>NC_142665.1:11631369-12237355 GCF_026168435.1 Sesamum indicum | reverse complement strand
ATCAATGGCCACTGCCATTGATTCTCGTGGATAACTGAATTCAATGTAGCATTCTCATGCAAACCCAATCTGGAAGGCCCTCGTGGGAATCTGTCTATGAGTGGTCCAAGGGTGTGCCATGGATCCTTCCATAAATAAAATTCACTCCCATCACCAATGCGGTATTCAACGATAGATCGTATCTAAGTACGCAAACGCAAGAGTTTCCTCCATCCCCATAGCCCCTTATGATCCGGTATAGTCCAGATTGAACTACCCCATAAGTGTCCACTAATCAACCAATCCACCCATATCGACGTCCTGTCACATCGGATGACCTCGCATAGTTTTTTTGCACATAAGAGCACGATTTTATTAAAACAAGTTTGTTTCCCTTTTATACTAACTTGTAGTTATTATTACGCTTAGCAAATGAATAACACAAATGCTTGGGTCTAGATCTACGTTTGGGTGACAGTTTCGTCGAATTGTGAGAAAGTTCAAAATTCAGTTGGTTTGCACGGTTTTATTAAAGCAAGTTTGTATCCCTTTTATACTAACTTGTAGTTATTATTACGCTTAGCAAATGTATAATACAAATGCTTGGGTCTAGATCTACGTTTGGGTCAAGTTTCATCGAATTTTGAGAACGTTCAAAATTTAGCTGTTTAGCACAGTTTTATTAAACCAAGTCTGTTTCCCTTTTATACTAACTTTTAGTTATTATTACGCTTAGCAAATTTACAACACAAATGCTTTGATCTAGACCAACGTTTGGTTCAAGTTTCCTCGAATTCTGAGAACGTTCAAAATTGAGCTGTTTTGCACGGTTTTATTAAAGCAAGTTTGTTTCCCTTTTATACTAACTTGTAGTTATTATTTTGCTTAGGAAAATTTAACACACAAATGCTTTGATCTAGACCAACGTTTGGGTCAAGTTTCGCCGAATTCTGAGAACGTTCAAAATTTAGCTGTCTTGCACGGTTTTACTAAAGCAAGTTTGTTTCCCTTTTATACTAACTTGTAGTTATTATTTCGCTTAGGAAAATTTAACACACAAATGCTTGGGTCTAGACCAACGTTTGGGTCAAGTTTCGTCGAATTCTGAGAACGCTCAAAATTTAGCTGTTTTCCACGGTTTTACTAAAACAAGATTTTTTCCCTTTTATACTAACTTGTAGTTTTTACTATTGCTTAACAAATTTACAATACAAATGCTTGGGTCTAGACCAACGTTTGGGTCAAGCTTCGTCGAATTCTGAGAACGATAAAAAATTAGCTGTTTTGCACAGTTTTTTTGGTAAAATGTAATTTTCATTAATAAAGGAAAAAAATGTTACAACAATGCCCCTCGTCAGGTGTCTCCCTCGACAGGCCAAGGTATCCGCCATAGTCTATATAATGCGCGTGTGCTAACAGAGCTAGGGAGTTCTAGACTCATTATGCGCTGGCGCATATCTTCCATAATCAGGTTTGCTACCATGCTAGGAGGGTTCTCAACTTGCTCAAATCTTCTAGTGTTCCTCTCCTTCCAAATAAGATAAACACACGATCCTAATAGTGCACGGTATGCAATGTTGATGATATGTTTCCCACGCCATTTTCGTGCCCCCCATACCATATCTTGTGTCCATTCCCGATTACGCCACTGAAATCGTACCATGCATCGTATAGTGCAGATGCATCGTCTACTAAATCTTCAGTGGAAGAACAAGTGGTCGTGTGATTCGACCATGTCATCATTGCAAAGTACGCAATGCCCAAGGTGGGATAACCATGGTTTATCCGTTGTGGCCAACTTCTCCAGAATCGCAAGCCACAGGATGAACATATGACGAGGAATCTTCAGAGGGCCTGAAAGTAGTGAAGTCCAGTCTACTTTCGGTCCCGGTGGCATCATAAGCCGATAGAGCTCCTGAGTGGTGGGTCTCCCATTCATAAATCTCTAAATAATCCGGTCTGATCCTCCATCGATACGAGGCAGTGTGTGAGTAATCTCTAAGCGCTCCATGTCCGTAATCAATGGCCACTGCCATTGATTCTCGTGGATAACTGAATTCAATGTAGCATTCTCATGCAAACCCAATCTGGAAGGCCCTCGTGGGAATCTGTCTATGAGTGGTCCAAGGGTGTGCCATGGATCCTTCCATAAATAAAATTCACTCCCATCACCAATGCGGTATTCAACGATAGATCGTATCTAAGTACGCAAACGCAAGAGTTTCCTCCATCCCCATAGCCCCTTATGATCCGGTATAGTCCAGATTGAACTACCCCATAAGTGTCCACTAATCAACCAATCCACCCATATCGACGTCCTGTCACATCGGATGACCTCGCATAGTTTTTTTGCACATAAGAGCACGGTTTTATTAAAACAAGTTTGTTTCCCTTTTATACTAACTTGTAGTTATTATTACGCTTAGCAAATGAATAACACAAATGCTTGGGTCTAGATCTACGTTTGGGTGACAGTTTCGTCGAATTGTGAGAAAGTTCAAAATTCAGTTGGTTTGCACGGTTTTATTAAAGCAAGTTTGTATCCCTTTTATACTAACTTGTAGTTATTATTACGCTTAGCAAATGTATAATACAAATGCTTGGGTCTAGATCTACGTTTGGGTCAAGTTTCATCGAATTTTGAGAACGTTCAAAATTTAGCTGTTTAGCACAGTTTTATTAAACCAAGTCTGTTTCCCTTTTATACTAACTTTTAGTTATTATTACGCTTAGCAAATTTACAACACAAATGCTTTGATCTAGACCAACGTTTGGTTCAAGTTTCCTCGAATTCTGAGAACGTTCAAAATTGAGCTGTTTTGCACGGTTTTATTAAAGCAAGTTTGTTTCCCTTTTATACTAACTTGTAGTTATTATTTCGCTTAGGAAAATTTAACACACAAATGCTTTGATCTAGACCAACGTTTGGGTCAAGTTTCGCCGAATTCTGAGAACGTTCAAAATTTAGCTGTCTTGCACGGTTTTACTAAAGCAAGTTTGTTTCCCTTTTATACTAACTTGTAGTTATTATTTCGCTTAGGAAAATTTAACACACAAATGCTTGGGTCTAGACCAACGTTTGGGTCAAGTTTCGTCGAATTCTGAGAACGCTCAAAATTTAGCTGTTTTCCACGGTTTTACTAAAACAAGATTTTTTCCCTTTTATACTAACTTGTAGTTTTTACTATTGCTTAACAAATTTACAATACAAATGCTTGGGTCTAGACCAACGTTTGGGTCAAGCTTCGTCGAATTCTGAGAACGATAAAAAATTAGCTGTTTTGCACAGTTTTTTTGGTAAAATGTAATTTTCATTAATAAAGGAAAAAAATGTTACAACAATGCCCCTCGTCAGGTGTCTCCCTCGACAGGCCAAGGTATCCGCCATAGTCTATATAATGCGCGTGTGCTAACAGAGCTAGGGAGTTCTAGACTAATTATGCGCTGGCGCATATCTTCCAGAATCAGGTTTGCTACCATGCTAGGAGGGTTCTCAACTTGCTCAAATCTTCTAGTGTTCCTCTCCTTCCAAATAAGATAAACACACGATCCTAATAGTGCACGGTATGCAATGTTGATGATATGTTTCCCACGCCATTTTCGTGCCCCCCATACAATATCTTGTGTCCATTCCCGATTACGCCGCTGAAATCGTACCATGCATCGTATAGTGCAGATGCATCGTATAGTGCAGATGCATCGTCTACTAAATCTTCAGTGGAAGAACAAGTGGTCGTGTGATTCGACCATGTCATCATTGCAAAGTACGCAATGCCCAAGGTGGGATAACCATGGTTTATCCGTTGTGGCCAGCTTCTCCAGAATCGCAAGCCACAGGATGAACATATGACGAGGAATCTTCAGAGGGCCTGAAAGTAGTGAAGTCCAGTCTACTTTCGGTCCCGGTGGCATCATAAGCCGATAGAGCTCCTGAGTGGTGGGTCTCCCATTCATAAATCTCTAAATAATCCGATCTGATCCTCCATCGATACGAGGCAGTGTGTGAGTAATCTCTAAGCGCTCCATGTCCGTAATCAATGGCCACTGCCATTGATTCTCGTGGATAACTGAATTCAATGTAGCATTCTCATGCAAACCCAATCTGGAAGGCCCTCGTGGGAATCTGTCTATGAGTGGTCCAAGGGTGTGCCATGGATCCTTCCATAAATAAAATTCACTCCCATCACCAATGCGGTATTCAACGATAGATCGTATCTAAGTACGCAAACGCAAGAGTTTCCTCCATCCCCATGGCCCCTTATGATCCGGTATAGTCCAGATTGAACTACCCCATAAGTGTCCACTAATCAACCAATCCACCCATATCGACGTCCTGTCACATCGGATGACCTCGCATAGTTTTTTTGCACATAAGAGCACGGTTTTATTAAAACAAGTTTGTTTCCCTTTTATACTAACTTGTAGTTATTATTACGCTTAGCAAATGAATAACACAAATGCTTGGGTCTAGATCTACGTTTGGGTGACAGTTTCGTCGAATTGTGAGAAAGTTCAAAATTCAGTTGGTTTGCACGGTTTTATTAAAGCAAGTTTGTATCCCTTTTATACTAACTTGTAGTTATTATTACGCTTAGCAAATGTATAATACAAATGCTTGGGTCTAGATCTACGTTTGGGTCAAGTTTCATCGAATTTTGAGAACGTTCAAAATTTAGCTGTTTAGCACAGTTTTATTAAACCAAGTCTGTTTCCCTTTTATACTAACTTTTAGTTATTATTACGCTTAGCAAATTTACAACACAAATGCTTTGATCTAGACCAACGTTTGGTTCAAGTTTCCTCGAATTCTGAGAACGTTCAAAATTGAGCTGTTTTGCACGGTTTTATTAAAGCAAGTTTGTTTCCCTTTTATACTAACTTGTAGTTATTATTTCGCTTAGGAAAATTTAACACACAAATGCTTTGATCTAGACCAACGTTTGGGTCAAGTTTCGCCGAATTCTGAGAACGTTCAAAATTTAGCTGTCTTGCACGGTTTTACTAAAGCAAGTTTGTTTCCCTTTTATACTAACTTGTAGTTATTATTTCGCTTAGGAAAATTTAACACACAAATGCTTGGGTCTAGACCAACGTTTGGGTCAAGTTTCGTCGAATTCTGAGAACGCTCAAAATTTAGCTGTTTTCCACGGTTTTACTAAAACAAGATTTTTTCCCTTTTATACTAACTTGTAGTTTTTACTATTGCTTAACAAATTTGCAATACAAATGCTTGGGTCTAGACCAACGTTTGGGTCAAGCTTCGTCGAATTCTGAGAACGATAAAAAATTAGCTGTTTTGCACGGTTTTTTTGGTAAAATGTAATTTTCATTAATAAAGGAAAAAAATGTTACAACAATGCCCCTCGTCAGGTGTCTCCCTCGACAGGCCAAGGTATCCGCCATAGTCTATATAATGCGCGTGTGCTAACAGAGCTAGGGAGTTCTAGACTAATTATGCGCTGGCGCATATCTTCCATAATCAGGTTTGCTACCATGCTAGGAGGGTTCTCAACTTGCTCAAATCTTCTAGTGTTCCTGTCCTTCCAAATAAGATAAACACACGATCCTAATAGTGCACGGTATGCAATGTTGATGATATGTTTCCCACGCCATTTTCGTGCCCCCCATACAAGATCTTGTGTCCATTCCCGATTACGCCACTGAAATCGTACCATGCATCGTATAGTGCAGATGCATCGTATAGTGCAGATGCATCGTCTACTAAATCTTCAGTGGAAGAACAAGTGGTCGTGTGATTCGACCATGTCATCATTGCAAAGTACGCAATGCCCAAGGTGGGATAACCATGGTTTATCCGTTGTGGCCAGCTTCTCCAGAATCGCAAGCCACAGGATGAACATATGACGAGGAATCTTCAGAGGGCCTGAAAGTAGTGAAGTCCAGTCTACTTTCGGTCCCGGTGGCATCATAAGCCGATAGAGCTCCTGAGTGGTGGGTCTCCCATTCATAAATCTCTAAATAATCCGATCTGATCCTCCATCGATACGAGGCAGTGTGTGAGTAATCTCTAAGCGCTCCATGTCCGTAATCAATGGCCACTGCCATTGATTCTCGTGGATAACTGAATTCAATGTAGCATTCTCATGCAAACCCAATCTGGAAGGCCCTCGTGGGAATCTGTCTATGAGTGGTCCAAGGGTGTGCCATGGATCCTTCCATAAATAAAATTCACTCCCATCACCAATGCGGTATTCAACGATAGATCGTATCTAAGTACGCAAACGCAAGAGTTTCCTCCATCCCCATGGCCCCTTATGATCCGGTATAGTCCAGATTGAACTACCCCATAAGTGTCCACTAATCAACCAATCCACCCATATCGACGTCCTGTCACATCGGATGACCTCGCATAGTTTTTTTGCACATAAGAGCACGGTTTTATTAAAACAAGTTTGTTTCCCTTTTATACTAACTTGTAGTTATTATTACGCTTAGCAAATGAATAACACAAATGCTTGGGTCTAGATCTACGTTTGGGTGACAGTTTCGTCGAATTGTGAGAAAGTTCAAAATTCAGTTGGTTTGCACGGTTTTATTAAAGCAAGTTTGTATCCCTTTTATACTAACTTGTAGTTATTATTACGCTTAGCAAATGTATAATACAAATGCTTGGGTCTAGATCTACGTTTGGGTCAAGTTTCATCGAATTTTGAGAACGTTCAAAATTTAGCTGTTTAGCACAGTTTTATTAAACCAAGTCTGTTTCCCTTTTATACTAACTTTTAGTTATTATTACGCTTAGCAAATTTACAACACAAATGCTTTGATCTAGACCAACGTTTGGTTCAAGTTTCCTCGAATTCTGAGAACGTTCAAAATTGAGCTGTTTTGCACGGTTTTATTAAAGCAAGTTTGTTTCCCTTTTATACTAACTTGTAGTTATTATTTCGCTTAGGAAAATTTAACACACAAATGCTTTGATCTAGACCAACGTTTGGGTCAAGTTTCGCCGAATTCTGAGAACGTTAGAAATTTAGCTGTCTTGCACGGTTTTACTAAAGCAAGTTTGTTTTCCTTTTATACTAACTTGTAGTTATTATTTCGCTTAGGAAAATTTAACACACAAATGCTTGGGTCTAGACCAACGTTTGGGTCAAGTTTCGTCGAATTCTGAGAACGCTCAAAATTTAGCTGTTTTCCACGGTTTTACTAAAACAAGATTTTTTCCCTTTTATACTAACTTGTAGTTTTTACTATTGCTTAACAAATTTACAATACAAATGCTTGGGTCTAGACCAACGTTTGGGTCAAGCTTCGTCGAATTCTGAGAACGATAAAAAATTAGCTGTTTTGCACAGTTTTTTTGGTAAAATGTAATTTTCATTAATAAAGGAAAAAAATGTTACAACAATGCCCCTCGTCAGGTGTCTCCCTCGACAGGCCAAGGTATCCGCCATAGTCTATATAATGCGCGTGTGCTAACAGAGCTAGGGAGTTCTAGACTAATTATGCGCTGGCGCATATCTTCCATAATCAGGTTTGCTACCATGCTAGGAGGGTTCTCAACTTGCTCAAATCTTCTAGTGTTCCTCTCCTTCCAAATAAGATAAACACACGATCCTAATAGTGCACGGTATGCAATGTTGATGATATGTTTCCCACGCCATTTTCGTGCCCCCCATACAATATCTTGTGTCCATTCCCGATTACGCCACTGAAATCGTACCATGCATCGTATAGTGCAGATGCATCGTCTACTAAATCTTCAGTGGAAGAACAAGTGGTCGTGTGATTCGACCATGTCATCATTGCAAAGTACGCAATGCCCAAGGTGGGATAACCATGGTTTATCCGTTGTGGCCAGCTTCTCCAGAATCGCAAGCCACAGGATGAACATATGACGAGGAATCTTCAGAGGGCCTGAAAGTAGTGAAGTCCAGTCTACTTTCGGTCCCGGTGGCATCATAAGCCGATAGAGCTCCTGAGTGGTGGGTCTCCCATTCATAAATCTCTAAATAATCCGATCTGATCCTCCATCGATACGAGGCAGTGTGTGAGTAATCTCTAAGCGCTCCATGTCCGTAATCAATGGCCACTGCCATTGATTCTCGTGGATAACTGAATTCAATGTAGCATTCTCATGCAAACCCAATCTGGAAGGCCCTCGTGGGAATCTGTCTATGAGTGGTCCAAGGGTGTGCCATGGATCCTTCCATAAATAAAATTCACTCCCATCACCAATGCGGTATTCAACGATAGATCCTATCTAAGTACGCAAACGCAAGAGTTTCCTCCATCCCCATGGCCCCTTATGATCCGGTATAGTCCAGATTGAACTACCCCATAAGTGTCCACTAATCAACCAATCCACCCATATCGACGTCCTGTCACATCGGATGACCTCGCATAGTTTTTTTGCACATAAGAGCACGGTTTTATTAAAACAAGTTTGTTTCCCTTTTATACTAACTTGTAGTTATTATTACGCTTAGCAAATGTATAATACAAATGCTTGGGTCTAGATCTACGTTTGGGTCAAGTTTCATCGAATTTTGAGAACGTTCAAAATTTAGCTGTTTAGCACAGTTTTATTAAACCAAGTCTGTTTCCCTTTTATACTAACTTTTAGTTATTATTACGCTTAGCAAATTTACAACACAAATGCTTTGATCTAGACCAACGTTTGGTTCAAGTTTCCTCGAATTCTGAGAACGTTCAAAATTGAGCTGTTTTGCACGGTTTTATTAAAGCAAGTTTGTTTCCCTTTTATACTAACTTGTAGTTATTATTTCGCTTAGGAAAATTTAACACACAAATGCTTTGATCTAGACCAACGTTTGGGTCAAGTTTCGCCGAATTCTGAGAACGTTCAAAATTTAGCTGTCTTGCACGGTTTTACTAAAGCAAGTTTGTTTCCCTTTTATACTAACTTGTAGTTATTATTTCGCTTAGGAAAATTTAACACACAAATGCTTGGGTCTAGACCAACGTTTGGGTCAAGTTTCGTCGAATTCTGAGAACGCTCAAAATTTAGCTGTTTTCCACGGTTTTACTAAAACAAGATTTTTTCCCTTTTATACTAACTTGTAGTTTTTACTATTGCTTAACAAATTTGCAATACAAATGCTTGGGTCTAGACCAACGTTTGGGTCAAGCTTCGTCGAATTCTGAGAACGATAAAAAATTAGCTGTTTTGCACGGTTTTTTTGGTAAAATGTAATTTTCATTAATAAAGGAAAAAAATGTTACAACAATGCCCCTCGTCAGGTGTCTCCCTCGACAGGCCAAGGTATCCGCCATAGTCTATATAATGCGCGTGTGCTAACAGAGCTAGGGAGTTCTAGACTAATTATGCGCTGGCGCATATCTTCCATAATCAGGTTTGCTACCATGCTAGGAGGGTTCTCAACTTGCTCAAATCTTCTAGTGTTCCTGTCCTTCCAAATAAGATAAACACACGATCCTAATAGTGCACGGTATGCAATGTTGATGATATGTTTCCCACGCCATTTTCGTGCCCCCCATACAAGATCTTGTGTCCATTCCCGATTACGCCACTGAAATCGTACCATGCATCGTATAGTGCAGATGCATCGTCTACTAAATCTTCAGTGGAAGAACAAGTGGTCGTGTGATTCGACCATGTCATCATTGCAAAGTACGCAATGCCCAAGGTGGGATAACCATGGTTTATCCGTTGTGGCCAGCTTCTCCAGAATCGCAAGCCACAGGATGAACATATGACGAGGAATCTTCAGAGGGCCTGAAAGTAGTGAAGTCCAGTCTACTTTCGGTCCCGGTGGCATCATAAGCCGATAGAGGTCCTGAGTGGTGGGTCTCCCATTCATAAATCTCTAAATAATCCGATCTGATCCTCCATCGATACGAGGCAGTGTGTGAGTAATCTCTAAGCGCTCCATGTCCGTAATCAATGGCCACTGCCATTGATTCTCGTGGATAACTGAATTCAATGTAGCATTCTCATGCAAACCCAATCTGGAAGGCCCTCGTGGGAATCTGTCTATGAGTGGTCCAAGGGTGTGCCATGGATCCTTCCATAAATAAAATTCACTCCCATCACCAATGCGGTATTCAATGATAGATCGTATCTAAGTACGCAAACGCAAGAGTTTCCTCCATCCCCATGGCCCCTTATGATCCGGTATAGTCCAGATTGAACTACCCCATAAGTGTCCACTAATCAACCAATCCACCCATATCGACGTCCTGTCACATCGGATGACCTCGCATAGTTTTTTTGCACATAAGACCACGGTTTTATTAAAACAAGTTTGTTTCCCTTTTATACTAACTTGTAGTTATTATTACGCTTAGCAACTGAATAACACAAATGCTTGGGTCTAGATCTACGTTTGGGTGACAGTTTCGTCGAATTGTGAGAAAGTTCAAAATTCAGTTGGTTTGCACGGTTTTATTAAAGCAAGTTTGTATCCCTTTTATACTAACTTGTAGTTATTATTACGCTTAGCAAATGTATAATACAAATGCTTGGGTCTAGATCTACGTTTGGGTCAAGTTTCATCGAATTTTGAGAACGTTCAAAATTTAGCTGTTTAGCACAGTTTTATTAAACCAAGTCTGTTTCCCTTTTATACTAACTTTTAGTTATTATTACGCTTAGCAAATTTACAACACAAATGCTTTGATCTAGACCAACGTTTGGTTCAAGTTTCCTCGAATTCTGAGAACGTTCAAAATTGAGCTGTTTTGCACGGTTTTATTAAAGCAAGTTTGTTTCCCTTTTATACTAACTTGTAGTTATTATTTCGCTTAGGAAAATTTAACACACAAATGCTTGGGTCTAGACCAACGTTTGGGTCAAGTTTCGTCGAATTCTGAGAACGCTCAAAATTTAGCTGTTTTCCACGGTTTTACTAAAACAAGATTTTTTCCCTTTTATACTAACTTTTAGTTTTTACTATTGCTTAAAAAATTTACAATACAAATGCTTGGGTCTAGACCAACGTTTGGGTCAAGCTTCGTCGAATTTTGAGAACGATAAAAAATTAGCTGTTTTGCACGGTTTTTTTGGTAAAATGTAATTTTCATTAATAAAGGAAAAAAATGTTACAACAATGCCCCTCGTCAGGTGTCTCCCTCGACAGGGCAAGGTATCCGCCATAGTCTATATAATGCGCGTGTGCTAACAGAGCTAGGGAGTTCTAGACTAATTATGCGCTGGCGCATATCTTCCATAATCAGGTTTGCTACCATGCTAGGAGGGTTCTCAACTTGCTCAAATCTTCTAGTGTTCCTCTCCTTCCAAATAAGATAAACACACGATCCTAATAGTGCACGGTATGCAATGTTGATGATATGTTTCCCACGCCATTTTCGTGCCCCCCAAACAATATCTTGTGTCCATTCCCGATTACGCCACTGAAACCGTACCATGCATCGTATAGTGCAGATGCATCGTCTACTAAATCTTCAGTGGAAGAACAAGTGGTCGTGTGATTCGACCATGTCATCATTGCAAAGTACGCAATGCCCAAGGTGGGATAACCATGGTTTATCCGTTGTGGCCAGCTTCTCCAGAATCGCAAGCCACAGGATGAACATATGACGAGGAATCTTCAGAGGGCCTGAAAGTAGTGAAGTCCAGTCTACTTTCGGTCCCGGTGGCATCATAAGACGATAGAGCTCTTGGGTGGTGGGTCTCCCATTCATAAATCTCTAAATAATCCGATCTGATCCTCCATCGATACGAGGCAGTGTGTGAGTAATCTCTAAGCACTCCATGTCCGTAATCAATGGCCACTGCCATTGATTCTCGTGGATAACTGAATTCAATGTAGCATTCTTATGCAAACCCAATCTGGAAGGCCCTCGTGGGAATCTGTCTATGAGTGGTCCAAGGGTGTGCCATGGATCCTTCCATAAATAAAATTCACTCCCATCACCAATGCGGTATTCAACGATAGATCGTATCTAAGTACGCAAACGCAAGAGTTTCCTCCATCCCCATGGCCCCTTATGATCCGGTATAGTCCAGATTGAACTACCCCATAAGTGTCCACTAATCAACCAATCCACCCATATCGACGTCCTGTCACATCGGATGACCTCGCATAGTTTTTTTGCACATAAGAGCACGGTTTTATTAAAACAAGTTTGTTTCCCTTTTATACTAACTTGTAGTTATTATTACGCTTAGCAAATGAATAACACAAATGCTTGGGTCTAGATCTACGTTTGGGTCAAGTTTCGTCGAATTGTGAGAAAGTTCAAAATTCAGTTGTTTTGCACGGTTTTATTAAAGCAAGTTTGTATCCCTTTTATACTAACTTGTAGTTATTATTACGCTTAGCAAATGTATAATACAAATGCTTGGGTCTAGATCTACGTTTGGGTCAAGTTTCATCGAATTTTGAGAACGTTCAAAATTTAGCTGTTTAGCACAATTTTATTAAACCAAGTCTGTTTCCCTTTTATACTAACTTTTAGTTATTATTACGCTTAGCAAATTTACAACACAAATGCTTTGATCTAGACCAACGTTTGGTTCAAGTTCCCTCGAATTCTGAGAACGTTCAAAATTGAGCTGTTTTGCACGGTTTTATTAAAGCAAGTTTGTTTCCCTTTTATACTAACTTGTAGTTATTATTTCGCTTAGGAAAATTTAACACACAAATGCTTTGATCTAGACCAACGTTTGGGTCAAGTTTCGCCGAATTCTGAGAACATTCAAAATTTAGCTGTCTTGCACGGTTTTACTAAAGCAAGTTTGTTTCCCTTTTATACTAACTTGTAGTTATTATTTCGCTTAGGAAAATTTAACACACAAATGCTTGGGTCTAGACCAACGTTTGGGTCAAGTTTCGTCGAATTCTGAGAACGCTCAAAATTTAGCTGTTTTCCACGGTTTTACTAAAACAAGATTTTTTCCCTTTTATACTAACTTGTAGTTATTACTATTGCTTAACAAATTTACAATACAAATCGTTGGGTCTCGACCAACGTTTGGGTCAAGCTTCGTCGAATTCTGAGAACGATAAAAAATTAGCTGTTTTGCACGGTTTTTTTGGTAAAATGTAATTTTCATTAATAAAGGAAAAAAATGTTACAACAATGCCCCTCGTCAGGTGTCTCCCTCGACAGGCCAAGGTATCCGCCATAGTCTATATAATGCGCGTGTGCTAACAGAGCTAGGGAGTTCTAGACTAATTATGCGCTGGCGCATATCTTCCATAATCAGGTTTGCTACCATGCTAGGAGGGTTCTCAACTTGCTCAAATCTTCTAGTGTTCCTCTCCTTCCAAATAAGATAAACACACGATCCTAATAGTGCACGGTATGCAATGTTGATGATATGTTTCCCACGCCATTTTCGTGCCCCCCATACAATATCTTGTGTCCATTCCCGATTACGCCACTGAAACCGTACCATGCATCGTATAGTGCAGATGCATCGTCTACTAAATCTTCAGTGGAAGAACAAGTGGTCGTGTGATTCGACCATGTCATCATTGCAAAGTACGCAATGCCCAAGGTGGGATAACCATGGTTTATCCGTTGTGGCCAGCTTCTCCAGAATCGCAAACCACAGGATGAACATATGACGAGGAATCTTCAGAGGGCCTGAAAGTAGTGAAGTCCAGTCTACTTTCGGTCCCGGTGGCATCATAAGCCGATAGAGCTCCTGAGTGGTGGGTCTCCCATTCATAAATCTCTAAATAATCCGATCTGATCCTCCATCGATACGAGACAGTGTGTGAGTAATCTCTAAGCGCTCCATGTCCGTAATCAATGGCCACTGCCATTGATTCTCGTGGATAACTGAATTCAATGTAGCATTCTCATTCAAACCCAATCTGGAAGGCCCTCGTGGGAATCTGTCTATGAGTGGTCCAAGGGTGTGCCATGGATCCTTCCATAAATAAAATTCACTCCCATCACCAATGCGGTATTCAACGATAGATCGTATCTAAGTACGCAAACGCAAGAGTTTCCTCCATCCCCATGGCCCCTTATGATCCGGTATAGTCCAGATTGAACTACCCCATAAGTGTCCACTAATCAACCAATCCACCCATATCGACGTCCTGTCACATCGGATGACCTCGCATAGTTTTTTTGCACATAAGAGCACGGTTTTATTAAAATAAGTTTGTTTCCCTTTTATACTAACTTGTAGTTATTATTACGCTTAGCAAATGAATAACACAAATGCTTGGGTCTAGATCTACGTTTGGGTGACAGTTTCGTCGAATTGTGAGAAAGTTCAAAATTCAGTTGGTTTGCACGGTTTTATTAAAGCAAGTTTGTATCCCTTTTATACTAACTTGTAGTTATTATTACGCTTAGCAAATGTATAATACAAATGCTTGGGTCTAGATCTACGTTTGGGTCAAGTTTCATCGAATTTTGAGAACGTTCAAAATTTAGCTGTTTAGCACAGTTTTATTAAACCAAGTCTGTTTCCCTTTTATACTAACTTTTAGTTATTATTACGCTTAGCAAATTTACAACACAAATGCTTTGATCTAGACCAACGTTTGGTTCAAGTTTCCTCGAATTCTGAGAACGTTCAAAATTGAGCTGTTTTGCACGGTTTTATTAAAGCAAGTTTGTTTCCCTTTTATACTAACTTGTAGTTATTATTTCGCTTAGGAAAATTTAACACACAAATGCTTTGATCTAGACCAACGTTTGGGTCAAGTTTCGCCGAATTCTGAGAACGTTCAAAATTTAGCTGTCTTGCACGGTTTTACTAAAGCAAGTTTGTTTCCCTTTTATACTAACTTGTAGTTATTATTTCGCTTAGGAAAATTTAACACACAAATGCTTGGGTCTAGACCAACGTTTGGGTCAAGTTTCGTCGAATTCTGAGAACGCTCAAAATTTAGCTGTTTTCCACGGTTTTACTAAAACAAGATTTTTTCCCTTTTATACTAACTTGTAGTTTTTACTATTGCTTAACAAATTTACAGTACAAATGCTTGGGTCTAGACCAACGTTTGGGTCAAGCTTCGTCGAATTCTGAGAACGATAAAAAATTAGCTGTTTTGCACGGTTTTTTTGGTAAAATGTAATTTTCATTAATAAAGGAAAAAAATGTTACAACAATGCCCCTCGTCAGGTGTCTCCCTCGACAGGCCAAGGTATCCGCCATAGTCTATATAATGCGCGTGTGCTAACAGAGCTAGGGAGTTCTAGACTAATTATGCGCTGGCGCATATCTTCCATAATCAGGTTTGCTACCATGCTAGGAGGGTTCTCAACTTGCTCAAATCTTCTAGTGTTCCTCTCCTTCCAAATAAGATAAACACACGATCCTAATAGTGCACGGTATGCAATGTTGATGATATGTTTCCCACGCCATTTTCGTGCCCCCCATACAATATCTTGTGTCCATTCCCGATTACGCCACTGAAACCGTACCATGCATCGTATAGTGCAGATGCATCGTCTACTAAATCTTCAGTGGAAGAACAAGTGGTCGTGTGATTCGACCATGTCATCATTGCAAAGTACGCAATGCCCAAGGTGGGATAACCATGGTTTATCCGTTGTGGCCAGCTTCTCCAGAATCGCAAGCCACAGGATGAACATATGACGAGGAATCTTCAGAGGGCCTGAAAGTAGTGAAGTCCAGTCTACTTTCGGTCCCGGTGGCATCATAAGCCGATAGAGCTCCTGAGTGGTGGGTCTCCCATTCATAAATCTCTAAATAATCCGATCTGATCCTCCATCGATACGAGGCAGTGTGTGAGTAATCTCTAAGCGCTCCATGTCCGTAATCAATGGCCACTGCCATTGATTCTCGTGGATAACTGAATTCAATGTAGCATTCTCATGCAAACCCAATCTGGAAGGCCCTCGTGGGAATCTGTCTATGAGTGGTCCAAGGGTGTGCCACGGATCCTTCCATAAATAAAATTCACTCCCATCACCAATGCGGTATTCAACGATAGATCGTATCTAAGTACGCAAACGCAAGAGTTTCCTCCATCCCCATGGCCCCTTATGATCCGGTATAGTCCAGATTGAACTACCCCATAAGTGTCCACTAATCAACCAATCCACCCATATCGACGTCCTGTCACATCGGATGACCTCGCATAGTTTTTTTGCACATAAGAGCACGGTTTTATTAAAATAAGTTTGTTTCCCTTTTATACTAACTTGTAGTTATTATTACGCTTAGCAAATGAATAACACAAATGCTTGGGTCTAGATCTACGTTTGGGTGACAGTTTCGTCGAATTGTGAGAAAGTTCAAAATTCAGTTGGTTTGCACGGTTTTATTAAAGCAAGTTTGTATCCCTTTTATACTAACTTGTAGTTATTATTACGCTTAGCAAATGTATAATACAAAAGCTTGGGTCTAGATCTACGTTTGGGTCAAGTTTCATCGAATTTTGAGAACGTTCAAAATTTAGCTGTTTAGCACAGTTTTATTAAACCAAGTCTGTTTCCCTTTTATACTAACTTTTAGTTATTATTACACTTAGCAAATTTACAACACAAATGCTTTGATCTAGACCAACGTTTGGTTCAACTTTCCTCGAATTCTGAGAACGTTCAAAATTGAGCTGTTTTGCACGGTTTTATTAAAGCAAGTTTGTTTCCCTTTTATACTAACTTGTAGTTATTATTTCGCTTAGGAAAATTTAACACACAAATGCTTTGATCTAGACCAACGTTTGGGTCAAGTTTCGCCGAATTCTGAGAACGTTCAAAATTTAGCTGTCTTGCACGGTTTTACTAAAGCAAGTTTGTTTCCCTTTTATACTAACTTGTAGTTATTATTTCGCTTAGGAAAATTTAACACACAAATGCTTGGGTCTAGACCAACGTTTGGGTCAAGTTTCGTCGAATTCTGAGAACGCTCAAAATTTAGCTGTTTTCCACGGTTTTACTAAAACAAGATTTTTTCCCTTTTATACTAACTTGTAGTTATTACTATTGCTTAACAAATTTACAATACAAATGCTTGGGTCTAGACCAACGTTTGGGTCAAGCTTCGTCGAATTCTGAGAACGATAAAAAATTAGCTGTTTTGCACGGTTTTTTTGGTAAAATGTAATTTTCATTAATAAAGGAAAAAAATGTTACAACAATGCCCCTCGTCAGGTGTCTCCCTCGACAGGCCAAGGTATCCGCCATAGTCTATATAATGCGCGTGTGCTAACAGAGCTAGGGAGTTCTAGACTAATTATGCGCTGGCGCATATCTTCCATAATCAGGTTTGCTACCATGCTAGGAGGGTTCTCAACTTGCTCAAATCTTCTAGTGTTCCTCTTCTTCCAAATAAGATAAACACACGATCCTAATAGTGCACGGTATGCAATGTTGATGATATGTTTCCCACGCCATTTTCGTGCCCCCCATACAATATCTTGTGTCCATTCCCGATTACGCCACTGAAACCGTACCATGCATCGTATAGTGCAGATGCATCGTCTACTAAATCTTCAGTGGAAGAACAAGTGGTCGTGTGATTCGACCATGTCATCATTGCAAAGTACGCAATGCCCAAGGTGGGATAACCATGGTTTATCCGTTGTGGCCAGCTTCTCCAGAATCGCAAGCCACAGGATGAACATATGACGAGGAATCTTCAGAGGGCCTGAAAGTAGTGAAGTCCAGTCTACTTTCGGTCCCGGTGGCATCATAAGCCGATAGAGCTCCTGAGTGGTGGGTCTCCCATTCATAAATCTCTAAATAATCCGATCTGATCCTCCATCGATACGAGGCAGTGTGTGAGTAATCTCTAAGCGCTCCATGTCCGTAATCAATGGCCACTGCCATTGATTCTCGTGGATAACTGAATTCAATGTAGCATTCTCATGCAAACCCAATCTGGAAGGCCCTCGTGGGAATCTGTCTATGAGTGGTCCAAGGGTGTGCCATGGATCCTTCCATAAATAAAATTCACTCCCATCACCAATGCGGTATTCAACGATAGATCGTATCTAAGTACGCAAACGCAAGAGTTTCCTCCATCCCCATGGCCCCTTATGATCCGGTATAGTCCAGATTGAACTACCCCATAAGTGTCCACTAATCAACCAATCCACCCATATCGACGTCCTGTCACATCGGATGACCTCGCATAGTTTTTTTGCACATAAGAGCACGGTTTTATTAAAACAAGTTTGTTTCCCTTTTATACTAACTTGTAGTTATTATTACGCTTAGCAAATGAATAACACAAATGCTTGGGTCTAGATCTACTTTGGGTGACAGTTTCGTCGAATTGTGAGAAAGTTCAAAATTCAGTTGTTTTGCACGGTTTTATTAAAGCAAGTTTGTATCCCTTTTATACTAACTTGTAGTTATTATTACGCTTAGCAAATGTATAATACAAATGCTTGGCTCTAGATCTACGTTTGGGTCAAGTTTCATCGAATTTTGATAACGTTCAATATTTAGCTGTTTAGCACAGTTTTATTAAACCAAGTCTGTTTCCCTTTTATACTAACTTTTAGTTATTATTACGCTTAGCAAATTTACAACACAAATGCTTTGATCTAGACCAACGTTTGGTTCAAGTTTCCTCGAATTCTGAGAACGTTCAAAATTTAGCTGTTTTGCACGGTTTTATTAAAGCAAGTTTGTTTCCCTTTTATACTAACTTGTAGTTATTATTTCGCTTAGGAAAATTTAACACACAAATGCTTTGATCTAGACCAACGTTTGGGTCAAGTTTCGCCGAATTCTGAGAACGTTCAAAATTTAGCTGTCTTGCACGGTTTTAGTAAAGCAAGTTTGTTTCCCTTTTATACTAACTTGTAGTTATTATTTCGCTTAGGAAAATTTAACACACAAATGCTTGGGTCTAGACCAACGTTTGGGTCAAGTTTCGTCGAATTCTGAGAACGCTCAAAATTTAGCTGTTTTCCACGGTTTTACTAAAACAAGATTTTTTCCCTTTTATACTAACTTGTAGTTATTACTATTGCTTAACAAATTTACAATACAAATGCTTGGGTCTAGACCAACGTTTGGGTCAAGCTTCGTCGAATTCTGAGAACGATAAAAAATTAGCTGTTTTGCACGGTTTTTTTGGTAAAATGTAATTTTCATTAATAAAGGAAAAAAATGTTACAACAATGCCCCTCGTCAGGTGTCTCCCTCGACAGGCCAAGGTATCCGCCATAGTCTATATAATGCGCGTGTGCTAACAGAGCTAGGGAGTTCTAGACTAATTATGCGCTGGCGCATATCTTCCATAATCAGGTTTGCTACGATGCTAGGAGGGTTCTCAACTTGCTCAAATCTTCTAGTGTTCCTCTCCTTCCAAATAAGATAAACACACGATCCTAATAGTGCACGGTATGCAATGTTGATGATATGTTTCCCACGCCATTTTCGTGCCCCCCATACAATATCTTGTGTCCATTCCCGATTACGCCACTGAAACCGTACCATGCATCGTATAGTGCAGATGCATCGTCTACTAAATCTTCAGTGGAAGAACAAGTGGTCTTGTGATTCGACCATGTCATCATTGCAAAGTACGCAATGCCCAAGGTGGGATAACCATGGTTTATCCGTTGTGGCCAGCTTCTCCAGAATCGCAAGCCACAGGATGAACATATGACGAGGAATCTTCAGAGGGCCTGAAAGTAGTGAAGTCCAGTCTACTTTCGGTCCCGGTGGCATCATAAGCCGATAGAGCTCCTGAGTGGTGGGTCTCCCATTCATAAATCTCTAAATAATCCGATCTGATCCTCCATCGATACGGGGCAGTGTGTGAGTAATCTCTAAGCGCTCCATGTCCGTAATCAATGGCCACTGCCATTGATTCTCGTGGATAACTGAATTCAATGTAGCATTCTCATGCAAACCCAATCTGGAAGGCCCTCGTGGGAATCTGTCTATGAGTGGTCCAAGGGTGTGCCACGGATCCTTCCATAAATAAAATTCACTCCCATCACCAATGCGGTATTCAACGATAGATCGTATCTAAGTACGCAAACGCAAGAGTTTCCTCCATCCCCATGGCCCCTTATGATCCGGTATAGTCCAGATTGAACTACCCCATAAGTGTCCACTAATCAACCAATCCACCCATATCGACGTCCTGTCACATCGGATCACCTCGCATAGTTTTTTTGCACATAAGAGCACGATTTTATTAAAACAAGTTTGTTTCCCTTTTATACTAACTTGTAGTTATTATTACGCTTAGCAAATGAATAACACAAATGCTTGGGTCTAGATCTACGTTTGGGTGACAGTTTCGTCGAATTGTGAGAAAGTTCAAAATTCAGTTGTTTTGCACGGTTTTATTAAAGCAAGTTTGTATCCCTTTTATACTAACTTGTAGTTATTATTACGCTTAGCAAATGTATAATACAAATGCTTGGGTCTAGATCTACGTTTGGGTCAAGTTTCATCGAATTTTGAGAACGTTCAAAATTTAGCTGTTTAGCACAGTTTTATTAAACCAAGTCTGTTTCCCTTTTATACTAACTTTTAGTTATTATTACGCTTAGCAAATTTACAACACAAATGCTTTGATCTAGACCAACGTTTGGTTCAAGTTTCCTCGAATTCTGAGAACGTTCAAAATTGAGCTGTTTTGCACGGTTTTATTAAAGCAAGTTTGTTTCCCTTTTATACTAACTTGTAGTTATTATTTCGCTTAGGAAAATTTAACACACAAATGCTTTGATCTAGACCAACGTTTGGGTCAAGTTTCGCCGAATTCTGAGAACGTTCAAAATTTAGCTGTCTTGCACGGTTTTAGTAAAGCAAGTTTGTTTCCCTTTTATACTAACTTGTAGTTATTATTTCGCTTAGGAAAATTTAACACACAAATGCTTGGGTCTAGACCAACGTTTGGGTCAAGTTTCGTCGAATTCTGAGAACGCTCAAAATTTAGCTGTTTTCCACGGTTTTACTAAAACAAGATTTTTTCCCTTTTATACTAACTTGTAGTTTTTACTATTGCTTAACAAATTTACAATACAAATGCTTGGGTCTAGACCAACGTTTGGGTCAAGCTTCGTCGAATTCTGAGAACGATAAAAAATTAGCTGTTTTGCATGGTTTTTTTGGTGAAATGTAATTTTCATTAATAAAGGAAAAAAATGTTACAACAATGCCCCTCGTCAGGTGTCTCCCTCGACAGGCCAAGGTATCCGCCATAGTCTATATAATGCGCGTGTGCTAACAGAGCTAGGGAGTTCTAGACTAATTATGCGCTGGCGCATATCTTCCATAATCAGGTTTGCTACCATGCTAGGAGGGTTCTCAACTTGCTCAAATCTTCTAGTGTTCCTCTCCTTCCAAATAAGATAAACACACGATCCTAATAGTGCACGGTATGCAATGTTGATGATATGTTTCCCACGCCATTTTCGTGCCCCCCATACAATATCTTGTGTCCATTCCCGATTACGCCACTGAAACCGTACCATGCATCGTATAGTGTAGATGCATCGTCTACTAAATCTTCAGTGGAAGAACAAGTGGTCGTGTGATTCGACCATGTCATCATTGCAAAGTACGCAATGCCCAAGGTGGGATAACCATGGTTTATCCGTTGTGGCCAGCTTCTCCAGAATCGCAAGCCACAGGATGAACATATGACGAGGAATCTTCAGAGGGCCTGAAAGTAGTGAAGTCCAGTCTACTTTCGGTCCCGGTGGCATCATAAGCCGATAGAGCTCCTGAGTGGTGGGTCTCCCATTCATAAATCTCTAAATAATCCGATCTGATCCTCCATCGATACGAGGCAGTGTGTGAGTAATCTCTAAGCGCTCCATGTCCGTAATCAATGGCCACTGCCATTGATTCTCGTGGATAACTGAATTCAATGTAGCATTCTCATGCAAACCCAATCTGGAAGGCCCTCGTGGGAATCTGTCTATGAGTGGTCCAAGGGTGTGCCATGGATCCTTCCATAAATAAAATTCACTCCCATCACCAATGCGGTATTCAACGATAGATCGTATCTAAGTACGCAAACGCAAGAGTTTTCTCCATCCCCATGGCCCCTTATGATCCGGTATAGTCCAGATTGAACTACCCCATAAGTGTCCACTAATCAACCAATCCACCCATATCGACGTCCTGTCACATCGGATGACCTCGCATAGTATTTTTGCACATAAGAGCACGGTTTTATTAAAACAAGTTTGTTTCCCTTTTATACTAACTTGTAGTTATTATTACGCTTAGCAAATGAATAACACAAATGCTTGGGTCTAGATCTACGTTTGGGTCAAGTTTCGTCGAATTGTGAGAAAGTTCAAAATTCAGTTGTTTTGCACGGTTTTATTAAAGCAAGTTTGTATCCCTTTTATACTAACTTGTAGTTATTATTACGCTTAGCAAATGTATAATACAAATGCTTGGGTCTAGATCTACGTTTGGGTCAAGTTTCATCGAATTTTGAGAACGTTCAAAATTTAGCTGTTTAGCACAGTTTTATTAAACCAAGTCTGTTTCCCTTTTATACTAACTTTTAGTTATTATTACGCTTAGCAAATTTACAACACAAATGCTTTGATCTAGACCAACGTTTGGTTCAAGTTCCCTCGAATTCTGAGAACGTTCAAAATTGAGCTGTTTTGCACGGTTTTATTAAAGCATGTTTGTTTCCCTTTGATACTAACTTATAGTTATTATTTCGCTTAGGAAAATTTAACACACAAATGCTTTGATCTAGACCAACGTTTGGGTCAAGTTTCGCTGAATTCTGAGAACGTTCAAAATTTAGCTGTCTTGCACGGTTTTACTAAAGCAAGTTTGTTTCCCTTTTATACTAACTTGTAGTTATTATTTCGCTTAGGAAAATTTAACACACAAATGCTTGGGTCTAGACCAACGTTTGGGTCAAGTTTCGTCGAATCGCTCAAAATTTAGCTGTTTTCCCCGGTTTTACTAAAACAAGATTTTTTCCCTTTTATACTAACTTGTAGTTATTACTATTGCTTAACAAAATTACAATACAAATGCTTGGGTCTAGACCAACGTTTGGGTCAAGTTTCGTCGAATCGCTCAAAATTTAGCTGTTTTCCCCGGTTTTACTAAAATAAGATTTTTTCCCTTTTATACTAACTTGTAGTTTTTACTATTGCTTAACAAATTTACAATACAAATGCTTGGGTCTAGACCAACGTTTGGGTCAAGCTTCGTCGAATTCTGAGAACGATAAAAAATTAGCTGTTTTGCACGGTTTTTTTGGTAAAATGTAATTTTCATTAATAAAGGAAAAAAATGTTACAACAATGCCCCTCGTCAGGTGTCTCCCTCGACAGGCCAAGGTATCCGCCATAGTCTATATAATGCGCGTGTGCTAACAGAGCTAGGGAGTTCTAGACTAATTATGCGCTGGCGCATATCTTCCATAATCAGGTTTGCTACCATGCTAGGAGGGTTCTCAACTTGCTCAAATCTTCTAGTGTTCCTCTCCTTCCAAATAAGATAAACACACGATCCTAATAGTGCACGGTATGCAATGTTGATGATATGTTTCCCACGCCATTTTCGTGCCCCCCATACAATATCTTGTGTCCATTCCCGATTACGCCACTGAAACCGTACCATGCATCGTATAGTGCAGATGCATCGTCTTCTAAATCTTCAGTGGAAGAACAAGTGGTCGTGTGATTCGACCATGTCATCATTGCAAAGTACGCAATGCCCAAGGTGGGATAACCATGGTTTATCCGTTGTGGCCAGCTTCTCCAGAATCGCAAGCCACAGGATGAACATATGACGAGGAATCTTCAGAGGGCCTGAAAGTAGTGAAGTCCAGTCTACTTTCGGTCCCGGTGGCATCATAAGCCGATAGAGCTCCTGAGTGGTGGGTCTCCCATTCATAAATCTCTAAATAATCCGATCTGATCCTCCATCGATACGAGGCAGTGTGTGAGTAATCTCTAAGCGCTCCATGTCCGTAATCAATGGCCACTGCCATTGATTCTCGTGGATAACTGAATTCAATGTAGCATTCTCATGCAAACCCAATCTGGAAGGCCCTCGTGGGAATCTGTCTATGAGTGGTCCAAGGGTGTGCCATGGATCCTTCCATAAATAAAATTCACTCCCATCACCAATGCGGTATTCAACGATAGATCGTATCTAAGTACGCAAACGCAAGAGTTTCCTCCATCCCCATGGCCCCTTATGATCCGGTATAGTCCAGATTGAACTACCCCATAAGTGTCCACTAATCAACCAATCCACCCATATCGACGTCCTGTCACATCGGATGACCTCGCATAGTTTTTTTGCACATAAGAGCACGGTTTTATTAAAACAAGTTTGTTTCCCTTTTATACTAACTTGTAGTTATTATTACGCTTAGCAAATGAATAACACAAATGCTTGGGTCTAGATCTACGTTTGGGTCAAGTTTCGTCGAATTGTGAGAAAGTTCAAAATTCAGTTGTTTTGCACGGTTTTATTAAAGCAAGTTTGTATCCCTTTTATACTAACTTGTAGTTATTATTACGCTTAGCAAATGTATAATACAAATGCTTGGGTCTAGATCTACGTTTGGGTCAAGTTTCATCGAATTTTGAGAACGTTCAAAATTTAGCTGTTTAGCACAGTTTTATTAAACCAAGTCTGTTTCCCTTTTATACTAACTTTTAGTTATTATTACGCTTAGCAAATTTACAACACAAATGCTTTGATCTAGACCAACGTTTTGTTCAAGTTCCCTCGAATTCTGAGAACGTTCAAAATTGAGCTGTTTTGCACGGTTTTATTAAAGCAAGTTTGTTTCCCTTTGATACTAACTTGTAGTTATTATTTCGCTTAGGAAAATTTAACACACAAATGCTTTGATCTAGACCAACGTTTGGGTCAAGTTTCGCTGAATTCTGAGAACGTTCAAAATTTAGCTGTCTTGCACGGTTTTACTAAAGCAAGTTTGTTTCCCTTTTATACTAACTTGTAGTTATTATTTCGCTTAGGAAAATTTAACACACAAATGCTTGGGTCTAGACCAACGTTTGGGTCAAGTTTCGTCGAATCGCTCAAAATTTAGCTGTTTTCCCCGGTTTTACTAAAACAAGATTTTTTCCCTTTTATACTAACTTGTAGTTATTACTATTGCTTAACAAAATTACAATACAAATGCTTGGGTCTAGACCAACGTTTGGGTCAAGCTTCGTCGAATTCTGAGAACGATAAAAAATTAGCTGTTTTGCACGGTTTTTTTGGTAAAATGTAATTTTCATTAATAAAGGAAAAAAATGTTACAACAATGCCCCTCGTCAGGTGTCTCCCTCGACAGGCCAAGGTATCCGCCATAGTCTATATAATGCGCGTGTGCTAACAGAGCTAGGGAGTTCTAGACTAATTATGCGCTGGCGCATATCTTCCATAATCAGGTTTGCTACCATGCTAGGAGGGTTCTCAACTTGCTCAAATCTTCTAGTGTTCCTCTCCTTCCAAATAAGATAAACACACGATCCTAATAGTGCACGGTATGCAATGTTGATGATATGTTTCCCACGCCATTTTCGTGCCCCCCATACAATATCTTGTGTCCATTCCCGATTACGCCACTGAAACCGTACCATGCATCGTATAGTGCAGATGCATCGTCTACTAAATCTTCAGTGGAAGAACAAGTGGTCGTGTGATTCGACCATGTCATCATTGCAAAGTACGCAATGCCCAAGGTGGGATAACCATGGTTTATCCGTTGTGGCCAGCTTCTCCAGAATCGCAAGCCACAGGATGAACATATGACGAGGAATCTTCAGAGGGCCTGAAAGTAGTGAAGTCCAGTCTACTTTCGGTCCCGGTGGCATCATAAGCCGATAGAGCTCCTGAGTGGTGGGTCTCCCATTCATAAATCTCTAAATAATCCGATCTGATCCTCCATCGATACGAGGCAGTGTGTGAGTAATCTCTAAGCGCTCCATGTCCGTAATCAATGGCCACTGCCATTGATTCTCGTGGATAACTGAATTCAATGTAGCATTCTCATGCAAACCCAATCTGGAAGGCCCTCGTGGGAATCTGTCTATGAGTGGTCCAAGGGTGTGCCATGGATCCTTCCATAAATAAAATTCACTCCCATCACCAATGCGGTATTCAACGATAGATCGTATCTAAGTACGCAAACGCAAGAGTTTCCTCCATCCCCATGGCCCCTTATGATCCGGTATAGTCCAGATTGAACTACCCCATAAGTGTCCACTAATCAACCAATCCACCCATATCGACGTCCTGTCACATCGGATGACCTCGCATAGTTTTTTTGCACATAAGAGCACGGTTTTATTAAAACAAGTTTGTTTCCCTTTTATACTAACTTGTAGTTATTATTACGCTTAGCAAATGAATAACACAAATGCTTGGGTCTAGATCTACGTTTGGGTCAAGTTTCGTCGAATTGTGAGAAAGTTCAAAATTCAGTTGTTTTGCACGGTTTTATTAAAGCAAGTTTGTATCCCTTTTATACTAACTTGTAGTTATTATTACGCTTAGCAAATGTATAATACAAATGCTTGGGTCTAGATCTACGTTTGGGTCAAGTTTCATCGAATTTTGAGAACGTTCAAAATTTAGCTGTTTAGCACAGTTTTATTAAACCAAGTCTGTTTCCCTTTTATACTAACTTTTAGTTATTATTACGCTTAGCAAATTTACAACACAAATGCTTTGATCTAGACCAACGTTTGGTTCAAGTTCCCTCAAATTCTGAGAACGTTCAAAATTGAGCTGTTTTGCACGGTTTTATTAAAGCAAGTTTGTTTCCCTTTGATACTAACTTGTAGTTATTATTTCGCTTAGGAAAATTTAACACACAAATGCTTTGATCTAGACCAACGTTTGGGTCAAGTTTCGCTGAATTCTGAGAACGTTCAAAATTTAGCTGTCTTGCACGGTTTTACTAAAGCAAGTTTGTTTCCCTTTTATACTAACTTGTAGTTATTATTTCGCTTAGGAAAATTTAACACACAAATGCTTGGGTCTAGACCAACGTTTGGGTCAAGTTTCGTCGAATCGCTCAAAATTTAGCTGTTTTCCCCGGTTTTACTAAAACAAGATTTTTTCCCTTTTATACTAACTTGTAGTTATTACTATTGCTTAACAAAATTACAATACAAATGCTTGGGTCTAGACCAACGTTTGGGTCAAGCTTCGTCGAATTCTGAGAACGATAAAAAATTAGCTGTTTTGCACGGTTTTTTTGGTAAAATGTAATTTTCATTAATAAAGGAAAAAAATGTTACAACAATGCCCCTCGTCAGGTGTCTCCCTCGACAGGCCAAGGTATCCGCCATAGTCTATATAATGCGCGTGTGCTAACAGAGCTAGGGAGTTCTAGACTAATTATGCGCTGGCGCATATCTTCCATAATCAGGTTTGCTACCATGCTAGGAGGGTTCTCAACTTGCTCAAATCTTCTAGTGTTCCTCTCCTTCCAAATCAGATAAACACACGATCCTAATAGTGCACGGTATGCAATGTTGATGATATGTTTCCCACGCCATTTTCATGCCCCCCATACAATATCTTGTGTCCATTCCCGATTACGCCACTGAAACCGTACCATGCATCGTATAGTGCAGATGCATCGTCTACTAAATCTTCAGTGGAAGAACAAGTGGTCGTGTGATTCGACCATGTCATCATTGCAAAGTACGCAATGCCCAAGGTGGGATAACCATGGTTTATCCGTTGTGGCCAGCTTCTCCAGAATCGCAAGCCACAGGATGAACATATGACGAGGAATCTTCAGAGGGCCTGAAAGTAGTGAAGTCCAGTCTACTTTCGGTCCCGGTGGCATCATAAGACGATAGAGCTCCTGAGTGGTGGGTCTCCCATTCATAAATCTCTAAATAATCCGATCTGATCCTCCATCGATACGAGGCAGTGTGTGAGTAATCTCTAAGCACTCCATGTCCGTAATCAATGGCCACTGCCATTGATTCTCGTGGATAACTGAATTCAATGTAGCATTCTCATGCAAACCCAATCTGGAAGGCCCTCGTGGGAATCTGTCTATGAGTGGTCCAAGGGTGTGCCATGGATCCTTCCATAAATAAAATTCACTCCCATCACCAATGCGGTATTCAACGATAGATCGTATCTAAGTACGCAAACGCAAGAGTTTCCTCCATCCCCATGGCCCCTTATGATCCGGTATAGTCCAGATTGAACTACCCCATAAGTGTCCACTAATCAACCAATCCACCCATATCGACGTCCTGTCACATCGGATGACCTCGCATAGTTTTTTTGCACATAAGAGCACGGTTTTATTAAAACAAGTTTGTTTCCCTTTTATACTAACTTGTAGTTATTATTACGCTTAGCAAATGAATAACACAAATGCTTGGGTCTAGATCTACGTTTGGGTCAAGTTTCGTCGAATTGTGAGAAAGTTCAAAATTCAGTTGTTTTGCACGGTTTTATTAAAGCAAGTTTGTATCCCTTTTATACTAACTTGTAGTTATTATTACGCTTAGCAAATGTATAATACAAATGCTTGGGTCTAGATCTACGTTTGGGTCAAGTTTCATCGAATTTTGAGAACGTTCAAAATTTAGCTGTTTAGCACAGTTTTATTAAACCAAGTCTGTTTCCCTTTTATACTAACTTTTAGTTATTATTACGCTTAGCAAATTTACAACACAAATGCTTTGATCTAGACCAACGTTTGGTTCAAGTTCCCTCGAATTCTGAGAACGTTCAAAATTGAGCTGTTTTGCACGGTTTTATTAAAGCAAGTTTGTTTCCCTTTGATACTAACTTGTAGTTATTATTTCGCTTAGGAAAATTTAACACACAAATGCTTTGATCTAGACCAACGTTTGGGTCAAGTTTCGCCGAATTCTGAGAACGTTCAAAATTTAGCTGTCTTGCACGGTTTTACTAAAGCAAGTTTGTTTCCCTTTTATACTAACTTGTAGTTATTATTTCGCTTAGGAAAATTTAACACACAAATGCTTGGGTCTAGACCAACGTTTGGGTCAAGTTTCTTCGAATTCTGAGAACGCTCAAAATTTAGATGTTTTCCACGGTTTTACTAAAACAAGATTTTTTCCCTTTTATACTAACTTGTAGTTATTACTATTGCTTAACAAATTTACAATACAAATGCTTGGTTCTAGACCAACGTTTGGGTCAAGCTTCGTCGAATTCTGAGAACGATAAAAAATTAGCTGTTTTGCACGGTTTTTTTGGTAAAATGTAATTTTCATTAATAAAGGAAAAAAATGTTACAACAATGCCCCTCGTCAGGTGTCTCCCTCGACAGGCCAAGGTATCCGCCATAGTCTATATAATGCGCGTGTGCTAACAGAGCTAGGGAGTTCTAGACTAATTATGCGCTGGCGCATATCTTCCATAATCAGGTTTGCTACCATGCTAGGAGGGTTCTCAACTTGCTCAAATCTTCTAGTGTTCCTCTCCTTCCAAATAAGATAAACACACGATCCTAATAGTGCACGGTATGCAATGTTGATGATATGTTTCCCACGCCATTTTCGTGATCCCCATACAATATCTTGTGTCCATTCCCGATTACGCCACTGAAACTGTACCATGCATCGTATAGTGCAGATGCATCGTCTACTAAATCTTCAGTGAAAGAACAAGTGGTCGTGTGATTCGACCATGTCATCATTGCAAAGTACGCAATGCCCAAGGTGGGATAACCATGGTTTATCCGTTGTGGCCAGCTTCTCCAGAATCGCAAGCCACAGGATGAACATATGACGAGGAATCTTCAGAGGGCCTGAAAGTAGTGAAGTCCAGTCTACTTTCGGTCCCGGTGGCATCATAAGCCGATAGAGCTCCTGAGTGGTGGGTCTCCCATTCATAAATCTCTAAATAATCCGATCTGATCCTCCATCGATACGAGGCAGTGTGTGAGTAATCTCTAAGCGCTCCATGTCCGTAATCAATGGCCACTGCCATTGATTCTCGTGGATAACTGAATTCAATGTAGCATTCTCATGCAAACCCAATCTGGAAGGCCCTCGTGGGAATCTGTCTATGAGTGGTCCAAGGGTGTGCCATGGATCCTTCCATAAATAAAATTCACTCCCATCACCAATGCGGTATTCAACGATAGATCGTATCTAAGTACGCAAACGCAAGAGTTTCCTCCATCCCCATGGCCCCTTATGATCCGGTATACTCCAGATTGAACTACCCCATAAGTGTCCACTAATAAACCAATCCACCCATATCGACGTCCTGTCACATCGGATGACCTCGCATAGTTTTTTTGCAAATAAGAGCACGGTTTTATTAAAACAAGTTTGTTTCCCTTTTATACTAACTTGTAGTTATTATTACGCTTAGCAAATGTATAATACAAATGCTTGGGTCTAGATCTACGTTTGGGTCAAGTTTCATCGAATTTTGAGAACGTTCAAAATTTAGCTGTTTAGCACAGTTTTATTAAACCAAGTCTGTTTCCCTTTTATACTAACTTTTAGTTATTATTACGCTTAGCAAATTTACAACACAAATGCTTTGATCTAGACCAACGTTTGGTTCAAGTTTCCTCGAATTCTGAGAACGTTCAAAATTGAGCTGTTTTGCACGGTTTTATTAAAGCAAGTTTGTTTCCCTTTTATACTAACTTGTAGTTATTATTTCGCTTAGGAAAATTTAACACACAAATGCTTTGATCTAGACCAACGTTTGGGTCAAGTTTCGCCGAATTCTGAGAACGTTCAAAATTTAGCTGTCTTGCACGATTTTACTAAAGCAAGTTTGTTTCCCTTTTATACTAACTTGTAGTTATTATTTCGCTTAGGAAAATTTAACACACAAATGCTTGGGTCTAGACCAACGTTTGGGTCAAGTTTCGTCGAATTCTGAGAACGCTCAAAATTTAGCTGTTTTCCACGGTTTTACTAAAACAAGATTTTTTCCCTTTTATACTAACTTGTAGTTTTTACTATTGCTTAACAAATTTACAATACAAATGCTTGGGTCTAGACCAACATTTGGGTCAAGCTTCGTCGAATTCTGAGAACGATAAAAAATTAGCTGTTTTGCACAGTTTTTTTGGTAAAATGTAATTTTCATTAATAAAGGAAAAAAATGTTACAACAATGCCCCTCGTCAGGTGTCTCCCTCGACAGGCCAAGGTATCCGCCATAGTCTATATAATGCGCGTGTGCTAACAGAGCTAGGGAGTTCTAGACTAATTATGCGCTGGCGCATATCTTCCATAATCAGGTTTGCTACCATGCTAGGAGGGTTCTCAACTTGCTCAAATCTTCTAGTGTTGCTCTCCTTCCAAATAAGATAAACACACGATCCTAATAGTGCACGGTATGCAATGTTGATGATATGTTTCCCACGCCATTTTCGTGCCCCCCATACAATATCTTGTGTCCATTCCCGATTACGCCACTGAAACCGTACCATGCATCGTATAGTGCAGATGCATCGTCTACTAAATCTTCAGTGGAAGAACAAGTGGTCGTGTGATTCGACCATGTCATCATTGCAAAGTACGCAATGCCCAAGGTGGGATAACCATGGTTTATCCGTTGTGGCCAGCTTCTCCAGAATCGCAAGCCACAGGATGAGCATATGACGAGGAATCTTCAGAGGGCCTGAAAGTAGTGAAGTCCAGTCTACTTTCGGTCCCGGTGGCATCATAAGCCGATAGAGCTCCTGAGTTGTGGGTCTCCCATTCATAAATCTCTAAATAATCCGATCTGATCCTCCATCGATACGAGGCAGTGTGTGAGTAATCTCTAAGCGCTCCATGTCCGTAATCAATGGCCACTGCCATTGATTCTCGTGGATAACTGAATTCAATGTAGCATTCTCATGCAAACCCAATCTGGAAGGCCCTCGTGGGAATCTGTCTATGAGTGGTCCAAGGGTGTGCCATGGATCCTTCCATAAATAAAATTCACTCCCATCACCAATGCGGTATTCAACGATAGATCGTATCTAAGTACGCAAACGCAAGAGTTTCCTCCATCCCCATGGCCCCTTATGATCCGGTATAGTCCAGATTGAACTACCCCATAAGTGTCCACTAATCAACCAATCCACCCATATCGACGTCCTGTCACATCGGATGACCTCGCATAGTTTTTTTGCACATAAGAGCACGGTTTTATTAAAACAAGTTTGTTTCCCTTTTATACTAACTTGTAGTTATTATTACGCTTAGCAAATGAATAACACAAATGCTTGGGTCTAGATCTACGTTTGGGTGACAGTTTCGTCGAATTGTGAGAAAGTTCAAAATTCAGTTGGTTTGCACGGTTTTATTAAAGCAAGTTTGTATCCCTTTTATACTAACTTGTAGTTATTATTACGCTTAGCAAATGTATAATACAAATGCTTGGGTCTAGATCTACGTTTGGGTCAAGTTTCATCGAATTTTGAGAACGTTCAAAATTTAGCTGTTTAGCACAGTTTTATTAAACCAAGTCTGTTTCCCTTTTATACTAACTTTTAGTTATTATTACGCTTAGCAAATTTACAACACAAATGCTTTGATCTAGACCAACGTTTGGTTCAAGTTTCCTCGAATTCTGAGAACGTTCAAAATTGAGCTGTTTTGCACGGTTTTATTAAAGCAAGTTTGTTTCCCTTTTATACTAACTTGTAGTTATTATTTCGCTTAGGAAAATTTAACACACAAATGCTTTGATCTAGACCAACGTTTGGGTCAAGTTTCGCCGAATTCTGAGAACGTTCAAAATTTAGCTGTCTTGCACGGTTTTACTAAAGCAAGTTTGTTTCCCTTTTATACTAACTTGTAGTTATTATTTCGCTTAGGAAAATTTAACACACAAATGCTTGGGTCTAGACCAACGTTTGGGTCAAGTTTCGTCGAATTCTGAGAACGCTCAAAATTTAGCTGTTTTCCACGGTTTTACTAAAACAAGATTTTTTCCCTTTTATACTAACTTGTAGTTATTACTATTGCTTAACAAATTTACAATACAAATGCTTGGGTCTAGACCAACGTTTGGGTCAAGCTTCGTCGAATTCTGAGAACGATAAAAAATTAGCTGTTTTGCACAGTTTTTTTGGTAAAATGTAATTTTCATTAATAAAGGAAAAAAATGTTACAACAATGCCCCTCGTCAGGTGTCTCCCTCGACAGGCCAAGGTATCCGCCATAGTCTATATAATGCGCGTGTGCTAACAGAGCTAGGGAGTTCTAGACTAATTATGCGCTGGCGCATATCTTCCATAATCAGGTTTGCTACCATGCTAGGAGGGTTCTCAACTTGCTCAAATCTTCTAGTGTTCCTCTCCTTCCAAATAAGATAAACACACGATCCTAATAGTGCACGGTATGCAATGTTGATGATATGTTTTCCACGCCATTTTCGTGCCCCCCATACAATATCTTGTGTCCATTCCCGATTACGCCACTGAAATCGTACCATGCATCGTATAGTGCAGATGCATCGTCTACTAAATCTTCAGTGGAAGAACAAGTGGTCGTGTGATTCGACCATGTGATCATTGCAAAGTACGCAATGCCCAAGGTGGGATAACCATGGTTTATCCGTTGTGGCCAGCTTCTCCAGAATCGCAAGCCACAGGATGAACATATGACGAGGAATCTTCAGAGGGCCTGAAAGTAGTGAAGTCCAGTCTACTTTCGGTCCCGGTGGCATCATAAACCGATAGAGCTCCTGAGTGGTGGGTCTCCCATTCATAAATCTCTAAATAATCCGATCTGATCCTCCATCGATACGAGGCAGTGTGTGAGTAATCTCTAAGCGCTCCATGTCCGTAATCAATGGCCACTGCCATTGATTCTCGTGGATAACTGAATTCAATGTAGCATTCTCATGCAAACCCAATCTGGAAGGCCCTCGTGGGAATCTGTCTATGAGTGGTCCAAGGGTGTGCCATGGATCCTTCCATAAATAAAAAAAACTCCCATCACCAATGCGGTATTCAACGATAGATCGTATCTAAGTACGCAAACGCAAGAGTTTCCTCCATCCCCATAGCCCCTTATGATCCGGTATAGTCCAGATTGAACTACCCCATAAGTGTCCACTAATCAACCAATCCACCCATATCGACGTCCTGTCACATCGGATGACCTCGCATAGTTTTTTTGCACATAAGAGCACGGTTTTATTAAAACAAGTTTGTTTCCCTTTTATACTAACTTGTAGTTATTATTACGCTTAGCAAATGAATAACACAAATGCTTGGGTCTAGATCTACGTTTGGGTGACAGTTTCGTCGAATTGTGAGAAAGTTCAAAATTCAGTTGGTTTGCACGGTTTTATTAAAGCAAGTTTGTATCCCTTTTATACTAACTTGTAGTTATTATTACGCTTAGCAAATGTATAATACAAATGCTTGGGTCTAGATCTACGTTTGGGTCAAGTTTCATCGAATTTTGAGAACGTTCAAAATTTAGCTGTTTAGCACAGTTTTATTAAACCAAGTCTGTTTCCCTTTTATACTAACTTTTAGTTATTATTACGCTTAGCAAATTTACAACACAAATGCTTTGATCTAGACCAACGTTTGGTTCAAGTTTCCTCGAATTCTGAGAACGTTCAAAATTGAGCTGTTTTGCACGGTTTTATTAAAGCAAGTTTGTTTCCCTTTTATACTAACTTGTAGTTATTATTTCGCTTAGGAAAATTTAACACACAAATGCTTTGATCTAGACCAACGTTTGGGTCAAGTTTCGCCGAATTCTGAGAACGTTCAAAATTTAGCTGTCTTGCACGGTTTTACTAAAGCAAGTTTGTTTCCCTTTTATACTAACTTGTAGTTATTATTTCGCTTAGGAAAATTTAACACACAAATGCTTGGGTCTAGACCAACGTTTGGGTCAAGTTTCGTCGAATTCTGAGAACGCTCAAAATTTAGCTGTTTTCCACGGTTTTACTAAAACAAGATTTTTTCCCTTTTATACTAACTTGTAGTTTTTACTATTGCTTAACAAATTTACAATACAAATGCTTGGGTCTAGACCAACGTTTGGGTCAAGCTTCGTCGAATTCTGAGAACGATAAAAAATTAGCTGTTTTGCACAGTTTTTTTGGTAAAATGTAATTTTCATTAATAAAGGAAAAAAATGTTACAACAATGCCCCTCGTCAGGTGTCTCCCTCGACAGGCCAAGGTATCCGCCATAGTCTATATAATGCGCGTGTGCTAACAGAGCTAGGGAGTTCTAGACTAATTATGCGCTGGCGCATATCTTCCATAATCAGGTTTGCTACCATGCTAGGAGGGTTCTCAACTTGCTCAAATCTTCTAGTGTTCCTCTCCTTCCAAATAAGATAAACACACGATCCTAATAGTGCACGGTATGCAATGTTGATGATATGTTTCCCACGCCATTTTCGTGCCCCCCATACAATATCTTGTGTCCATTCCCGATTACGCCACTGAAATCGTACCATGCATCGTATAGTGCAGATGCATCGTATAGTGCAGATGCATCGTCTACTAAATCTTCAGTGGAAGAACAAGTGGTCGTGTGATTCGACCATGTCATCATTGCAAAGTACGCAATGCCCAAGGTGGGATAACCATGGTTTATCCGTTGTGGCCAGCTTCTCCAGAATCGCAAGCCACAGGATGAACATATGACGAGGAATCTTCAGAGGGCCTGAAAGTAGTGAAGTCCAGTCTACTTTCGGTCCCGGTGGCATCATAAGCCGATAGAGCTCCTGAGTGGTGGGTCTCCCATTCATAAATCTCTAAATAATCCGATCTGATCCTCCATCGATACGAGGCAGTGTGTGAGTAATCTCTAAGCGCTCCATGTCCGTAATCAATGGCCACTGCCATTGATTCTCGTGGATAACTGAATTCAATGTAGCATTCTCATGCAAACCCAATCTGGAAGGCCCTCGTGGGAATCTGTCTATGAGTGGTCCAAGGGTGTGCCATGGATCCTTCCATAAATAAAAAAAACTCCCATCACCAATGCGGTATTCAACGATAGATCGTATCTAAGTACGCAAACGCAAGAGTTTCCTCCATCCCCATAGCCCCTTATGATCCGGTATAGTCCAGATTGAACTAGCCCATAAGTGTCCACTAATCAACCAATCCACCCATATCGACGTCCTGTCACATCGGATGACCTCGCATAGTTTTTTTGCACATAAGAGCACGGTTTTATTAAAACAAGTTTGTTTCCCTTTTATACTAACATGTAGTTATTATTACGCTTAGCAAATGAATAACACAAATGCTTGGGTCTAGATCTACATTTGGGTGACAGTTTCGTCGAATTGTGAGAAAGTTCAAAATTCAGTTGGTTTGCACGGTTTTATTAAAGCAAGTTTGTATCCCTTTTATACTAACTTGTAGTTATTATTACGCTTAGCAAATGTATAATACAAATGCTTGGGTCTAGATCTACGTTTGGGTCAAGTTTCATCGAATTTTGAGAACGTTCAAAATTTAGCTGTTTAGCACAGTTTTATTAAACCAAGTCTGTTTCCCTTTTATACTAACTTTTAGTTATTATTACGCTTAGCAAATTTACAACACAAATGCTTTGATCTAGACCAACGTTTGGTTCAAGTTTCCTCGAATTCTGAGAACGTTCAAAATTGAGCTGTTTTGCACGGTTTTATTAAAGCAAGTTTGTTTCCCTTTTATACTAACTTGTAGTTATTATTTCGCTTAGGAAAATTTAACACACAAATGCTTTGATCTAGACCAACGTTTGGGTCAAGTTTCGCCGAATTCTGAGAACGTTCAAAATTTAGCTGTCTTGCACGGTTTTACTAAAGCAAGTTTGTTTCCCTTTTATACTAACTTGTAGTTATTATTTCGCTTAGGAAAATTTAACACACAAATGCTTGGGTCTAGACCAACGTTTGGGTCAAGTTTCGTCGAATTCTGATAACGCTCAAAATTTAGCTGTTTTCCACGGTTTTACTAAAACAAGATTTTTTCCCTTTTATACTAACTTGTAGTTTTTACTATTGCTTAACAAATTTACAATACAAATGCTTGGGTCTAGACCAACGTTTGGGTCAAGCTTCGTCGAATTCTGAGAACGATAAAAAATTAGCTGTTTTGCACAGTTTTTTTGGTAAAATGTAATTTTCATTAATAAAGGAAAAAAATGTTACAACAATGCCCCTCGTCAGGTGTCTCCCTCGACAGGCCAAGGTATCCGCCATAGTCTATATAATGCGCGTGTGCTAACAGAGCTAGGGAGTTCTAGACTAATTATGCGCTGGCGCATATCTTCCATAATCAGGTTTGCTACCATGCTAGGAGGGTTCTCAACTTGCTCAAATCTTCTAGTGTTCCTCTCCTTCCAAATAAGATAAACACACGATCCTAATAGTGCACGGTATGCAATGTTGATGATATGTTTCCCACGCCATTTTCGTGCCCCCCATACAATATCTTGTGTCCATTCCCGATTACGCCACTGAAACCGTACCATGCATCGTATAGTGCAGATGCATCGTCTACTAAATCTTCAGTGGAAGAACAAGTGGTCGTGTGATTCGACCATGTCATCATTGCAAAGTACGCAATGCCCAAGGTGGGATAACCATGGTTTATCCGTTGTGGCCAGCTTCTCCAGAATCGCAAGCCACAGGATGAACATATGACGAGGAATCTTCAGAGGGCCTGAAAGTAGTGAAGTCCAGTCTACTTTCGGTCCCGGTGGCATCATAAGCCGATAGAGCTCCTGAGTGGTGGGTCTCCCATTCATAAATCTCTAAATAATCCGATCTGATCCTCCATCGATACGAGGCAGTGTGTGAGTAATCTCTAAGCGCTCCATGTCCGTAATCAATGGCCACTGCCATTGATTCTCGTGGATAACTGAATTCAATGTAGCATTCTCATGCAAACCCAATCTGGAAGGCCCTCGTGGGAATCTGTCTATGAGTGGTCCAAGGGTGTGCCATGGATCCTTCCATAAATAAAAAAAACTCCCATCACCAATGCGGTATTCAACGATAGATCGTATCTAAGTACGCAAACGCAAGAGTTTCCTCCATCCCCATAGCCCCTTATGATCCGGTATAGTCCAGATTGAACTACCCCATAAGTGTCCACTAATCAACCAATCCACCCATATCGACGTCCTGTCACATCGGATGACCTCGCATAGTTTTTTTGCACATAAGAGCACGGTTTTATTAAAACAAGTTTGTTTCCCTTTTATACTAACATGTAGTTATTATTACGCTTAGCAAATGAATAACACAAATGCTTGGGTCTAGATCTACGTTTGGGTGACAGTTTCGTCGAATTGTGAGAAAGTTCAAAATTCAGTTGGTTTGCACGGTTTTATTAAAGCAAGTTTGTATCCCTTTTATACTAACTTGTAGTTATTATTACGCTTAGCAAATGTATAATACAAATGCTTGGGTCTAGATCTACGTTTGGGTCAAGTTTCATCGAATTTTGAGAACGTTCAAAATTTAGCTGTTTAGCACAGTTTTATTAAACCAAGTCTGTTTCCCTTTTATACTAACTTTTAGTTATTATTACGCTTAGCAAATTTACAACACAAATGCTTTGATCTAGACCAACGTTTGGTTCAAGTTTCCTCGAATTCTGAGAACGTTCAAAATTGAGCTGTTTTGCACGGTTTTATTAAAGCAAGTTTGTTTCCCTTTTATACTAACTTGTAGTTATTATTTCGCTTAGGAAAATTTAACACACAAATGCTTTGATCTAGACCAACGTTTGGGTCAAGTTTCGCCGAATTCTGAGAACGTTCAAAATTTAGCTGTCTTGCACGGTTTTACTAAAGCAAGTTTGTTTCCCTTTTATACTAACTTGTAGTTATTATTTCGCTTAGGAAAATTTAACACACAAATGCTTGGGTCTAGACCAACGTTTGGGTCAAGTTTCGTCGAATTCTGATAACGCTCAAAATTTAGCTGTTTTCCACGGTTTTACTAAAACAAGATTTTTTCCCTTTTATACTAACTTGTAGTTTTTACTATTGCTTAACAAATTTACAATACAAATGCTTGGGTCTAGACCAACGTTTGGGTCAAGCTTCGTCGAATTCTGAGAACGATAAAAAATTAGCTGTTTTGCACAGTTTTTTTGGTAAAATGTAATTTTCATTAATAAAGGAAAAAAATGTTACAACAATGCCCCTCGTCAGGTGTCTCCCTCGACAGGCCAAGGTATCCGCCATAGTCTATATAATGCGCGTGTGCTAACAGAGCTAGGGAGTTCTAGACTAATTATGCGCTGGCGCATATCTTCCATAATCAGGTTTGCTACCATGCTAGGAGGGTTCTCAACTTGCTCAAATCTTCTAGTGTTCCTCTCCTTCCAAATAAGATAAACACACGATCCTAATAGTGCACGGTATGCAATGTTGATGATATGTTTCCCACGCCATTTTCGTGCCCCCCATACAATATCTTGTGTCCATTCCCGATTACGCCACTGAAACCGTACCATGCATCGTATAGTGCAGATGCATCGTCTACTAAATCTTCAGTGGAAGAACAAGTGGTCGTGTGATTCGACCATGTCATCATTGCAAAGTACGCAATGCCCAAGGTGGGATAACCATGGTTTATCCGTTGTGGCCAGCTTCTCCAGAATCGCAAGCCACAGGATGAACATATGACGAGGAATCTTCAGAGGGCCTGAAAGTAGTGAAGTCCAGTCTACTTTCGGTCCCGGTGGCATCATAAGCCGATAGAGCTCCTGAGTGGTGGGTCTCCCATTCATAAATCTCTAAATAATCCGATCTGATCCTCCATCGATACGAGGCAGTGTGTGAGTAATCTCTAAGCGCTCCATGTCCGTAATCAATGGCCACTGCCATTGATTCTCGTGGATAACTGAATTCAATGTAGCATTCTCATGCAAACCCAATCTGGAAGGCCCTCGTGGGAATCTGTCTATGAGTGGTCCAAGGGTGTGCCATGGATCCTTCCATAAATAAAAAAAACTCCCATCACCAATGCGGTATTCAACGATAGATCGTATCTAAGTACGCAAACGCAAGAGTTTCCTCCATCCCCATAGCCCCTTATGATCCGGTATAGTCCAGATTGAACTACCCCATAAGTGTCCACTAATCAACCAATCCACCCATATCGACGTCCTGTCACATCGGATGACCTCGCATAGTTTTTTTGCACATAAGAGCACGGTTTTATTAAAACAAGTTTGTTTCCCTTTTATACTAACTTGTAGTTATTATTACGCTTAGCAAATGAATAACACAAATGCTTGGGTCTAGATCTACGTTTGGGTGACAGTTTCGTCGAATTGTGAGAAAGTTCAAAATTCAGTTGGTTTGCACGGTTTTATTAAAGCAAGTTTGTATCCCTTTTATACTAACTTGTAGTTATTATTACGCTTAGCAAATGTATAATACAAATGCTTGGGTCTAGATCTACGTTTGGGTCAAGTTTCATCGAATTTTGAGAACGTTCAAAATTTAGCTGTTTAGCACAGTTTTATTAAACCAAGTCTGTTTCCCTTTTATACTAACTTTTAGTTATTATTACGCTTAGCAAATTTACAACACAAATGCTTTGATCTAGACCAACGTTTGGTTCAAGTTTCCTCGAATTCTGAGAACGTTCAAAATTGAGCTGTTTTGCACGGTTTTATTAAAGCAAGTTTGTTTCCCTTTTATACTAACTTGTAGTTATTATTTCGCTTAGGAAAATTTAACACACAAATGCTTTGATCTAGACCAACGTTTGGGTCAAGTTTCGCCGAATTCTGAGAACGTTCAAAATTTAGCTGTCTTGCACGGTTTTACTAAAGCAAGTTTGTTTCCCTTTTATACTAACTTGTAGTTATTATTTCGCTTAGGAAAATTTAACACACAAATGCTTGGGTCTAGACCAACGTTTGGGTCAAGTTTCGTCGAATTCTGAGAACGCTCAAAATTTAGCTGTTTTCCACGGTTTTACTAAAACAAGATTTTTTCCCTTTTATACTAACTTGTAGTTTTTACTATTGCTTAACAAATTTACAATACAAATGCTTGGGTCTAGACCAACGTTTGGGTCAAGCTTCGTCGAATTCTGAGAACGATAAAAAATTAGCTGTTTTGCACAGTTTTTTTGGTAAAATGTAATTTTCATTAATAAAGGAAAAAAATGTTACAACAATGCCCCTCGTCAGGTGTCTCCCTCGACAGGCCAAGGTATCCGCCATAGTCTATATAATGCGCGTGTGCTAACAGAGCTAGGGAGTTCTAGACTAATTATGCGCTGGCGCATATCTTCCATAATCAGGTTTGCTACCATGCTAGGAGGGTTCTCAACTTGCTCAAATCTTCTAGTGTTCCTCTCCTTCCAAATAAGATAAACACACGATCCTAATAGTGCACGGTATGCAATGTTGATGATATGTTTCCCACGCCATTTTCGTGCCCCCCATACAATATCTTGTGTCCATTCCCGATTACGCCACTGAAATCGTACCATGCATCGTATAGTGCAGATGCATCGTCTACTAAATCTTCAGTGGAAGAACAAGTGGTCGTGTGATTCGACCATGTCATCATTGCAAAGTACGCAATGCCCAAGGTGGGATAACCATGGTTTATCCGTTGTGGCCAGCTTCTCCAGAATCGCAAGCCACAGGATGAACATATGACGAGGAATCTTCAGAGGGCCTGAAAGTAGTGAAGTCCAGTCTACTTTCGGTCCCGGTGGCATCATAAGCCGATAGAGCTCCTGAGTGGTGGGTCTCCCATTCATAAATCTCTAAATAATCCGATCTGATCCTCCATCGATACGAGGCAGTGTGTGAGTAATCTCTAAGCGCTCCATGTCCGTAATCAATGGCCACTGCCATTGATTCTCGTGGATAACTGAATTCAATGTAGCATTCTCATGCAAACCCAATCTGGAAGGCCCTCGTGGGAATCTGTCTATGAGTGGTCCAAGGGTGTGCCATGGATCCTTCCATAAATAAAAAAAACTCCCATCACCAATGCGGTATTCAACGATAGATCGTATCTAAGTACGCAAACGCAAGAGTTTCCTCCATCCCCATAGCCCCTTATGATCCGGTATAGTCCAGATTGAACTACCCCATAAGTGTCCACTAATCAACCAATCCACCCATATCGACGTCCTGTCACATCGGATGACCTCGCATAGTTTTTTTGCACATAAGAGCACGGTTTTATTAAAACAAGTTTGTTTCCCTTTTATACTAACTTGTAGTTATTATTACGCTTAGCAAATGAATAACACAAATGCTTGGGTCTAGATCTACGTTTGGGTGACAGTTTCGTCGAATTGTGAGAAAGTTCAAAATTCAGTTGGTTTGCACGGTTTTATTAAAGCAAGTTTGTATCCCTTTTATACTAACTTGTAGTTATTATTACGCTTAGCAAATGTATAATACAAATGCTTGGGTCTAGATCTACGTTTGGGTCAAGTTTCATCGAATTTTGAGAACGTTCAAAATTTAGCTGTTTAGCACAGTTTTATTAAACCAAGTCTGTTTCCCTTTTATACTAACTTTTAGTTATTATTACGCTTAGCAAATTTACAACACAAATGCTTTGATCTAGACCAACGTTTGGTTCAAGTTTCCTCGAATTCTGAGAACGTTCAAAATTGAGCTGTTTTGCACGGTTTTATTAAAGCAAGTTTGTTTCCCTTTTATACTAACTTGTAGTTATTATTTCGCTTAGGAAAATTTAACACACAAATGCTTTGATCTAAACCAACGTTTGGGTCAAGTTTCGCCGAATTCTGAGAACGTTCAAAATTTAGCTGTCTTGCACGGTTTTACTAAAGCAAGTTTGTTTCCCTTTTATACTAACTTGTAGTTATTATTTCGCTTAGGAAAATTTAACACACAAATGCTTGGGTCTAGACCAACGTTTGGGTCAAGTTTCGTCGAATTCTGAGAACGCTCAAAATTTAGCTGTTTTCCACGGTTTTACTAAAACAAGATTTTTTCCCTTTTATACTAACTTGTAGTTTTTACTATTGCTTAACAAATTTACAATACAAATGCTTGGGTCTAGACCAACGTTTGGGTCAAGCTTCGTCGAATTCTGAGAACGATAAAAAATTAGCTGTTTTGCACAGTTTTTTTGGTAAAATGTAATTTTCATTAATAAAGGAAAAAAATGTTACAACAATGCCCCTCGTCAGGTGTCTCCCTCGACAGGCCAAGGTATCCGCCATAGTCTATATAATGCGCGTGTGCTAACAGAGCTAGGGAGTTCTAGACTAATTATGCGCTGGCGCATATCTTCCATAATCAGGTTTGCTACCATGCTAGGAGGGTTCTCAACTTGCTCAAATCTTCTAGTGTTCCTCTCCTTCCAAATAAGATAAACACACGATCCTAATAGTGCACGGTATGCAATGTTGATGATATGTTTCCCACGCCATTTTCGTGCCCCCCATACAATATCTTGTGTCCATTCCCGATTACGCCACTGAAATCGTACCATGCATCGTATAGTGCAGATGCATCGTATAGTGCAGATGCATCGTCTACTAAATCTTCAGTGGAAGAACAAGTGGTCGTGTGATTCGACCATGTCATCATTGCAAAGTACGCAATGCCCAAGGTGGGATAACCATGGTTTATCCGTTGTGGCCAGCTTCTCCAGAATCGCAAGCCACAGGATGAACATATGACGAGGAATCTTCAGAGGGCCTGAAAGTAGTGAAGTCCAGTCTACTTTCGGTCCCGGTGGCATCATAAGCCGATAGAGCTCCTGAGTGGTGGGTCTCCCATTCATAAATCTCTAAATAATCCGATCTGATCCTCCATCGATACGAGGCAGTGTGTGAGTAATCTCTAAGCGCTCCATGTCCGTAATCAATGGCCACTGCCATTGATTCTCGTGGATAACTGAATTCAATGTAGCATTCTCATGCAAACCCAATCTGGAAGGCCCTCGTGGGAATCTGTCTATGAGTGGTCCAAGGGTGTGCCATGGATCCTTCCATAAATAAAAAAAACTCCCATCACCAATGCGGTATTCAACGATAGATCGTATCTAAGTACGCAAACGCAAGAGTTTCCTCCATCCCCATAGCCCCTTATGATCCGGTATAGTCCAGATTGAACTAGCCCATAAGTGTCCACTAATCAACCAATCCACCCATATCGACGTCCTGTCACATCGGATGACCTCGCATAGTTTTTTTGCACATAAGAGCACGGTTTTATTAAAACAAGTTTGTTTCCCTTTTATACTAACTTGTAGTTATTATTACGCTTAGCAAATGAATAACACAAATGCTTGGGTCTAGATCTACATTTGGGTGACAGTTTCGTCGAATTGTGAGAAAGTTCAAAATTCAGTTGGTTTGCACGGTTTTATTAAAGCAAGTTTGTATCCCTTTTATACTAACTTGTAGTTATTATTACGCTTAGCAAATGTATAATACAAATGCTTGGGTCTAGATCTACGTTTGGGTCAAGTTTCATCGAATTTTGAGAACGTTCAAAATTTAGCTGTTTAGCACAGTTTTATTAAACCAAGTCTGTTTCCCTTTTATACTAACTTTTAGTTATTATTACGCTTAGCAAATTTACAACACAAATGCTTTGATCTAGACCAACGTTTGGTTCAAGTTTCCTCGAATTCTGAGAACGTTCAAAATTGAGCTGTTTTGCACGGTTTTATTAAAGCAAGTTTGTTTCCCTTTTATACTAACTTGTAGTTATTATTTCGCTTAGGAAAATTTAACACACAAATGCTTTGATCTAGACCAACGTTTGGGTCAAGTTTCGCCGAATTCTGAGAACGTTCAAAATTTAGCTGTCTTGCACGGTTTTACTAAAGCAAGTTTGTTTCCCTTTTATACTAACTTGTAGTTATTATTTCGCTTAGGAAAATTTAACACACAAATGCTTGGGTCTAGACCAACGTTTGGGTCAAGTTTCGTCGAATTCTGATAACGCTCAAAATTTAGCTGTTTTCCACGGTTTTACTAAAACAAGATTTTTTCCCTTTTATACTAACTTGTAGTTTTTACTATTGCTTAACAAATTTACAATACAAATGCTTGGGTCTAGACCAACGTTTGGGTCAAGCTTCGTCGAATTCTGAGAACGATAAAAAATTAGCTGTTTTGCACAGTTTTTTTGGTAAAATGTAATTTTCATTAATAAAGGAAAAAAATGTTACAACAATGCCCCTCGTCAGGTGTCTCCCTCGACAGGCCAAGGTATCCGCCATAGTCTATATAATGCGCGTGTGCTAACAGAGCTAGGGAGTTCTAGACTAATTATGCGCTGGCGCATATCTTCCATAATCAGGTTTGCTACCATGCTAGGAGGGTTCTCAACTTGCTCAAATCTTCTAGTGTTCCTCTCCTTCCAAATAAGATAAACACACGATCCTAATAGTGCACGGTATGCAATGTTGATGATATGTTTCCCACGCCATTTTCGTGCCCCCCATACAATATCTTGTGTCCATTCCCGATTACGCCACTGAAACCGTACCATGCATCGTATAGTGCAGATGCATCGTCTACTAAATCTTCAGTGGAAGAACAAGTGGTCGTGTGATTCGACCATGTCATCATTGCAAAGTACGCAATGCCCAAGGTGGGATAACCATGGTTTATCCGTTGTGGCCAGCTTCTCCAGAATCGCAAGCCACAGGATGAACATATGACGAGGAATCTTCAGAGGGCCTGAAAGTAGTGAAGTCCAGTCTACTTTCGGTCCCGGTGGCATCATAAGCCGATAGAGCTCCTGAGTGGTGGGTCTCCCATTCATAAATCTCTAAATAATCCGATCTGATCCTCCATCGATACGAGGCAGTGTGTGAGTAATCTCTAAGCGCTCCATGTCCGTAATCAATGGCCACTGCCATTGATTCTCGTGGATAACTGAATTCAATGTAGCATTCTCATGCAAACCCAATCTGGAAGGCCCTCGTGGGAATCTGTCTATGAGTGGTCCAAGGGTGTGCCATGGATCCTTCCATAAATAAAAAAAACTCCCATCACCAATGCGGTATTCAACGATAGATCGTATCTAAGTACGCAAACGCAAGAGTTTCCTCCATCCCCATAGCCCCTTATGATCCGGTATAGTCCAGATTGAACTACCCCATAAGTGTCCACTAATCAACCAATCCACCCATATCGACGTCCTGTCACATCGGATGACCTCGCATAGTTTTTTTGCACATAAGAGCACGGTTTTATTAAAACAAGTTTGTTTCCCTTTTATACTAACATGTAGTTATTATTACGCTTAGCAAATGAATAACACAAATGCTTGGGTCTAGATCTACGTTTGGGTGACAGTTTCGTCGAATTGTGAGAAAGTTCAAAATTCAGTTGGTTTGCACGGTTTTATTAAAGCAAGTTTGTATCCCTTTTATACTAACTTGTAGTTATTATTACGCTTAGCAAATGTATAATACAAATGCTTGGGTCTAGATCTACGTTTGGGTCAAGTTTCATCGAATTTTGAGAACGTTCAAAATTTAGCTGTTTAGCACAGTTTTATTAAACCAAGTCTGTTTCCCTTTTATACTAACTTTTAGTTATTATTACGCTTAGCAAATTTACAACACAAATGCTTTGATCTAGACCAACGTTTGGTTCAAGTTTCCTCGAATTCTGAGAACGTTCAAAATTGAGCTGTTTTGCACGGTTTTATTAAAGCAAGTTTGTTTCCCTTTTATACTAACTTGTAGTTATTATTTCGCTTACGAAAATTTAACACACAAATGCTTTGATCTAGACCAACGTTTGGGTCAAGTTTCGCCGAATTCTGAGAACGTTCAAAATTTAGCTGTCTTGCACGGTTTTACTAAAGCAAGTTTGTTTCCCTTTTATACTAACTTGTAGTTATTATTTCGCTTAGGAAAATTTAACACACAAATGCTTGGGTCTAGACCAACGTTTGGATCAAGTTTCGTCGAATTCTGATAACGCTCAAAATTTAGCTGTTTTCCACGGTTTTACTAAAACAAGATTTTTTCCCTTTTATACTAACTTGTAGTTTTTACTATTGCTTAACAAATTTACAATACAAATGCTTGGGTCTAGACCAACGTTTGGGTCAAGCTTCGTCGAATTCTGAGAACGATAAAAAATTAGCTGTTTTGCACAGTTTTTTTGGTAAAATGTAATTTTCATTAATAAAGGAAAAAAATGTTACAACAATGCCCCTCGTCAGGTGTCTCCCTCGACAGGCCAAGGTATCCGCCATAGTCTATATAATGCGCGTGTGCTAACAGAGCTAGGGAGTTCTAGACTAATTATGCGCTGGCGCATATCTTCCATAATCAGGTTTGCTACCATGCTAGGAGGGTTCTCAACTTGCTCAAATCTTCTAGTGTTCCTGTCCTTCCAAATAAGATAAACACACGATCCTAATAGTGCACGGTATGCAATGTTGATGATATGTTTCCCACGCCATTTTCGTGCCCCCCATACAATATCTTGTGTCCATTCCCGATTACGCCACTGAAACCGTACCATGCATCGTATAGTGCAGATGCATCGTCTACTAAATCTTCAGTGGAAGAACAAGTGGTCGTGTGATTCGACCATGTCATCATTGCAAAGTACGCAATGCCCAAGGTGGGATAACCATGGTTTATCCGTTGTGGCCAGCTTCTCCAGAATCGCAAGCCACAGGATGAACATATGACGAGGAATCTTCAGAGGGCCTGAAAGTAGTGAAGTCCAGTCTACTTTCGGTCCCGGTGGCATCATAAGCCGATAGAGCTCCTGAGTGGTGGGTCTCCCATTCATAAATCTCTAAATAATCCGATCTGATCCTCCATCGATACGAGGCAGTGTGTGAGTAATCTCTAAGCGCTCCATGTCCGTAATCAATGGCCACTGCCATTGATTCTCGTGGATAACTGAATTCAATGTAGCATTCTCATGCAAACCCAATCTGGAAGGCCCTCGTGGGAATCTGTCTATGAGTGGTCCAAGGGTGTGCCATGGATCCTTCCATAAATAAAAAAAACTCCCATCACCAATGCGGTATTCAACGATAGATCGTATCTAAGTACGCAAACGCAAGAGTTTCCTCCATCCCCATAGCCCCTTATGATCCGGTATAGTCCAGATTGAACTACCCCATAAGTGTCCACTAATCAACCAATCCACCCATATCGACGTCCTGTCACATCGGATGACCTCGCATAGTTTTTTTGCACATAAGAGCACGGTTTTATTAAAACAAGTTTGTTTCCCTTTTATACTAACTTGTAGTTATTATTACGCTTAGCAAATGAATAACACAAATGCTTGGGTCTAGATCTACGTTTGGGTGACAGTTTCGTCGAATTGTGAGAAAGTTCAAAATTCAGTTGGTTTGCACGGTTTTATTAAAGCAAGTTTGTATCCCTTTTATACTAACTTGTAGTTATTATTACGCTTAGCAAATGTATAATACAAATGCTTGGGTCTAGATCTACGTTTGGGTCAAGTTTCATCGAATTTTGAGAACGTTCAAAATTTAGCTGTTTAGCACAGTTTTATTAAACCAAGTCTGTTTCCCTTTTATACTAACTTTTAGTTATTATTACGCTTAGCAAATTTACAACACAAATGCTTTGATCTAGACCAACGTTTGGTTCAAGTTTCCTCGAATTCTGAGAACGTTCAAAATTGAGCTGTTTTGCACGGTTTTATTAAAGCAAGTTTGTTTCCCTTTTATACTAACTTGTAGTTATTATTTCGCTTAGGAAAATTTAACACACAAATGCTTTGATCTAGACCAACGTTTGGGTCAAGTTTCGCCGAATTCTGAGAACGTTCAAAATTTAGCTGTCTTGCACGGTTTTACTAAAGCAAGTTTGTTTCCCTTTTATACTAACTTGTAGTTATTATTTCGCTTAGGAAAATTTAACACACAAATGCTTGGGTCTAGACCAACGTTTGGGTCAAGTTTCGTCGAATTCTGAGAACGCTCAAAATTTAGCTGTTTTCCACGGTTTTACTAAAACAAGATTTTTTCCCTTTTATACTAACTTGTAGTTTTTACTATTGCTTAACAAATTTACAATACAAATGCTAGGGTCTAGACCAACGTTTGGGTCAAGCTTCGTCGAATTCTGAGAACGATAAAAAATTAGCTGTTTTGCACAGTTTTTTTGGTAAAATGTAATTTTCATTAATAAAGGAAAAAAATGTTACAACAATGCCCCTCGTCAGGTGTCTCCCTCGACAGGCCAAGGTATCCGCCATAGTCTATATAATGCGCGTGTGCTAACAGAGCTAGGGAGTTCTAGACTAATTATGCGCTGGCGCATATCTTCCATAATCAGGTTTGCTACCATGCTAGGAGGGTTCTCAACTTGCTCAAATCTTCTAGTGTTCCTCTCCTTCCAAATAAGATAAACACACGATCCTAATAGTGCACGGTATGCAATGTTGATGATATGTTTCCCACGCCATTTTCGTGCCCCCCATACAATATCTTGTGTCCATTCCCGATTACGCCACTGAAATCGTACCATGCATCGTATAGTGCAGATGCATCGTCTACTAAATCTTCAGTGGAAGAACAAGTGGTCGTGTGATTCGACCATGTCATCATTGCAAAGTACGCAATGCCCAAGGTGGGATAACCATGGTTTATCCGTTGTGGCCAGCTTCTCCAGAATCGCAAGCCACAGGATGAACATATGACGAGGAATCTTCAGAGGGCCTGAAAGTAGTGAAGTCCAGTCTACTTTCGGTCCCGGTGGCATCATAAGCCGATAGAGCTCCTGAGTGGTGGGTCTCCCATTCATAAATCTCTAAATAATCCGATCTGATCCTCCATCGATACGAGGCAGTGTGTGAGTAATCTCTAAGCGCTCCATGTCCGTAATCAATGGCCACTGCCATTGATTCTCGTGGATAACTGAATTCAATGTAGCATTCTCATGCAAACCCAATCTGGAAGGCCCTCGTGGGAATCTGTCTATGAGTGGTCCAAGGGTGTGCCATGGATCCTTCCATAAATAAAAAAAACTCCCATCACCAATGCGGTATTCAACGATAGATCGTATCTAAGTACGCAAACGCAAGAGTTTCCTCCATCCCCATAGCCCCTTATGATCCGGTATAGTCCAGATTGAACTACCCCATAAGTGTCCACTAATCAACCAATCCACCCATATCGACGTCCTGTCACATCGGATGACCTCGCATAGTTTTTTTGCACATAAGAGCACGGTTTTATTAAAACAAGTTTGTTTCCCTTTTATACTAACTTGTAGTTATTATTACGCTTAGCAAATGAATAACACAAATGCTTGGGTCTAGATCTACGTTTGGGTGACAGTTTCGTCGAATTGTGAGAAAGTTCAAAATTCAGTTGGTTTGCACGGTTTTATTAAAGCAAGTTTGTATCCCTTTTATACTAACTTGTAGTTATTATTACGCTTAGCAAATGTATAATACAAATGCTTGGGTCTAGATCTACGTTTGGGTCAAGTTTCATCGAATTTTGAGAACGTTCAAAATTTAGCTGTTTAGCACAGTTTTATTAAACCAAGTCTGTTTCCCTTTTATACTAACTTTTAGTTATTATTACGCTTAGCAAATTTACAACACAAATGCTTTGATCTAGACCAACGTTTGGTTCAAGTTTCCTCGAATTCTGAGAACGTTCAAAATTGAGCTGTTTTGCACGGTTTTATTAAAGCAAGTTTGTTTCCCTTTTATACTAACTTGTAGTTATTATTTCGCTTAGGAAAATTTAACACACAAATGCTTTGATCTAGACCAACGTTTGGGTCAAGTTTCGCCGAATTCTGAGAACGTTCAAAATTTAGCTGTCTTGCACGGTTTTACTAAAGCAAGTTTGTTTCCCTTTTATACTAACTTGTAGTTATTATTTCGCTTAGGAAAATTTAACACACAAATGCTTGGGTCTAGACCAACGTTTGGGTCAAGTTTCGTCGAATTCTGAGAACGCTCAAAATTTAGCTGTTTTCCACGGTTTTACTAAAACAAGATTTTTTCCCTTTTATACTAACTTGTAGTTTTTACTATTGCTTAACAAATTTACAATACAAATGCTTGGGTCTAGACCAACGTTTGGGTCAAGTTTCGTCGAATTCTGAGAACGATAAAAAATTAGCTGTTTTGCACAGTTTTTTTGGTAAAATGTAATTTTCATTAATAAAGGAAAAAAATGTTACAACAATGCCCCTCGTCAGGTGTCTCCCTCGACAGGCCAAGGTATCCGCCATAGTCTATATAATGCGCGTGTGCTAACAGAGCTAGGGAGTTCTAGACTAATTATGCGCTGGCGCATATCTTCCATAATCAGGTTTGCTACCATGCTAGGAGGGTTCTCAACTTGCTCAAATCTTCTAGTGTTCCTCTCCTTCCAAATAAGATAAACACACGATCCTAATAGTGCACGGTATGCAATGTTGATGATATGTTTCCCACGCCATTTTCGTGCCCCCCATACAATATCTTGTGTCCATTCCCGATTACGCCACTGAAATCGTACCATGCATCGTATAGTGCAGATGCATCGTCTACTAAATCTTCAGTGGAAGAACAAGTGGTCGTGTGATTCGACCATGTCATCATTGCAAAGTACGCAATGCCCAAGGTGGGATAACCATGGTTTATCCGTTGTGGCCAGCTTCTCCAGAATCGCAAGCCACAGGATGAACATATGACGAGGAATCTTCAGAGGGCCTGAAAGTAGTGAAGTCCAGTCTACTTTCGGTCCCGGTGGCATCATAAGCCGATAGAGCTCCTGAGTGGTGGGTCTCCCATTCATAAATCTCTAAATAATCCGATCTGATCCTCCATCGATACGAGGCAGTGTGTGAGTAATCTCTAAGCGCTCCATGTCCGTAATCAATGGCCACTGCCATTGATTCTCGTGGATAACTGAATTCAATGTAGCATTCTCATGCAAACCCAATCTGGAAGGCCCTCGTGGGAATCTGTCTATGAGTGGTCCAAGGGTGTGCCATGGATCCTTCCATAAATAAAATTCACTCCCATCACCAATGCGGTATTCAACGATAGATCGTATCTAAGTACGCAAACGCAAGAGTTTCCTCCATCCCCATGGCCCCTTATGATCCGGTATAGTCCAGATTGAACTACCCCATAAGTGTCCACTAATCAACCAATCCACCCATATCGACGTCCTGTCACATCGGATGACCTCGCATAGTTTTTTTGCACATAAGAGCACGGTTTTATTAAAACAAGTTTGTTTTCCTTTTATACTAACTTGTAGTTATTATTACGCTTAGCAAATGAATAACACAAATGCTTGGGTCTAGATCTACGTTTGGGTGACAGTTTCGTCGAATTGTGAGAAAGTTCAAAATTCAGTTGGTTTGCACGGTTTTATTAAAGCAAGTTTGTATCCCTTTTATACTAACTTGTAGTTATTATTACGCTTAGCAAATGTATAATACAAATGCTTGGGTCTAGATCTACGTTTGGGTCAAGTTTCATCGAATTTTGAGAACGTTCAAAATTTAGCTGTTTAGCACAGTTTTATTAAACCAAGTCTGTTTCCCTTTTATACTAACTTTTAGTTATTATTACGCTTGGCAAATTTACAACACAAATGCTTTGATCTAGACCAACGTTTGGTTCAAGTTTCCTCGAATTCTGAGAACGTTCAAAATTGAGCTGTTTTGCACGGTTTTATTAAAGCAAGTTTGTTTCCCTTTTATACTAACTTGTAGTTATTATTTCGCTTAGGAAAATTTAACACACAAATGCTTTGATCTAGACCAACGTTTGGGTCAAGTTTCGCCGAATTCTGAGAACGTTCAAAATTTAGCTGTCTTGCACGGTTTTACTAAAGCAAGTTTGTTTCCCTTTTATACTAACTTGTAGTTATTATTTCGCTTAGGAAAATTTAACACACAAATGCTTGGGTTTAGACCAACGTTTGGGTCAAGTTTCGTCGAATTCTGAGAACGCTCAAAATTTAGCTGTTTTCCACGGTTTTACTCAAACAAGATTTTTTCCCTTTTATACTAACTTGTAGTTTTTACTATTGCTTAACAAATTTACAATACAAATGCTTGGGTCTAGACCAACGTTTGGGTCAAGCTTCGTCGAATTCTGAGAACGATAAAAAATTAGCTGTTTTGCACGGTTTTTTTGGTAAAATGTAATTTTCATTAATAAAGGAAAAAAATGTTACAATAATGCCCCTCGTCAGGTGTCTCCCTCGACAGGCCAAGGTATCCGCCATAGTCTATATAATGCGCGTGTGCTAACAGAGCTAGGGAGTTCTAGACTAATTATGCGCTGGCGCATATCTTCCATAATCAGGTTTGCTACCATGCTAGGAGGGGTCTCAACTTGCTCAAATCTTCTAGTGTTCGTCTCCTTCCAAATAAGATAAACACACGATCCTAATAGTGCACGGTATGCAATGTTGATGATATGTTTCCCACGCCATTTTCGTGCCCCCCATACAATATCTTGTGTCCATTCCCGATTACGCCACTGAAACCGTACCATGCATCGTATAGTGCAGATGCATCGTCTACTAAATCTTCAGTGGAAGAACAAGTGGTCATGTGATTCGACCATGTCATCATTGCAAAGTACGCAATGCCCAAGGTGGGATAACCATGGTTTATCCGTTGTGGCCAGCTTCTCTAGAATAGCAAGCCACAGGATGAACATATGACGAGGAATCTTCAGAGGGCCTGAAAGTAGTGATGTCCAGTCTACTTTCGGTCCCGGTGGCATCATAAGACGATAGAGCTCTTGAGTGGTGGGTCTCCCATTCATAAATCTCTAAATAATCCGATCTGATCCTCCATCGATACGAGGCAGTGTGTGAGTAATCTCTAAGCACTCCATGTCCGTAATCAATGGCCACTGCCATTGATTCTCGTGGATAACTGAATTCAATGTAGCATTCTCATGCAAACCCAATCTGGAAGGCCCTCGTGGGAATCTGTCTATGAGTGGTCCAAGGGTGTGCCATGGATCCTTCCATAAATAAAATTCACTCCCATCACCAATGCGGTATTCAACGATAGATCGTATCTAAGTACGCAAACGCAAGAGTTTCCTCCATCCCCATGGCCCCTTATGATCCGGTATAGTCCAGATTGAACTACCCCATAAGTGTCCACTAATCAACCAATCCACCCATATCGACGTCCTGTCACATCGGATGACCTCGCATAGTTTTTTTGCACATAAGAGCACGGTTTTATTAAAACAAGTTTGTTTCCCTTTTATACTAACTTGTAGTTATTATTACGCTTAGCAAATGAATAACACAAATGCTTGGGTCTAGATCTACGTTTGGGTCAAGTTTCGTCGAATTGTGAGAAAGTTCAAAATTCAGTTGTTTTGCACGGTTTTATTAAAGCAAGTTTGTATCCCTTTTATACTAACTTGTAGTTATTATTACGCTTAGCAAATGTATAATACAAATGCTTGGGTCTAGATCTACGTTTGGGTCAAGTTTCATCGAATTTTGAGAACGTTCAAAATTTAGCTGTTTAGCACCGTTTTATTAAACCAAGTCTGTTTCCCTTTTATACTAACTTTTAGTTATTATTACGCTTAGCAAATTTACAACACAAATGCTTTGATCTAGACCAACGTTTGGTTCAAGTTCCCTCGAATTCTGAGAACGTTCAAAATTGAGCTGTTTTGCACGGTTTTATTAAAGCAAGTTTGTTTCCCTTTTATACTAACTTGTAGTTATTATTTCGCTTAGGAAAATTTAACACACAAATGCTTTGATCTAGACCAACGTTTGGGTCAAGTTTCGCCGAATTCTGAGAACGTTCAAAATTTAGCTGTCTTGCACGGTTTTACTAAAGCAAGTTTGTTTCCCTTTTATACTAACTTGTAGTTATTATTTCGCTTAGGAAAATTTAACACACAAATGCTTGGGTCTAGACCAACGTTTGGGTCAAGTTTCGTCGAATTCTGAGAACGCTCAAAATTTAGCTGTTTTCCACGGTTTTACTAAAACAAGATTTTTTCCCTTTTATACTAACTTGTAGTTATTACTATTGCTTAACAAATTTACAATACAAATGCTTGGGTCTAGACCAACGTTTGGGTCAAGCTTCGTCGAATTCTGAGAACGATAAAAAATTAGCTGTTTTGCACGGTTTTTTTGGTAAAATGTAATTTTCATTAATAAAGGAAAAAAATGTTACAACAATGCCCCTCGTCAGGTGTCTCCCTCGACAGGCCAAGGTATCCGCCATAGTCTATATAATGCGCGTGTGCTAACAGAGCTAGGGAGTTCTAGACTAATTATGCGCTGGCGCATATCTTCCATAATCAGGTTTGCTACCATGCTAGGAGGGTTCTCAACTTGCTCAAATCTTCTAGTGTTCCTCTCCTTCCAAATAAGATAAACACACGATCCTAATAGTGCACGGTATGCAATGTTGATGATATGTTTCCCACGCCATTTTCGTGCCCCCCATACAATATCTTGTGTCCATTCCCGATTACGCCACTGAAACCGTACCATGCATCGTATAGTGCAGATGCATCGTCTACTAAATCTTCAGTGGAAGAACAAGTGGTCGTGTGATTCGACCATGTCATCATTGCAAAGTACGCAATGCCCAAGGTGGGATAACCATGGTTTATCCGTTGTGGCCAGCTTCTCCAGAATCGCAAGCCACAGGATGAACATATGACGAGGAATCTTCAGAGGGCCTGAAAGTAGTGAAGTCCAGTCTACTTTCGGTCCCGGTGGCATCATAAGACGATAGAGCTCTTGAGTGGTGGGTCTCCCATTCATAAATCTCTAAATAATCCGATCTGATCCTCCATCGATACGAGGCAGTGTGTGAGTAATCTCTAAGCGCTCCATGTCCGTAATCAATGGCCACTGCCATTGATTCTCGTGGATAACTGAATTCAATGTAGCATTCTCATGCAAACCCAATCTGGAAGGCCCTCGTGGGAATCTGTCTATGAGTGGTCCAAGGGTGTGCCATGGATCCTTCCATAAATAAAATTCACTCCCATCACCAATGCGGTATTCAACGATAGATCGTATCTAAGTACGCAAACGCAAGAGTTTCCTCCATCCCCATGGCCCCTTATGATCCGGTATAGTCCAGATTGAACTACCCCATAAGTGTCCACTAATCAACCAATCCACCCATATCGACGTCCTGTCACATCGGATGACCTCGCATAGTTTTTTTGCACATAAGAGCACGGTTTTATTAAAACAAGTTTGTTTCCCTTTTATACTAACTTGTAGTTATTATTACGCTTAGCAACTGAATAACACAAATGCTTGGGTCTAGATCTACGTTTGGGTGACAGTTTCGTCGAATTGTGAGAAAGTTCAAAATTCAGTTGTTTTGCACGGTTTTATTAAAGCAAGTTTGTATCCCTTTTATACTAACTTGTAGTTATTATTACGCTTAGCAAATGTATAATACAAATGCTTGGGTCTAGATCTACGTTTGGGTCAAGTTTCATCGAATTTTGAGAACGTTCAAAATTTAGCTGTTTAGCACAGTTTTATTAAACCAAGTCTGTTTCCCTTTTATACTAACTTTTAGTTATTATTACGCTTAGCAAATTTACAACACAAATGCTTTGATCTAGACCAACGTTTGGTTCAAGTTTCCTCGAATTCTGAGAACGTTCAAAATTGAGCTGTTTTGCACGGTTTTATTAAAGCAAGTTTGTTTCCCTTTTATACTAACTTGTAGTTATTATTTCGCTTAGGAAAATTTAACACACAAATGCTTTGATCTAGACCAACGTTTGGGTCAAGTTTCGCCGAATTCTGAGAACGTTCAAAATTTAGCTGTCTTGCACGGTTTTACTAAAGCAAGTTTGTTTTCCTTTTATACTAACTTGTAGTTATTATTTCGCTTAGGAAAATTTAACACACAAATGCTTGGGTCTAGACCAACGTTTGGGTCAAGTTTCGTCGAATTCTGAGAACGCTCAAAATTTAGCTGTTTTCCACGGTTTTACTAAAACAAGATTTTTTCCCTTTTATACTAACTTGTAGTTATTACTATTGCTTAACAAATTTACAATACAAATGCTTGGGTCTAGACCAACGTTTGGGTCAAGCTTCGTCGAATTCTGAGAACGATAAAAAATTAGCTGTTTTGCACGGTTTTTTTGGTAAAATGTAATTTTCATTAATAAAGGAAAAAAATGTTACAACAATGCCCCTCGTCAGGTGTCTCCCTCGACAGGCCAAGGTATCCGCCATAGTCTATATAATGCGCGTGTGCTAACAGAGCTAGGGAGTTCTAGACTAATTATGCGCTGGCGCATATCTTCCATAATCAGGTTTGCTACCATGCTAGGAGGGTTCTCAACTTGCTCAAATCTTCTAGTGTTCCTCTCCTTCCAAATAAGATAAACACACGATCCTAATAGTGCACGGTATGCAATGTTGATGATATGTTTCCCACGCCATTTTCGTGCCCCCCATACAATATCTTGTGTCCATTCCCGATTACGCCACTGAAACCGTACCATGCATCGTATAGTGCAGATGCATCATCTACTAAATCTTCAGTGGAAGAACAAGTGGTCGTGTGATTCGACCATGTCATCATTGCAAAGTACGCAATGCCCAAGGTGGGATAACCATGGTTTATCCGTTGTGGCCAGCTTCTCCAGAATCGCAAGCCACAGGATGAACATATGACGAGGAATCTTCAGAGGGCCTGAAAGTAGTGAAGTCCAGTCTACTTTCGGTCCCGGTGGCATCATAAGCCGATAGAGCTCCTGAGTGGTGGGTCTCCCATTCATAAATCTCTAAATAATCCGATCTGATCCTCCATCGATACGAGGCAGTGTGTGAGTAATCTCTAAGCGCTCCATGTCCGTAATCAATGGCCACTTCCATTGATTCTCGTGGATAACTGAATTCAATGTAGCATTCTCATGCAAACCCAATCTGGAAGGCCCTCGTGGGAATCTGTCTATGAGTGGTCCAAGGGTGTGCCATGGATCCTTCCATAAATAAAATTCACTCCCATCACCAATGCGGTATTCAACGATAGATCGTCTCTAAGTACGCAAACGCAAGAGTTTCCTCCATCCCCATGGCCCCTTATGATCCGGTATAGTCCAGATTGAACTACCCCATAAGTGTCCACTAATCAACCAATCCACCCATATCGACGTCCTGTCACATCGGATGACCTCGCATAGTTTTTTTGCACATAAGAGCACGGTTTTATTAAAACAAGTTTGTTTCCCTTTTATACTAACTTGTAGTTATTATTACGCTTAGCAAATGAATAACACAAATGCTTGGGTCTAGATCTACGTTTGGGTGACAGTTTCGTCGAATTGTGAGAAAGTTCAAAATTCAGTTGGTTTGCACGGTTTTATTAAAGCAAGTTTGTATCCCTTTTATACTAACTTGTAGTTATTATTACGCTTAGCAAATGTATAATACAAATGCTTGGGTCTAGATCTACGTTTGGGTCAAGTTTCATCGAATTTTTAGAACGTTCAAAATTTAGCTGTTTAGCACAGTTTTATTAAACCAAGTCTGTTTCCCTTTTATACTAACTTTTAGTTATTATTACGCTTGGCAAATTTACAACACAAATGCTTTGATCTAGACCAACGTTTGGTTCAAGTTTCCTCGAATTCTGAGAACGTTCAAAATTGAGCTGTTTTGCACGGTTTTATTAAAGCAAGTTTGTTTCCCTTTTATACTAACTTGTAGTTATTATTTCGCTTAGGAAAATTTAACACACAAATGCTTTGATCTAGACCAACGTTTGGGTCAAGTTTCGCCGAATTCTGAGAACGTTCAAAATTTAGCTGTCTTGCACGGTTTTACTAAAGCAAGTTTGTTTCCCTTTTATACTAACTTGTAGTTATTATTTCGCTTAGGAAAATTTAACACACAAATGCTTGGGTCTAGACCAACGTTTGGGTCAAGTTTCGTCGAATTCTGAGAACGCTCAAAATTTAGCTATTTTCCACGGTTTTACTAAAACAAGATTTTTTCCCTTTTATACTAACTTGTAGTTATTACTATTGCTTAACAAATTTACAATACAAATGCTTGGGTCTAGACCAACGTTTGGGTCAAGCTTCGTCGAATTCTGAGAACGATAAAAAATTAGCTGTTTTGCACGGTTTTTTTTGTAAAATGTAATTTTCATTAATAAAGGAAAAAAATGTTACAACAATGCCCCTCGTCAGGTGTCTCCCTCGACAGGCCAAGGTATCCGCCATAGTCTATATAATGCGCGTGTGCTAACAGAGCTAGGGAGTTCTAGACTAATTATGCGCTGGCGCATATCTTCCATAATCAGGTTTGCTACCATGCTAGGAGGGTTCTCAACTTGCTCAAATCTTCTAGTGTTCCTCTCCTTCCAAATAAGATAAACACACGATCCTAATAGTGCACGGTATGCAATGTTGATGATATGTTTCCCACGCCATTTTCGTGCCCCCCATACAATATCTTGTGTCCATTCCCGATTACGCCACTGAAACCGTACCATGCATCGTATAGTGCAGATGCATCGTCTACTAAATCTTCAGTGGAAGAACAAGTGGTCGTGTGATTCGACCATGTCATCATTGCAAAGTACGCAATGCCCAAGGTGGGATAACCATGGTTTATCCGTTGTGGCCAGCTTCTCCAGAATCGCAAGCCACAGGATGAACATATGACGAGGAATCTTCAGAGGGCCTGAAAGTAGTGAAGTCCAGTCTACTTTCGGTCCCGGTGGCATCATAAGACGATAGAGCTCTTGAGTGGTGGGTCTCCCATTCATAAATCTCTAAATAATCCGATCTGATCCTCCATCGATACGAGGCAGTGTGTGAGTAATCTCTAAGCGCTCCATGTCCGTAATCAATGGCCACTGCCATTGATTCTCGTGGATAACTGAATTCAATGTAGCATTCTCATGCAAACCCAATCTGGAAGGCCCTCGTGGGAATCTGTCTATGAGTGGTCCAAGGGTGTGCCATGGATCCTTCCATAAATAAAATTCACTCCCATCACCAATGCGGTATTCAACGATAGATCGTATCTAAGTACGCAAACGCAAGAGTTTCCTCCATCCCCATGGCCCCTTATGATCCGGTATAGTCCAGATTGAACTACCCCATAAGTGTCCACTAATCAACCAATCCACCCATATCGACGTCCTGTCACATCGGATGACCTCGCATAGTTTTTTTGCACATAAGAGCACGGTTTTATTAAAACAAGTTTGTTTCCCTTTTATACTAACTTGTAGTTATTATTACGCTTAGCAACTGAATAACACAAATGCTTGGGTCTAGATCTACGTTTGGGTGACAGTTTCGTCGAATTGTGAGAAAGTTCAAAATTCAGTTGTTTTGCACGGTTTTATTAAAGCAAGTTTGTATCCCTTTTATACTAACTTGTAGTTATTATTACGCTTAGCAAATGTATAATACAAATGCTTGGGTCTAGATCTACGTTTGGGTCAAGTTTCATCGAATTTTGAGAACGTTCAAAATTTAGCTGTTTAGCACAGTTTTATTAAACCAAGTCTGTTTCCCTTTTATACTAACTTCTAGTTATTATTAAGCTTAGCAAATTTACAACACAAATGCTTTGATCTAGACCAACGTTTGGTTCAAGTTTCCTCGAATTCTGAGAACGTTCAAAATTGAGCTGTTTTGCACGGTTTTATTAAAGCAAGTTTGTTTCCCTTTTATACTAACTTGTAGTTATTATTTCGCTTAGGAAAATTTAACACACAAATGCTTTGATCTAGACCAACGTTTGGGTCAAGTTTCGCCGAATTCTGAGAACGTTCAAAATTTAGCTGTCTTGCACGGTTTTACTAAAGCAAGTTTGTTTTCCTTTTATACTAACTTGTAGTTATTATTTCGCTTAGGAAAATTTAACACACAAATGCTTGGGTCTAGACCAACGTTTGGGTCAAGTTTCGTCGAATTCTGAGAACGCTCAAAATTTAGCTGTTTTCCACGGTTTTACTAAAACAAGATTTTTTCCCTTTTATACTAACTTGTAGTTATTACTATTGCTTAACAAATTTACAATACAAATGCTTGGGTCTAGACCAACGTTTGGGTCAAGCTTCGTCGAATTCTGAGAACGATAAAAAATTAGCTGTTTTGCACGGTTTTTTTGGTAAAATGTAATTTTCATTAATAAAGGAAAAAAATGTTACAACAATGCCCCTCGTCAGGTGTCTCCCTCGACAGGCCAAGGTATCCGCCATAGTCTATATAATGCGCGTGTGCTAACAGAGCTAGGGAGTTCTAGACTAATTATGCGCTGGCGCATATCTTCCATAATCAGGTTTGCTACCATGCTAGGAGGGTTCTCAACTTGCTCAAATCTTCTAGTGTTCCTCTCCTTCCAAATAAGATAAACACACGATCCTAATAGTGCACGGTATGCAATGTTGATGATATGTTTCCCACGCCATTTTCGTGCCCCCCATACAATATCTTGTGTCCATTCCCGATTACGCCACTGAAACCGTACCATGCATCGTATAGTGCAGATGCATCATCTACTAAATCTTCAGTGGAAGAACAAGTGGTCGTGTGATTCGACCATGTCATCATTGCAAAGTACGCAATGCCCAAGGTGGGATAACCATGGTTTATCCGTTGTGGCCAGCTTCTCCAGAATCGCAAGCCACAGGATGAACATATGACGAGGAATCTTCAGAGGGCCTGAAAGTAGTGAAGTCCAGTCTACTTTCGGTCCCGGTGGCATCATAAGCCGATAGAGCTCCTGAGTGGTGGGTCTCCCATTCATAAATCTCTAAATAATCCGATCTGATCCTCCATCGATACGAGGCAGTGTGTGAGTAATCTCTAAGCGCTCCATGTCCGTAATCAATGGCCACTTCCATTGATTCTCGTGGATAACTGAATTCAATGTAGCATTCTCATGCAAACCCAATCTGGAAGGCCCTCGTGGGAATCTGTCTATGAGTGGTCCAAGGGTGTGCCATGGATCCTTCCATAAATAAAATTCACTCCCATCACCAATGCGGTATTCAACGATAGATCGTCTCTAAGTACGCAAACGCAAGAGTTTCCTCCATCCCCATGGCCCCTTATGATCCGGTATAGTCCAGATTGAACTACCCCATAAGTGTCCACTAATCAACCAATCCACCCATATCGACGTCCTGTCACATCGGATGACCTCGCATAGTTTTTTTGCACATAAGAGCACGGTTTTATTAAAACAAGTTTGTTTCCCTTTTATACTAACTTGTAGTTATTATTACGCTTAGCAAATGAATAACACAAATGCTTGGGTCTAGATCTACGTTTGGGTGACAGTTTCGTCGAATTGTGAGAAAGTTCAAAATTCAGTTGGTTTGCACGGTTTTATTAAAGCAAGTTTGTATCCCTTTTATACTAACTTGTAGTTATTATTACGCTTAGCAAATGTATAATACAAATGCTTGGGTCTAGATCTACGTTTGGGTCAAGTTTCATCGAATTTTTAGAACGTTCAAAATTTAGCTGTTTAGCACAGTTTTATTAAACCAAGTCTGTTTCCCTTTTATACTAACTTTTAGTTATTATTACGCTTGGCAAATTTACAACACAAATGCTTTGATCTAGACCAACGTTTGGTTCAAGTTTCCTCGAATTCTGAGAACGTTCAAAATTGAGCTGTTTTGCACGGTTTTATTAAAGCAAGTTTGTTTCCCTTTTATACTAACTTGTAGTTATTATTTCGCTTAGGAAAATTTAACACACAAATGCTTTGATCTAGACCAACGTTTGGGTCAAGTTTCGCCGAATTCTGAGAACGTTCAAAATTTAGCTGTCTTGCACGGTTTTACTAAAGCAAGTTTGTTTCCCTTTTATACTAACTTGTAGTTATTATTTCGCTTAGGAAAATTTAACACACAAATGCTTTGATCTAGACCAACGTTTGGGTCAAGTTTCGCCGAATTCTGAGAACGTTCAAAATTTAGCTGTCTTGCACGGTTTTACTAAAGCAAGTTTGTTTCCCTTTTATACTAACTTGTAGTTATTATTTCGCTTAGGAAAATTTAACACACAAATGCTTGGGTCTAGACCAACGTTTGGGTCAAGTTTCGTCGAATTCTGAGAACGCTCAAAATTTAGCTATTTTCCACGGTTTTACTAAAACAAGATTTTTTCCCTTTTATACTAACTTGTAGTTATTACTATTGCTTAACAAATTTACAATACAAATGCTTGGGTCTAGACCAACGTTTGGGTCAAGCTTCGTCGAATTCTGAGAACGATAAAAAATTAGCTGTTTTGCACGGTTTTTTTTGTAAAATGTAATTTTCATTAATAAAGGAAAAAAATGTTACAACAATGCCCCTCGTCAGGTGTCTCCCTCGACAGGCCAAGGTATCCGCCATAGTCTATATAATGCGCGTGTGCTAACAGAGCTAGGGAGTTCTAGACTAATTATGCGCTGGCGCATATCTTCCATAATCAGGTTTGCTACCATGCTAGGAGGGTTCTCAACTTGCTCAAATCTTCTAGTGTTCCTCTCCTTCCAAATAAGATAAACACACGATCCTAATAGTGCACGGTATGCAATGTTGATGATATGTTTCCCACGCCATTTTCGTGCCCCCCATACAATATCTTGTGTCCATTCCCGATTACGCCACTGAAACCGTACCATGCATCGTATAGTGCAGATGCATCGTCTACTAAATCTTCAGTGGAAGAACAAGTGGTCGTGTGATTCGACCATGTCATCATTGCAAAGTACGCAATGCCCAAGGTGGGATAACCATGGTTTATCCGTTGTGGCCAGCTTCTCCAGAATCGCAAGCCACAGGATGAACATATGACGAGGAATCTTCAGAGGGCCTGAAAGTAGTGAAGTCCAGTCTACTTTCGGTCCCGGTGGCATCATAAGACGATAGAGCTCTTGAGTGGTGGGTCTCCCATTCATAAATCTCTAAATAATCCGATCTGATCCTCCATCGATACGAGGCAGTGTGTGAGTAATCTCTAAGCGCTCCATGTCCGTAATCAATGGCCACTGCCATTGATTCTCGTGGATAACTGAATTCAATGTAGCATTCTCATGCAAACCCAATCTGGAAGGCCCTCGTGGGAATCTGTCTATGAGTGGTCCAAGGGTGTGCCATGGATCCTTCCATAAATAAAATTCACTCCCATCACCAATGCGGTATTCAACGATAGATCGTATCTAAGTACGCAAACGCAAGAGTTTCCTCCATCCCCATGGCCCCTTATGATCCGGTATAGTCCAGATTGAACTACCCCATAAGTGTCCACTAATCAACCAATCCACCCATATCGACGTCCTGTCACATCGGATGACCTCGCATAGTTTTTTTGCACATAAGAGCACGGTTTTATTAAAACAAGTTTGTTTCCCTTTTATACTAACTTGTAGTTATTATTACGCTTAGCAAATGAATAACACAAATGCTTGGGTCTAGATCTACGTTTGGGTGACAGTTTCGTCGAATTGTGAGAAAGTTCAAAATTCAGTTGTTTTGCACGGTTTTATTAAAGCAAGTTTGTATCCCTTTTATACTAACTTGTAGTTATTATTACGCTTAGCAAATGTATAATACAAATGCTTGGGTCTAGATCTACGTTTGGGTCAAGTTTCATCGAATTTTGAGAACGTTCAAAATTTAGCTGTTTAGCACAGTTTTATTAAACCAAGTCTGTTTCCCTTTTATACTAACTTTTAGTTATTATTACGCTTAGCAAATTTACAACACAAATGCTTTGATCTAGACCAACGTTTGGTTCAAGTTTCCTCGAATTCTGAGAACGTTCAAAATTGAGCTGTTTTGCACGGTTTTATTAAAGCAAGTTTGTTTCCCTTTTATACTAACTTGTAGTTATTATTTCGCTTAGGAAAATTTAACACACAAATGCTTTGATCTAGACCAACGTTTGGGTCAAGTTTCGCCGAATTCTGAGAACGTTCAAAATTTAGCTGTCTTGCACGGTTTTACTAAAGCAAGTTTGTTTTCCTTTTATACTAACTTGTAGTTATTATTTCGCTTAGGAAAATTTAACACACAAATGCTTGGGTCTAGACCAACGTTTGGGTCAAGTTTCGTCGAATTCTGAGAACGCTCAAAATTTAGCTGTTTTCCACGGTTTTACTAAAACAAGATTTTTTCCCTTTTATACTAACTTGTAGTTATTACTATTGCTTAACAAATTTACAATACAAATGCTTGGGTCTAGACCAACGTTTGGGTCAAGCTTCGTCGAATTCTGAGAACGATAAAAAATTAGCTGTTTTGCACGGTTTTTTTGGTAAAATGTAATTTTCATTAATAAAGGAAAAAAATGTTACAACAATGCCCCTCGTCAGGTGTCTCCCTCGACAGGCCAAGGTATCCGCCATAGTCTATATAATGCGCGTGTGCTAACAGAGCTAGGGAGTTCTAGACTAATTATGCGCTGGCGCATATCTTCCATAATCAGGTTTGCTACCATGCTAGGAGGGTTCTCAACTTGCTCAAATCTTCTAGTGTTCCTCTCCTTCCAAATAAGATAAACACACGATCCTAATAGTGCACGGTATGCAATGTTGATGATATGTTTCCCACGCCATTTTCGTGCCCCCCATACAATATCTTGTGTCCATTCCCGATTACGCCACTGAAACCGTACCATGCATCGTATAGTGCAGATGCATCGTCTACTAAATCTTCAGTGGAAGAACAAGTGGTCGTGTGATTCGACCATGTCATCATTGCAAAGTACGCAATGCCCAAGGTGGGATAACCATGGTTTATCCGTTGTGGCCAGCTTCTCCAGAATCGCAAGCCACAGGATGAACATATGACGAGGAATCTTCAAAGGGCCTGAAAGTAGTGAAGTCCAGTCTACTTTCGGTCCCGGTGGCATCATAAGCCGATAGAGCTCCTGAGTGGTGGGTCTCCCATTCATAAATCTCTAAATAATCCGATCTGATCCTCCATCGATACGAGGCAGTGTGTGAGTAATCTCTAAGCGCTCCATGTCCGTAATCAATGGCCACTTCCATTGATTCTCGTGGATAACTGAATTCAATGTAGCATTCTCATGCAAACCCAATCTGGAAGGCCCTCGTGGGAATCTGTCTATGAGTGGTCCAAGGGTGTGCCATGGATCCTTCCATAAATAAAATTCACTCCCATCACCAATGCGGTATTCAACGATAGATCGTCTCTAAGTACGCAAACGCAAGAGTTTCCTCCATCCCCATGGCCCCTTATGATCCGGTATAGTCCAGATTGAACTACCCCATAAGTGTCCACTAATCAACCAATCCACCCATATCGACGTCCTGTCACATCGGATGACCTCGCATAGTTTTTTTGCACATAAGAGCACGGTTTTATTAAAACAAGTTTGTTTCCCTTTTATACTAACTTGTAGTTATTATTACGCTTAGCAAATGAATAACACAAATGCTTGGGTCTAGATCTACGTTTGGGTGACAGTTTCGTCGAATTGTGAGAAAGTTCAAAATTCAGTTGGTTTGCACGGTTTTATTAAAGCAAGTTTGTATCCCTTTTATACTAACTTGTAGTTATTATTACGCTTAGCAAATGTATAATACAAATGCTTGGGTCTAGATCTACGTTTGGGTCAAGTTTCATCGAATTTTTAGAACGTTCAAAATTTAGCTGTTTAGCACAGTTTTATTAAACCAAGTCTGTTTCCCTTTTATACTAACTTTTAGTTATTATTACCCTTGGCAAATTTACAACACAAATGCTTTGATCTAGACCAACGTTTGGTTCAAGTTTCCTCGAATTCTGAGAACGTTCAAAATTGAGCTGTTTTGCACGGTTTTATTAAAGCAAGTTTGTTTCCCTTTTATACTAACTTGTAGTTATTATTTCGCTTAGGAAAATTTAACACACAAATGCTTTGATCTAGACCAACGTTTGGGTCAAGTTTCGCCGAATTCTGAGAACGTTCAAAATTTAGCTGTCTTGCACGGTTTTACTAAAGCAAGTTTGTTTCCCTTTTATACTAACTTGTAGTTATTATTTCGCTTAGGAAAATTTAACACACAAATGCTTGGGTCTAGACCAACGTTTGGGTCAAGTTTCGTCGAATTCTGAGAACGCTCAAAATTTAGCTATTTTCCACGGTTTTACTAAAACAAGATTTTTTCCCTTTTATACTAACTTGTAGTTATTACTATTGCTTAACAAATTTACAATACAAATGCTTGGGTCTAGACCAACGTTTGGGTCAAGCTTCGTCGAATTCTGAGAACGATAAAAAATTAGCTGTTTTGCACGGTTTTTTTTGTAAAATGTAATTTTCATTAATAAAGGAAAAAAATGTTACAACAATGCCCCTCGTCAGGTGTCTCCCTCGACAGGCCAAGGTATCCGCCATAGTCTATATAATGCGCGTGTGCTAACAGAGCTAGGGAGTTCTAGACTAATTATGCGCTGGCGCATATCTTCCATAATCAGGTTTGCTACCATGCTAGGAGGGTTCTCAACTTGCTCAAATCTTCTAGTGTTCCTCTCCTTCCAAATAAGATAAACACACGATCCTAATAGTGCACGGTATGCAATGTTGATGATATGTTTCCCACGCCATTTTCGTGCCCCCCATACAATATCTTGTGTCCATTCCCGATTACGCCACTGAAACCGTACCATGCATCGTATAGTGCAGATGCATCGTCTACTAAATCTTCAGTGGAAGAACAAGTGGTCGTGTGATTCGACCATGTCATCATTGCAAAGTACGCAATGCCCAAGGTGGGATAACCATGGTTTATCCGTTGTGGCCAGCTTCTCCAGAATCGCAAGCCACAGGATGAACATATGACGAGGAATCTTCAGAGGGCCTGAAAGTAGTGAAGTCCAGTCTACTTTCGGTCCCGGTGGCATCATAAGACGATAGAGCTCTTGAGTGGTGGGTCTCCCATTCATAAATCTCTAAATAATCCGATCTGATCCTCCATCGATACGAGGCAGTGTGTGAGTAATCTCTAAGCGCTCCATGTCCGTAATCAATGGCCACTGCCATTGATTCTCGTGGATAACTGAATTCAATGTAGCATTCTCATGCAAACCCAATCTGGAAGGCCCTCGTGGGAATCTGTCTATGAGTGGTCCAAGGGTGTGCCATGGATCCTTCCATAAATAAAATTCACTCCCATCACCAATGCGGTATTCAACGATAGATCGTATCTAAGTACGCAAACGCAAGAGTTTCCTCCATCCCCATGGCCCCTTATGATCCGGTATAGTCCAGATTGAACTACCCCATAAGTGTCCACTAATCAACCAATCCACCCATATCGACGTCCTGTCACATCGGATGACCTCGCATAGTTTTTTTGCACATAAGAGCACGGTTTTATTAAAACAAGTTTGTTTCCCTTTTATACTAACTTGTAGTTATTATTACGCTTAGCAACTGAATAACACAAATGCTTGGGTCTAGATCTACGTTTGGGTGACAGTTTCGTCGAATTGTGAGAAAGTTCAAAATTCAGTTGTTTTGCACGGTTTTATTAAAGCAAGTTTGTATCCCTTTTATACTAACTTGTAGTTATTATTACGCTTAGCAAATGTATAATACAAATGCTTGGGTCTAGATCTACGTTTGGGTCAAGTTTCATCGAATTTTGAGAACGTTCAAAATTTAGCTGTTTAGCACAGTTTTATTAAACCAAGTCTGTTTCCCTTTTATACTAACTTTTAGTTATTATTACGCTTAGCAAATTTACAACACAAATGCTTTGATCTAGACCAACGTTTGGTTCAAGTTTCCTCGAATTCTGAGAACGTTCAAAATTGAGCTGTTTTGCACGGTTTTATTAAAGCAAGTTTGTTTCCCTTTTATACTAACTTGTAGTTATTATTTCGCTTAGGAAAATTTAACACACAAATGCTTTGATCTAGACCAACGTTTGGGTCAAGTTTCGCCGAATTCTGAGAACGTTCAAAATTTAGCTGTCTTGCACGGTTTTACTAAAGCAAGTTTGTTTCCCTTTTATACTAACTTGTAGTTATTATTTCGCTTAGGAAAATTTAACACACAAATGCTTGGGTCTAGACCAACGTTTGGGTCAAGTTTCGTCGAATTCTGAGAACGCTCAAAATTTAGCTGTTTTCCACGGTTTTACTAAAACAAGATTTTTTCCCTTTTATACTAACTTGTAGTTATTACTATTGCTTAACAAATTTACAATACAAATGCTTGGGTCTAGACCAACGTTTGGGTCAAGCTTCGTCGAATTCTGAGAACGATAAAAAATTAGCTGTTTTGCACGGTTTTTTTGGTAAAATGTAATTTTCATTAATAAAGGAAAAAAATGTTACAACAATGCCCCTCGTCAGGTGTCTCCCTCGACAGGCCAAGGTATCCGCCATAGTCTATATAATGCGCGTGTGCTAACAGAGCTAGGGAGTTCTAGACTAATTATGCGCTGGCGCATATCTTCCATAATCAGGTTTGCTACCATGCTAGGAGGGTTCTCAACTTGCTCAAATCTTCTAGTGTTCCTCTCCTTCCAAATAAGATAAACACACGATCCTAATAGTGCACGGTATGCAATGTTGATGATATGTTTCCCACGCCATTTTCGTGCCCCCCATACAATATCTTGTGTCCATTCCCGATTACGCCACTGAAACCGTACCATGCATCGTATAGTGCAGATGCATCATCTACTAAATCTTCAGTGGAAGAACAAGTGGTCGTGTGATTCGACCATGTCATCATTGCAAAGTACGCAATGCCCAAGGTGGGATAACCATGGTTTATCCGTTGTGGCCAGCTTCTCCAGAATCGCAAGCCACAGGATGAACATATGACGAGGAATCTTCAGAGGGCCTGAAAGTAGTGAAGTCCAGTCTACTTTCGGTCCCGGTGGCATCATAAGCCGATAGAGCTCCTGAGTGGTGGGTCTCCCATTCATAAATCTCTAAATAATCCGATCTGATCCTCCATCGATACGAAGCAGTGTGTGAGTAATCTCTAAGCGCTCCATGTCCGTAATCAATGGCCACTGCCATTGATTCTCGTGGATAACTGAATTCAATGTAGCATTCTCATGCAAACCCAATCTGGAAGGCCCTCGTGGGAATCTGTCTATGAGTGGTCCAAGGGTGTGCCATGGATCCTTCCATAAATAAAATTCACTCCCATCACCAATGCGGTATTCAACGATAGATCGTATCTAAGTACGCAAACGCAAGAGTTTCCTCCATCCCCATGGCCCCTTATGATCCGGTATAGTCCAGATTGAACTACCCCATAAGTGTCCACTAATCAACCAATCCACCCATATCGACGTCCTGTCACATCGGATGACCTCGCATAGTTTTTTTGCACATAAGAGCACGGTTTTATTAAAACAAGTTTGTTTCCCTTTTATACTAACTTGTAGTTATTATTACGCTTAGCAAATGAATAACACAAATGCTTGGGTCTAGATCTACGTTTGGGTGACAGTTTCGTCGAATTGTGAGAAAGTTCAAAATTCAGTTGGTTTGCACGGTTTTATTAAAGCAAGTTTGTATCCCTTTTATACTAACTTGTAGTTATTATTACGCTTAGCAAATGTATAATACAAATGCTTGGGTCTAGATCTACGTTTGGGTCAAGTTTCATCGAATTTTGAGAACGTTCAAAATTTAGCTGTTTAGCACAGTTTTTTTAAACCAAGTCTGTTTCCCTTTTATACTAACTTTTAGTTATTATTACGCTTAGCAAATTTACAACACAAATGCTTTGATCTAGACCAACGTTTGGTTCAAGTTTCCTCGAATTCTGAGAACGTTCAAAATTGAGCTGTTTTGCACGGTTTTATTAAAGCAAGTTTGTTTCCCTTTTATACTAACTTGTAGTTATTATTTCGCTTAGGAAAATTTAACACACAAATGCTTTGATCTAGACCAACGTTTGGGTCAAGTTTCGCCGAATTCTGAGAACGTTCAAAATTTAGCTGTCTTGCACGGTTTTACTAAAGCAAGTTTGTTTCCCTTTTATACTAACTTGTAGTTATTATTTCGCTTAGGAAAATTTAACACACAAATGCTTGGGTCTAGACCAACGTTTGGGTCAAGTTTCGTCGAATTCTGAGAACGCTCAAAATTTAGCTGTTTTCCACGGTTTTACTAAAACAAGATTTTTTCCCTTTTATACTAACTTGTAGTTATTACTATTGCTTAACAAATTTACAATACAAATGCTTGGGTCTAGACCAACGTTTGGGTCAAGCTTCGTCGAATTCTGAGAACGATAAAAAATTAGCTGTTTTGCACGGTTTTTTTGGTAAAATGTAATTTTCATTAATAAAGGAAAAAAATGTTACAACAATGCCCCTCGTCAGGTGTCTCCCTCGACAGGCCAAGGTATCCGCCATAGTCTATATAATGCGCGTGTGCTAACAGAGCTAGGGAGTTCTAGACTAATTATGCGCTGGCGCATATCTTCCATAATCAGGTTTGCTACCATGCTAGGAGGGTTCTCAACTTGCTCAAATCTTCTAGTGTTCCTCTCCTTCCAAATAAGATAAACACACGATCCTAATAGTGCACGGTATGCAATGTTGATGATATGTTTCCCACGCCATTTTCGTGCCCCCCATACAATATCTTGTGTCCATTCCCGATTACGCCACTGAAACCGTACCATGCATCGTAGTGCAGATGCATCGTCTACTAAATCTTCAGTGGAAGAACAAGTGGTCGTGTGATTCGACCATGTCATCATTGCAAAGTACGCAATGCCCAAGGTGGGATAACCATGGTTTATCCGTTGTGGCCAGCTTCTCCAGAATCGCAAGCCACAGGATGAACATATGACGAGGAATCTTCAGAGGGCCTGAAAGTAGTGAAGTCCAGTCTACTTTCGGTCCCGGTGACATCATAAGCCGATAGAGCTCCTGAGTGGTGGGTCTCCCATTCATAAATCTCTAAATAATCCGATCTGATCCTCCATCGATACGAGGCAGTGTGTGAGTAATCTCTAAGCGCTCCATGTCCGTAATCAATGGCCACTGCCATTGATTCTCGTGGATAACTGAATTCAATGTAGCATTCTCATGCAAACCCAATCTGGAAGGCCCTCGTGGGAATCTGTCTATGAGTGGTCCAAGGGTGTGCCATGGATCCTTCCATAAATAAAATTCACTCCCATCACCAATGCGGTATTCAACGATAGATCGTATCTAAGTACGCAAACGCAAGAGTTTCCTCCATCCCCATGGCCCCTTATGATCCGGTATAGTCCAGATTGAACTACCCCATAAGTGTCCACTAATCAACCAATCCACCCATATCGACGTCCTGTCACATCGGATGACCTCGCATAGTTTTTTTGCACATAAGAGCACGGTTTTATTAAAACAAGTTTGTTTCCCTTTTATACTAACTTGTAGTTATTATTACGCTTAGCAAATGAATAACACAAATGCTTGGGTCTAGATCTACGTTTGGGTGACAGTTTCGTCGAATTGTGAGAAAGTTCAAAATTCAGTTGGTTTGCACGGTTTTATTAAAGCAAGTTTGTATCCCTTTTATACTAACTTGTAGTTATTATTACGCTTAGCAAATGTATAATACAAATGCTTGGGTCTAGATCTACGTTTGGGTCAAGTTTCATCGAATTTTGAGAACGTTCAAAATTTAGCTGTTTAGCACAGTTTTTTTAAACCAAGTCTGTTTCCCTTTTATACTAACTTTTAGTTATTATTACGCTTAGCAAATTTACAACACAAATGCTTTGATCTAGACCAACGTTTGGTTCAAGTTTCCTCGAATTCTGAGAACGTTCAAAATTGAGCTGTTTTGCACGGTTTTATTAAAGCAAGTTTGTTTCCCTTTTATACTAACTTGTAGTTATTATTTCGCTTAGGAAAATTTAACACACAAATGCTTTGATCTAGACCAACGTTTGGGTCAAGTTTCGCCGAATTCTGAGAACGTTCAAAATTTAGCTGTCTTGCACGGTTTTACTAAAGCAAGTTTGTTTCCCTTTTATACTAACTTGTAGTTATTATTTCGCTTAGGAAAATTTAACACACAAATGCTTGGGTCTAGACCAACGTTTGGGTCAAGTTTCGTCGAATTCTGAGAACTCTCAAAATTTAGCTGTTTTCCACGGTTTTACTAAAACAAGATTTTTTCCCTTTTATACTAACTTGTAGTTATTACTATTGCTTAACAAATTTACAATACAAATGCTTGGGTCTAGACCAACGTTTGGGTCAAGCTTCGTCGAATTCTGAGAACGATAAAAAATTAGCTGTTTTGCACGGTTTTTTTGGTAAAATGTAATTTTCATTAATAAAGGAAAAAAATGTTACAACAATGCCCCTCGTCAGGTGTCTCCCTCGACAGGCCAAGGTATCCGCCATAGTCTATATAATGCGCGTGTGCTAACAGAGCTAGGGAGTTCTAGACTAATTATGCGCTGGCGCATATCTTCCATAATCAGGTTTGCTACCATGCTAGGAGGGTTCTCAACTTGCTCAAATCTTCTAGTGTTCCTCTCCTTCCAAATAAGATAAACACACGATCCTAATAGTGCACGGTATGCAATGTTGATGATATGTTTCCCACGCCATTTTCGTGCCCCCCATACAATATCTTGTGTCCATTCCCGATTACGCCACTGAAACCGTACCATGCATCGTATAGTGCAGATGCATCGTCTACTAAATCTTCAGTGGAAGAACAAGTGGTCGTGTGATTCGACCATGTCATCATTGCAAAGTACGCAATGCCCAAGGTGGGATAACCATGGTTTATCCGTTGTGGCCAGCTTCTCCAGAATCGCAAGCCACAGGATGAACATATGACGAGGAATCTTCAGAGGGCCTGAAAGTAGTGAAGTCCAGTCTACTTTCGGTCCCGGTGGCATCATAAGCCGATAGAGCTCCTGAGTGGTGGGTCTCCCATTCATAAATCTCTAAATAATCCGATCTGATCCTCCATCGATACGAGGCAGTGTGTGAGTAATCTCTAAGCGCTCCATGTCCGTAATCAATGGCCACTGCCATTGATTCTCGTGGATAACTGAATTCAATGTAGCATTCTCATGCAAACCCAATCTGGAAGGCCCTCGTGGGAATCTGTCTATGAGTGGTCCAAGGGTGTGCCATGGATCCTTCCATAAATAAAATTCACTCCCATCACCAATGCGGTATTCAACGATAGATCGTATCTAAGTACGCAAATGCAAGAGTTTCCTCCATCCCCATGGCCCCTTATGATCCGGTATAGTCCAGATTGAACTACCCCATAGGTGTCCACTAATCAACCAATCCACCCATATCGACGTCCTGTCACATCGGATGACCTCGCATAGTTTTTTTGCACATAAGAGCACGGTTTTATTAAAACAAGTTTGTTTCCCTTTTATACTAACTTGTAGTTATTATTACGCTTAGCAAATGAATAACACAAATGCTTGGGTCTAGATCTACGTTTGGGTGACAGTTTCGTCGAATTGTGAGAAAGTTCAAAATTCAGTTGGTTTGCACGGTTTTATTAAAGCAAGTTTGTATCCCTTTTATACTAACTTGTAGTTATTATTACGCTTAGCAAATGTATAATACAAATGCTTGGGTCTAGATCTACGTTTGGGTCAAGTTTCATCGAATTTTGAGAACGTTCAAAATTTAGCTGTTTAGCACAGTTTTTTTAAACCAAGTCTGTTTCCCTTTTATACTAACTTTTAGTTATTATTACGCTTAGCAAATTTACAACACAAATGCTTTGATCTAGACCAACGTTTGGTTCAAGTTTCCTCGAATTCTGAGAACGTTCAAAATTGAGCTGTTTTGCACGGTTTTATTAAAGCAAGTTTGTTTCCCTTTTATACTAACTTGTAGTTATTATTTCGCTTAGGAAAATTTAACACACAAATGCTTTGATCTAGACCAACGTTTGGGTCAAGTTTCGCCGAATTCTGAGAACGTTCAAAATTTAGCTGTCTTGCACGGTTTTACTAAAGCAAGTTTGTTTCCCTTTTATACTAACTTGTAGTTATTATTTCGCTTAGGAAAATTTAACACACAAATGCTTGGGTCTAGACCAACGTTTGGGTCAAGTTTCGTCGAATTCTGAGAACGCTCAAAATTTAGCTGTTTTCCACGGTTTTACTAAAACAAGATTTTTTCCCTTTTATACTAACTTGTAGTTATTACTATTGCTTAACAAATTTACAATACAAATGCTTGGGTCTAGACCAACGTTTGGGTCAAGCTTCGTCGAATTCTGAGAACGATAAAAAATTAGCTGTTTTGCACGGTTTTTTTGGTAAAATGTAATTTTCATTAATAAAGGAAAAAAATGTTACAACAATGCCCCTCGTCAGGTGTCTCCCTCGACAGGCCAAGGTATCCGCCATAGTCTATATAATGCGCGTGTGCTAACAGAGCTAGGGAGTTCTAGACTAATTATGCGCTGGCGCATATCTTCCATAATCAGGTTTGCTACCATGCTAGGAGGGTTCTCAACTTGCTCAAATCTTCTAGTGTTCCTCTCCTTCCAAATAAGATAAACACACGATCCTAATAGTGCACGGTATGCAATGTTGATGATATGTTTCCCACGCCATTTTCGTGCCCCCCATACAATATCTTGTGTCCATTCCCGATTACGCCACTGAAACCGTACCATGCATCGTATAGTGCAGATGCATCGTCTACTAAATCTTCAGTGGAAGAACAAGTGGTCGTGTGATTCGACCATGTCATCATTGCAAAGTACGCAATGCCCAAGGTGGGATAACCATGGTTTATCCGTTGTGGCCAGCTTCTCCAGAATCGCAAGCCACAGGATGAACATATGACGAGGAATCTTCAGAGGGCCTGAAAGTAGTGAAGTCCAGTCTACTTTCGGTCCCGGTGGCATCATAAGCCGATAGAGCTCCTGAGTGGTGGGTCTCCCATTCATAAATCTCTAAATAATCCGATCTGATCCTCCATCGATACGAGGCAGTGTGTGAGTAATCTCTAAGCGCTCCATGTCCGTAATCAATGGCCACTGCCATTGATTCTCGTGGATAACTGAATTCAATGTAGCATTCTCATGCAAACCCAATCTGGAAGGCCCTCGTGGGAATCTGTCTATGAGTGGTCCAAGGGTGTGCCATGGATCCTTCCATAAATAAAATTCACTCCCATCACCAATGCGGTATTCAACGATAGATCGTATCTAAGTACGCAAATGCAAGAGTTTCCTCCATCCCCATGGCCCCTTATGATCCGGTATAGTCCAGATTGAACTACCCCATAGGTGTCCACTAATCAACCAATCCACCCATATCGACGTCCTGTCACATCGGATGACCTCGCATAGTTTTTTTGCACATAAGAGCACGGTTTTATTAAAACAAGTTTGTTTCCCTTTTATACTAACTTGTAGTTATTATTACGCTTAGCAAATGAATAACACAAATGCTTGGGTCTAGATCTACGTTTGGGTGACAGTTTCGTCGAATTGTGAGAAAGTTCAAAATTCAGTTGGTTTGCACGGTTTTATTAAAGCAAGTTTGTATCCCTTTTATACTAACTTGTAGTTATTATTACGCTTAGCAAATGTATAATACAAATGCTTGGGTCTAGATCTACGTTTGGGTCAAGTTTCATCGAATTTTGAGAACGTTCAAAATTTAGCTGTTTAGCACAGTTTTTTTAAACCAAGTCTGTTTCCCTTTTATACTAACTTTTAGTTATTATTACGCTTAGCAAATTTACAACACAAATGCTTTGATCTAGACCAACGTTTGGTTCAAGTTTCCTCGAATTCTGAGAACGTTCAAAATTGAGCTGTTTTGCACGGTTTTATTAAAGCAAGTTTGTTTCCCTTTTATACTAACTTGTAGTTATTATTTCGCTTAGGAAAATTTAACACACAAATGCTTTGATCTAGACCAACGTTTGGGTCAAGTTTCGCCGAATTCTGAGAACGTTCAAAATTTAGCTGTCTTGCACGGTTTTACTAAAGCAAGTTTGTTTCCCTTTTATACTAACTTGTAGTTATTATTTCGCTTAGGAAAATTTAACACACAAATGCTTGGGTCTAGACCAACGTTTGGGTCAAGTTTCGTCGAATTCTGAGAACGCTCAAAATTTAGCTGTTTTCCACGGTTTTACTAAAACAAGATTTTTTCCCTTTTATACTAACTTGTAGTTATTACTATTGCTTAACAAATTTACAATACAAATGCTTGGGTCTAGACCAACGTTTGGGTCAAGCTTCGTCGAATTCTGAGAACGATAAAAAATTAGCTGTTTTGCACGGTTTTTTTGGTAAAATGTAATTTTCATTAATAAAGGAAAAAAATGTTACAACAATGCCCCTCGTCAGGTGTCTCCCTCGACAGGCCAAGGTATCCGCCATAGTCTATATAATGCGCGTGTGCTAACAGAGCTAGGGAGTTCTAGACTAATTATGCGCTGGCGCATATCTTCCATAATCAGGTTTGCTACCATGCTAGGAGGGTTCTCAACTTGCTCAAATCTTCTAGTGTTCCTCTCCTTCCAAATAAGATAAACACACGATCCTAATAGTGCACGGTATGCAATGTTGATGATATGTTTCCCACGCCATTTTCGTGCCCCCCATACAATATCTTGTGTCCATTCCCGATTACGCCACTGAAACCGTACCATGCATCGTATAGTGCAGATGCATCGTCTACTAAATCTTCAGTGGAAGAACAAGTGGTCGTGTGATTCGACCATGTCATCATTGCAAAGTACGCAATGCCCAAGGTGGGATAACCATGGTTTATCCGTTGTGGCCAGCTTCTCCAGAATCGCAAGCCACAGGATGAACATATGACGAGGAATCTTCAGAGGGCCTGAAAGTAGTGAAGTCCAGTCTACTTTCGGTCCCGGTGGCATCATAAGCCGATAGAGCTCCTGAGTGGTGGGTCTCCCATTCATAAATCTCTAAATAATCCGATCTGATCCTCCATCGATACGAGGCAGTGTGTGAGTAATCTCTAAGCGCTCCATGTCCGTAATCAATGGCCACTGCCATTGATTCTCGTGGATAACTGAATTCAATGTAGCATTCTCATGCAAACCCAATCTGGAAGGCCCTCGTGGGAATCTGTCTATGAGTGGTCCAAGGGTGTGCCATGGATCCTTCCATAAATAAAATTCACTCCCATCACCAATGCGGTATTCAACGATAGATCGTATCTAAGTACGCAAATGCAAGAGTTTCCTCCATCCCCATGGCCCCTTATGATCCGGTATAGTCCAGATTGAACTACCCCATAGGTGTCCACTAATCAACCAATCCACCCATATCGACGTCCTGTCACATCGGATGACCTCGCATAGTTTTTTTGCACATAAGAGCACGGTTTTATTAAAACAAGTTTGTTTCCCTTTTATACTAACTTGTAGTTATTATTACGCTTAGCAAATGAATAACACAAATGCTTGGGTCTAGATCTACGTTTGGGTGACAGTTTCGTCGAATTGTGAGAAAGTTCAAAATTCAGTTGGTTTGCACGGTTTTATTAAAGCAAGTTTGTATCCCTTTTATACTAACTTGTAGTTATTATTACGCTTAGCAAATGTATAATACAAATGCTTGGGTCTAGATCTACGTTTGGGTCAAGTTTCATCGAATTTTGAGAACGTTCAAAATTTAGCTGTTTAGCACAGTTTTTTTAAACCAAGTCTGTTTCCCTTTTATACTAACTTTTAGTTATTATTACGCTTAGCAAATTTACAACACAAATGCTTTGATCTAGACCAACGTTTGGTTCAAGTTTCCTCGAATTCTGAGAACGTTCAAAATTGAGCTGTTTTGCACGGTTTTATTAAAGCAAGTTTGTTTCCCTTTTATACTAACTTGTAGTTATTATTTCGCTTAGGAAAATTTAACACACAAATGCTTTGATCTAGACCAACGTTTGGGTCAAGTTTCGCCGAATTCTGAGAACGTTCAAAATTTAGCTGTCTTGCACGGTTTTACTAAAGCAAGTTTGTTTCCCTTTTATACTAACTTGTAGTTATTATTTCGCTTAGGAAAATTTAACACACAAATGCTTGGGTCTAGACCAACGTTTGGGTCAAGTTTCGTCGAATTCTGAGAACGCTCAAAATTTAGCTGTTTTCCACGGTTTTACTAAAACAAGATTTTTTCCCTTTTATACTAACTTGTAGTTATTACTATTGCTTAACAAATTTACAATACAAATGCTTGGGTCTAGACCAACGTTTGGGTCAAGCTTCGTCGAATTCTGAGAACGATAAAAAATTAGCTGTTTTGCACGGTTTTTTTGGTAAAATGTAATTTTCATTAATAAAGGAAAAAAATGTTACAACAATGCCCCTCGTCAGGTGTCTCCCTCGACAGGCCAAGGTATCCGCCATAGTCTATATAATGCGCGTGTGCTAACAGAGCTAGGGAGTTCTAGACTAATTATGCGCTGGCGCATATCTTCCATAATCAGGTTTGCTACCATGCTAGGAGGGTTCTCAACTTGCTCAAATCTTCTAGTGTTCCTCTCCTTCCAAATAAGATAAACACACGATCCTAATAGTGCACGGTATGCAATGTTGATGATATGTTTCCCACGCCATTTTCGTGCCCCCCATACAATATCTTGTGTCCATTCCCGATTACGCCACTGAAACCGTACCATGCATCGTATAGTGCAGATGCATCGTCTACTAAATCTTCAGTGGAAGAACAAGTGGTCGTGTGATTCGACCATGTCATCATTGCAAAGTACGCAATGCCCAAGGTGGGATAACCATGGTTTATCCGTTGTGGCCAGCTTCTCCAGAATCGCAAGCCACAGGATGAACATATGACGAGGAATCTTCAGAGGGCCTGAAAGTAGTGAAGTCCAGTCTACTTTCGGTCCCGGTGGCATCATAAGCCGATAGAGCTCCTGAGTGGTGGGTCTCCCATTCATAAATCTCTAAATAATCCGATCTGATCCTCCATCGATACGAGGCAGTGTGTGAGTAATCTCTAAGCGCTCCATGTCCGTAATCAATGGCCACTGCCATTGATTCTCGTGGATAACTGAATTCAATGTAGCATTCTCATGCAAACCCAATCTGGAAGGCCCTCGTGGGAATCTGTCTATGAGTGGTCCAAGGGTGTGCCATGGATCCTTCCATAAATAAAATTCACTCCCATCACCAATGCGGTATTCAACGATAGATCGTATCTAAGTACGCAAATGCAAGAGTTTCCTCCATCCCCATGGCCCCTTATGATCCGGTATAGTCCAGATTGAACTACCCCATAGGTGTCCACTAATCAACCAATCCACCCATATCGACGTCCTGTCACATCGGATGACCTCGCATAGTTTTTTTGCACATAAGAGCACGGTTTTATTAAAACAAGTTTGTTTCCCTTTTATACTAACTTGTAGTTATTATTACGCTTAGCAAATGAATAACACAAATGCTTGGGTCTAGATCTACGTTTGGGTGACAGTTTCGTCGAATTGTGAGAAAGTTCAAAATTCAGTTGGTTTGCACGGTTTTATTAAAGCAAGTTTGTATCCCTTTTATACTAACTTGTAGTTATTATTACGCTTAGCAAATGTATAATACAAATGCTTGGGTCTAGATCTACGTTTGGGTCAAGTTTCATCGAATTTTGAGAACGTTCAAAATTTAGCTGTTTAGCACAGTTTTTTTAAACCAAGTCTGTTTCCCTTTTATACTAACTTTTAGTTATTATTACGCTTAGCAAATTTACAACACAAATGCTTTGATCTAGACCAACGTTTGGTTCAAGTTTCCTCGAATTCTGAGAACGTTCAAAATTGAGCTGTTTTGCACGGTTTTATTAAAGCAAGTTTGTTTCCCTTTTATACTAACTTGTAGTTATTATTTCGCTTAGGAAAATTTAACACACAAATGCTTTGATCTAGACCAACGTTTGGGTCAAGTTTCGCCGAATTCTGAGAACGTTCAAAATTTAGCTGTCTTGCACGGTTTTACTAAAGCAAGTTTGTTTCCCTTTTATACTAACTTGTAGTTATTATTTCGCTTAGGAAAATTTAACACACAAATGCTTGGGTCTAGACCAACGTTTGGGTCAAGTTTCGTCGAATTCTGAGAACGCTCAAAATTTAGCTGTTTTCCACGGTTTTACTAAAACAAGATTTTTTCCCTTTTATACTAACTTGTAGTTATTACTATTGCTTAACAAATTTACAATACAAATGCTTGGGTCTAGACCAACGTTTGGGTCAAGCTTCGTCGAATTCTGAGAACGATAAAAAATTAGCTGTTTTGCACGGTTTTTTTGGTAAAATGTAATTTTCATTAATAAAGGAAAAAAATGTTACAACAATGCCCCTCGTCAGGTGTCTCCCTCGACAGGCCAAGGTATCCGCCATAGTCTATATAATGCGCGTGTGCTAACAGAGCTAGGGAGTTCTAGACTAATTATGCGCTGGCGCATATCTTCCATAATCAGGTTTGCTACCATGCTAGGAGGGTTCTCAACTTGCTCAAATCTTCTAGTGTTCCTCTCCTTCCAAATAAGATAAACACACGATCCTAATAGTGCACGGTATGCAATGTTGATGATATGTTTCCCACGCCATTTTCGTGCCCCCCATACAATATCTTGTGTCCATTCCCGATTACGCCACTGAAACCGTACCATGCATCGTATAGTGCAGATGCATCGTCTACTAAATCTTCAGTGGAAGAACAAGTGGTCGTGTGATTCGACCATGTCATCATTGCAAAGTACGCAATGCCCAAGGTGGGATAACCATGGTTTATCCGTTGTGGCCAGCTTCTCCAGAATCGCAAGCCACAGGATGAACATATGACGAGGAATCTTCAGAGGGCCTGAAAGTAGTGAAGTCCAGTCTACTTTCGGTCCCGGTGGCATCATAAGCCGATAGAGCTCCTGAGTGGTGGGTCTCCCATTCATAAATCTCTAAATAATCCGATCTGATCCTCCATCGATACGAGGCAGTGTGTGAGTAATCTCTAAGCGCTCCATGTCCGTAATCAATGGCCACTGCCATTGATTCTCGTGGATAACTGAATTCAATGTAGCATTCTCATGCAAACCCAATCTGGAAGGCCCTCGTGGGAATCTGTCTATGAGTGGTCCAAGGGTGTGCCATGGATCCTTCCATAAATAAAATTCACTCCCATCACCAATGCGGTATTCAACGATAGATCGTATCTAAGTACGCAAACGCAAGAGTTTCCTCCATCCCCATGGCCCCTTATGATCCGGTATAGTCCAGATTGAACTACCCCATAAGTGTCCACTAATCAACCAATCCACCCATATCGACGTCCTGTCACATCGGATGACCTCGCATAGGTTTTTTGCACATATGAGCACGGTTTTATTAAAACAAGTTTGTTTCCCTTTTATACTAACTTGTAGTTATTATTACGCTTAGCAAATGAATAACACAAATGCTTGGGTCTAGATCTACGTTTGGGTGACAGTTTCGTCGAATTGTGAGAAAGTTCAAAATTCAGTTGGTTTGCACGGTTTTATTAAAGCAAGTTTGTATCCCTTTTATACTAACTTGTAGTTATTATTACGCTTAGCAAATGTATAATACAAATGCTTGGGTCTAGATCTACGTTTGGGTCAAGTTTCATCGAATTTTGAGAACGTTCAAAATTTAGCTGTTTAGCACAGTTTTATTAAACCAAGTCTGTTTCCCTTTTATACTAACTTTTAGTTATTATTACGCTTAGCAAATTTACAACACAAATGCTTTGATCTAGACCAACGTTTGGTTCAAGTTTCCTCGAATTCTGAGAACGTTCAAAATTGAGCTGTTTTGCACGGTTTTATTAAAGCAAGTTTGTTTCCCTTTTATACTAACTTGTAGTTATTATTTCGCTTAGGAAAATTTAACACACAAATGCTTTGATCTAGACCAACGTTTGGGTCAAGTTTCGCCGAATTCTGAGAACGTTCAAAATTTAGCTGTCTTGCACGGTTTTACTAAAGCAAGTTTGTTTGCCTTTTATACTAACTTGTAGTTATTATTTCGCTTAGGAAAATTTAACACACAAATGCTTGGGTCTAGACCAACGTTTGGGTCAAGTTTCGTCGAATTCTGAGAACGCTCAAAATTTAGCTGTTTTCCACGGTTTTACTAAAACAAGATTTTTTCCCTTTTATACTAACTTGTAGTTATTACTATTGCTTAACAAATTTACAATACAAATGCTTGGGTCTAGACCAACGTTTGGGTCAAGCTTCGTCGAATTCTGAGAACGATAAAAAATTAGCTGTTTTGCACGGTTTTTTTGGTAAAATGTAATTTTCATTAATAAAGAAAAAAAATGTTACAACAATGCCCCTCGTCAGGTGTCTCCCTCGACAGGCCAAGGTATCCGCCATAGTCTATATAATGCGCGTGTGCTAACAGAGCTAGGGAGTTCTAGACTAATTATGCGCTGGCGCATATCTTCCATAATCAGGTTTGCTACCATGCTAGGAGGGTTCTCAACTTGCTCAAATCTTCTAGTGTTCCTCTCCTTCCAAATAAGATAAACACACGATCCTAATAGTGCACGGTATGCAATGTTGATGATATGTTTCCCACGCCATTTTCGTGCCCCCCATACAATATCTTGTGTCCATTCCCGATTACGCCACTGAAACCGTACCATGCATCGTATAGTGCAGATGCATCGTCTACTAAATCTTCAGTGGAAGAACAAGTGGTCGTGTGATTCGACCATGTCATCATTGCAAAGTACGCAATGCCCAAGGTGGGATAACCATGGTTTATCCGTTGTGGCCAGCTTCTCCAGAATCGCAAGCCACAGGATGAACATATGACGAGGAATCTTCAGAGGGCCTGAAAGTAGTGAAGTCCAGTCTACTTTCGGTCCCGGTGGCATCATAAGCCGATAGAGCTCCTGAGTGGTGGGTCTCCCATTCATAAATCTCTAAATAATCCGATCTGATCCTCCATCGATACGAGGCAGTGTGTGAGTAATCTCTAAGCGCTCCATGTCCGTAATCAATGGCCACTGCCATTGATTCTCGTGGATAACTAAATTCAATGTAGCATTCTCATGCAAACCCAATCTGGAAGGCCCTCGTGGGAATCTGTCTATGAGTGGTCCAAGGGTGTGCCATGGATCCTTCCATAAATAAAATTCACTCCCATCACCAATGCGGTATTCAACGATAGATCGTATCTAAGTACGCAAACGCAAGAGTTTCCACCATCCCCATGGCCCCTTATGATCCGGTATAGTCCAGATTGAACTACCCCATAAGTGTCCACTAATCAACCAATCCACCCATATCGACGTCCTGTCACATCGGATGACCTCGCATAGTTTTTTTGCACATAAGAGCACGGTTTTATTAAAACAAGTTTGTTTCCCTTTTATACTAACTTGTAGTTATTATTACGCTTAGCAAATGAATAACACAAATGCTTGGGTCTAGATCTACGTTTGGGTGACAGTTTCGTCGAATTGTGAGAAAGTTCAAAATTCAGTTGTTTTGAACGGTTTTATTAAAGCAAGTTTGTATCCCTTTTATACTAACTTGTAGTTATTATTACGCTTAGCAAATGTATAATACAAATGCTTGGGTCTAGATCTACGTTTGGGTCAAGTTTCATCGAATTTTGAGAACGTTCAAAATTTAGCTGTTTAGCACAGTTTTATTAAACCAAGTCTGTTTCCCTTTTATACTAACTTTTAGTTATTATTACGCTTAGCAAATTTACAACACAAATGCTTTGATCTAGACCAACGTTTGGTTCAAGTTTCCTCGAATTCTGAGAACGTTCAAAATTGAGCTGTTTTGCACGGTTTTATTAAAGCAAGTTTGTTTCCCTTTTATACTAACTTGTAGTTATTATTTCGCTTAGGAAAATTTAACACACAAATGCTTGGGTCTAGACCAACGTTTGGGTCAATTTTCGTCGAATTCTGAGAACGCTCAAAATTTAGCTGTTTTCCACGGTTTTACTAAAACAAGATTTTTTCCCTTTTATACTAACTTGTAGTTATTACTATTGCTTAACAAATTTACAATACAAATGCTTGGGTCTAGACCAACGTTTGGGTCAAGCTTCGTCGAATTCTGAGAACGATAAAAAATTAGCTGTTTTGCACGGTTTTTTTGGTAAAATGTAATTTTCATTAATAAAGGAAAAAAATGTTACAACAATGCCCCTCGTCAGGTGTCTCCCTCGACAGGCCAAGGTATCCGCCATAGTCTATATAATGCGCGTGTGCTAACAGAGCTAGGGAGTTCTAGACTAATTATGCGCTGGCGCATATCTTCCATAATCAGGTTTGCTACCATGCTAGGAGGGTTCTCAACTTGCTCAAATCTTCTAGTGTTCCTCTCCTTCCAAATAAGATAAACACACGATCCTAATAGTGCACGGTATGCAATGTTGATGATATGTTTCCCACGCCATTTTCGTGCCCCCCATACAATATCTTGTGTCCATTCCCGATTACGCCACTGAAACCGTACCATGCATCGTATAGTGCAGATGCATCGTCTACTAAATCTTCAGTGGAAGAACAAGTGGTCGTGTGATTCGACCATGTCATCATTGCAAAGTACGCAATGCCCAAGGTGGGATAACCATGGTTTATCCGTTGTGGCCAGCTTCTCCAGAATCGCAAGCCACAGGATGAACATATGACGAGGAATCTTCAGAGGGCCTGAAAGTAGTGAAGTCCAGTCTACTTTCGGTCCCGGTGGCATCATAAGCCGATAGAGCTCCTGAGTGGTGGGTCTCCCATTCATAAATCTCTAAATAATCCGATCTGATCCTCCATCGATACGAGGCAGTGTGTGAGTAATCTCTAAGCGCTCCATGTCCGTAATCAATGGCCACTGCCATTGATTCTCGTGGATAACTGAATTCAATGTAGCATTCTCATGCAAACCCAATCTGGAAGGCCCTCGTGGGAATCTGTCTATGAGTGGTCCAAGGGTGTGCCATGGATCCTTCCATAAATAAAATTCACTCCCATCACCAATGCGGTATTCAACGATAGATCGTATCTAAGTACGCAAACGCAAGAGTTTCCTCCATCCCCATGGCCCCTTATGATCCGGTATAGTCCAGATTGAACTACCCCATAAGTGTCCACTAATCAACCAATCCACCCATATCGACGTCCTGTCACATCGGATGACCTCGCATAGGTTTTTTGCACATATGAGCACGGTTTTATTAAAACAAGTTTGTTTCCCTTTTATACTAACTTGTAGTTATTATTACGCTTAGCAAATGAATAACACAAATGCTTGGGTCTAGATCTACGTTTGGGTGACAGTTTCGTCGAATTGTGAGAAAGTTCAAAATTCAGTTGGTTTGCACGGTTTTATTAAAGCAAGTTTGTATCCCTTTTATACTAACTTGTAGTTATTATTACGCTTAGCAAATGTATAATACAAATGCTTGGGTCTAGATCTACGTTTGGGTCAAGTTTCATCGAATTTTGAGAACGTTCAAAATTTAGCTGTTTAGCACAGTTTTATTAAACCAAGTCTGTTTCCCTTTTATACTAACTTTTAGTTATTATTACGCTTAGCAAATTTACAACACAAATGCTTTGATCTAGACCAACGTTTGGTTCAAGTTTCCTCGAATTCTGAGAACGTTCAAAATTGAGCTGTTTTGCACGGTTTTATTAAAGCAAGTTTGTTTCCCTTTTATACTAACTTGTAGTTATTATTTCGCTTAGGAAAATTTAACACACAAATGCTTTGATCTAGACCAACGTTTGGGTCAAGTTTCGCCGAATTCTGAGAACGTTCAAAATTTAGCTGTCTTGCACGGTTTTACTAAAGCAAGTTTGTTTGCCTTTTATACTAACTTGTAGTTATTATTTCGCTTAGGAAAATTTAACACACAAATGCTTGGGTCTAGACCAACGTTTGGGTCAAGTTTCGTCGAATTCTGAGAACGCTCAAAATTTAGCTGTTTTCCACGGTTTTACTAAAACAAGATTTTTTCCCTTTTATACTAACTTGTAGTTATTACTATTGCTTAACAAATTTACAATACAAATGCTTGGGTCTAGACCAACGTTTGGGTCAAGCTTCGTCGAATTCTGAGAACGATAAAAAATTAGCTGTTTTGCACGGTTTTTTTGGTAAAATGTAATTTTCATTAATAAAGAAAAAAAATGTTACAACAATGCCCCTCGTCAGGTGTCTCCCTCGACAGGCCAAGGTATCCGCCATAGTCTATATAATGCGCGTGTGCTAACAGAGCTAGGGAGTTCTAGACTAATTATGCGCTGGCGCATATCTTCCATAATCAGGTTTGCTACCATGCTAGGAGGGTTCTCAACTTGCTCAAATCTTCTAGTGTTCCTCTCCTTCCAAATAAGATAAACACACGATCCTAATAGTGCACGGTATGCAATGTTGATGATATGTTTCCCACGCCATTTTCGTGCCCCCCATACAATATCTTGTGTCCATTCCCGATTACGCCACTGAAACCGTACCATGCATCGTATAGTGCAGATGCATCGTCTACTAAATCTTCAGTGGAAGAACAAGTGGTCGTGTGATTCGACCATGTCATCATTGCAAAGTACGCAATGCCCAAGGTGGGATAACCATGGTTTATCCGTTGTGGCCAGCTTCTCCAGAATCGCAAGCCACAGGATGAACATATGACGAGGAATCTTCAGAGGGCCTGAAAGTAGTGAAGTCCAGTCTACTTTCGGTCCCGGTGGCATCATAAGCCGATAGAGCTCCTGAGTGGTGGGTCTCCCATTCATAAATCTCTAAATAATCCGATCTGATCCTCCATCGATACGAGGCAGTGTGTGAGTAATCTCTAAGCGCTCCATGTCCGTAATCAATGGCCACTGCCATTGATTCTCGTGGATAACTAAATTCAATGTAGCATTCTCATGCAAACCCAATCTGGAAGGCCCTCGTGGGAATCTGTCTATGAGTGGTCCAAGGGTGTGCCATGGATCCTTCCATAAATAAAATTCACTCCCATCACCAATGCGGTATTCAACGATAGATCGTATCTAAGTACGCAAACGCAAGAGTTTCCACCATCCCCATGGCCCCTTATGATCCGGTATAGTCCAGATTGAACTACCCCATAAGTGTCCACTAATCAACCAATCCACCCATATCGACGTCCTGTCACATCGGATGACCTCGCATAGTTTTTTTGCACATAAGAGCACGGTTTTATTAAAACAAGTTTGTTTCCCTTTTATACTAACTTGTAGTTATTATTACGCTTAGCAAATGAATAACACAAATGCTTGGGTCTAGATCTACGTTTGGGTGACAGTTTCGTCGAATTGTGAGAAAGTTCAAAATTCAGTTGTTTTGAACGGTTTTATTAAAGCAAGTTTGTATCCCTTTTATACTAACTTGTAGTTATTATTACGCTTAGCAAATGTATAATACAAATGCTTGGGTCTAGATCTACGTTTGGGTCAAGTTTCATCGAATTTTGAGAACGTTCAAAATTTAGCTGTTTAGCACAGTTTTATTAAACCAAGTCTGTTTCCCTTTTATACTAACTTTTAGTTATTATTACGCTTAGCAAATTTACAACACAAATGCTTTGATCTAGACCAACGTTTGGTTCAAGTTTCCTCGAATTCTGAGAACGTTCAAAATTGAGCTGTTTTGCACGGTTTTATTAAAGCAAGTTTGTTTCCCTTTTATACTAACTTGTAGTTATTATTTCGCTTAGGAAAATTTAACACACAAATGCTTTGATCTAGACCAACGTTTGGGTCAAGTTTCGCCGAATTCTGAGAACGTTCAAAATTTAGCTGTCTTGCACGGTTTTACTAAAGCAAGTTTGTTTCCCTTTTATACTAACTTGTAGTTATTATTTCGCTTAGGAAAATTTAACACACAAATGCTTGGGTCTAGACCAACGTTTGGGTCAATTTTCGTCGAATTCTGAGAACGCTCAAAATTTAGCTGTTTTCCACGGTTTTACTAAAACAAGATTTTTTCCCTTTTATACTAACTTGTAGTTATTACTATTGCTTAACAAATTTACAATACAAATGCTTGGGTCTAGACCAACGTTTGGGTCAAGCTTCGTCGAATTCTGAGAACGATAAAAAATTAGCTGTTTTGCACGGTTTTTTTGGTAAAATGTAATTTTCATTAATAAAGGAAAAAAATGTTACAACAATGCCCCTCGTCAGGTGTCTCCCTCGACAGGCCAAGGTATCCGCCATAGTCTATATAATGCGCGTGTGCTAACAGAGCTAGGGAGTTCTAGACTAATTATGCGCTGGCGCATATCTTCCATAATCAGGTTTGCTACCATGCTAGGAGGGTTCTCAACTTGCTCAAATCTTCTAGTGTTCCTCTCCTTCCAAATAAGATAAACACACGATCCTAATAGTGCACGGTATGCAATGTTGATGATATGTTTCCCACGCCATTTTCGTGCCCCCCATACAATATCTTGTGTCCATTCCCGATTACGCCACTGAAACCGTACCATGCATCGTATAGTGCAGATGCATCGTCTACTAAATCTTCAGTGGAAGAACAAGTGGTCGTGTGATTCGACCATGTCATCATTGCAAAGTACGCAATGCCCAAGGTGGGATAACCATGGTTTATCCGTTGTGGCCAGCTTCTCCAGAATCGCAAGCCACAGGATGAACATATGACGAGGAATCTTCAGAGGGCCTGAAAGTAGTGAAGTCCAGTCTACTTTCGGTCCCGGTGGCATCATAAGCCGATAGAGCTCCTGAGTGGTGGGTCTCCCATTCATAAATCTCTAAATAATCCGATCTGATCCTCCATCGATACGAGGCAGTGTGTGAGTAATCTCTAAGCGCTCCATGTCCGTAATCAATGGCCACTGCCATTGATTCTCGTGGATAACTGAATTCAATGTAGCATTCTCATGCAAACCCAATCTGGAAGGCCCTCGTGGGAATCTGTCTATGAGTGGTCCAAGGGTGTGCCATGGATCCTTCCATAAATAAAATTCACTCCCATCACCAATGCGGTATTCAACGATAGATCGTATCTAAGTACGCAAACGCAAGAGTTTCCTCCATCCCCATGGCCCCTTATGATCCGGTATAGTCCAGATTGAACTACCCCATAAGTGTCCACTAATCAACCAATCCACCCATATCGACGTCCTGTCACATCGGATGACCTCGCATAGGTTTTTTGCACATATGAGCACGGTTTTATTAAAACAAGTTTGTTTCCCTTTTATACTAACTTGTAGTTATTATTACGCTTAGCAAATGAATAACACAAATGCTTGGGTCTAGATCTACGTTTGGGTGACAGTTTCGTCGAATTGTGAGAAAGTTCAAAATTCAGTTGGTTTGCACGGTTTTATTAAAGCAAGTTTGTATCCCTTTTATACTAACTTGTAGTTATTATTACGCTTAGCAAATGTATAATACAAATGCTTGGGTCTAGATCTACGTTTGGGTCAAGTTTCATCGAATTTTGAGAACGTTCAAAATTTAGCTGTTTAGCACAGTTTTATTAAACCAAGTCTGTTTCCCTTTTATACTAACTTTTAGTTATTATTACGCTTAGCAAATTTACAACACAAATGCTTTGATCTAGACCAACGTTTGGTTCAAGTTTCCTCGAATTCTGAGAACGTTCAAAATTGAGCTGTTTTGCACGGTTTTATTAAAGCAAGTTTGTTTCCCTTTTATACTAACTTGTAGTTATTATTTCGCTTAGGAAAATTTAACACACAAATGCTTTGATCTAGACCAACGTTTGGGTCAAGTTTCGCCGAATTCTGAGAACGTTCAAAATTTAGCTGTCTTGCACGGTTTTACTAAAGCAAGTTTGTTTGCCTTTTATACTAACTTGTAGTTATTATTTCGCTTAGGAAAATTTAACACACAAATGCTTGGGTCTAGACCAACGTTTGGGTCAAGTTTCGTCGAATTCTGAGAACGCTCAAAATTTAGCTGTTTTCCACGGTTTTACTAAAACAAGATTTTTTCCCTTTTATACTAACTTGTAGTTATTACTATTGCTTAACAAATTTACAATACAAATGCTTGGGTCTAGACCAACGTTTGGGTCAAGCTTCGTCGAATTCTGAGAACGATAAAAAATTAGCTGTTTTGCACGGTTTTTTTGGTAAAATGTAATTTTCATTAATAAAGAAAAAAAATGTTACAACAATGCCCCTCGTCAGGTGTCTCCCTCGACAGGCCAAGGTATCCGCCATAGTCTATATAATGCGCGTGTGCTAACAGAGCTAGGGAGTTCTAGACTAATTATGCGCTGGCGCATATCTTCCATAATCAGGTTTGCTACCATGCTAGGAGGGTTCTCAACTTGCTCAAATCTTCTAGTGTTCCTCTCCTTCCAAATAAGATAAACACACGATCCTAATAGTGCACGGTATGCAATGTTGATGATATGTTTCCCACGCCATTTTCGTGCCCCCCATACAATATCTTGTGTCCATTCCCGATTACGCCACTGAAACCGTACCATGCATCGTATAGTGCAGATGCATCGTCTACTAAATCTTCAGTGGAAGAACAAGTGGTCGTGTGATTCGACCATGTCATCATTGCAAAGTACGCAATGCCCAAGGTGGGATAACCATGGTTTATCCGTTGTGGCCAGCTTCTCCAGAATCGCAAGCCACAGGATGAACATATGACGAGGAATCTTCAGAGGGCCTGAAAGTAGTGAAGTCCAGTCTACTTTCGGTCCCGGTGGCATCATAAGCCGATAGAGCTCCTGAGTGGTGGGTCTCCCATTCATAAATCTCTAAATAATCCGATCTGATCCTCCATCGATACGAGGCAGTGTGTGAGTAATCTCTAAGCGCTCCATGTCCGTAATCAATGGCCACTGCCATTGATTCTCGTGGATAACTAAATTCAATGTAGCATTCTCATGCAAACCCAATCTGGAAGGCCCTCGTGGGAATCTGTCTATGAGTGGTCCAAGGGTGTGCCATGGATCCTTCCATAAATAAAATTCACTCCCATCACCAATGCGGTATTCAACGATAGATCGTATCTAAGTACGCAAACGCAAGAGTTTCCACCATCCCCATGGCCCCTTATGATCCGGTATAGTCCAGATTGAACTACCCCATAAGTGTCCACTAATCAACCAATCCACCCATATCGACGTCCTGTCACATCGGATGACCTCGCATAGTTTTTTTGCACATAAGAGCACGGTTTTATTAAAACAAGTTTGTTTCCCTTTTATACTAACTTGTAGTTATTATTACGCTTAGCAAATGAATAACACAAATGCTTGGGTCTAGATCTACGTTTGGGTGACAGTTTCGTCGAATTGTGAGAAAGTTCAAAATTCAGTTGTTTTGAACGGTTTTATTAAAGCAAGTTTGTATCCCTTTTATACTAACTTGTAGTTATTATTACGCTTAGCAAATGTATAATACAAATGCTTGGGTCTAGATCTACGTTTGGGTCAAGTTTCATCGAATTTTGAGAACGTTCAAAATTTAGCTGTTTAGCACAGTTTTATTAAACCAAGTCTGTTTCCCTTTTATACTAACTTTTAGTTATTATTACGCTTAGCAAATTTACAACACAAATGCTTTGATCTAGACCAACGTTTGGTTCAAGTTTCCTCGAATTCTGAGAACGTTCAAAATTGAGCTGTTTTGCACGGTTTTATTAAAGCAAGTTTGTTTCCCTTTTATACTAACTTGTAGTTATTATTTCGCTTAGGAAAATTTAACACACAAATGCTTTGATCTAGACCAACGTTTGGGTCAAGTTTCGCCGAATTCTGAGAACGTTCAAAATTTAGCTGTCTTGCACGGTTTTACTAAAGCAAGTTTGTTTCCCTTTTATACTAACTTGTAGTTATTATTTCGCTTAGGAAAATTTAACACACAAATGCTTGGGTCTAGACCAACGTTTGGGTCAATTTTCGTCGAATTCTGAGAACGCTCAAAATTTAGCTGTTTTCCACGGTTTTACTAAAACAAGATTTTTTCCCTTTTATACTAACTTGTAGTTATTACTATTGCTTAACAAATTTACAATACAAATGCTTGGGTCTAGACCAACGTTTGGGTCAAGCTTCGTCGAATTCTGAGAACGATAAAAAATTAGCTGTTTTGCACGGTTTTTTTGGTAAAATGTAATTTTCATTAATAAAGGAAAAAAATGTTACAACAATGCCCCTCGTCAGGTGTCTCCCTCGACAGGCCAAGGTATCCGCCATAGTCTATATAATGCGCGTGTGCTAACAGAGCTAGGGAGTTCTAGACTAATTATGCGCTAGCGCATATCTTCCATAATCAGGTTTGCTACCATGCTAGGAGGGTTCTCAACTTGCTCAAATCTTCTAGTGTTCCTCTCCTTCCAAATAAGATAAACACACGATCCTAATAGTGCACGGTATGCAATGTTGATGATATGTTTCCCACGCCATTTTCGTGCCCCCCATACAATATCTTGTGTCCATTCCCGATTACGCCACTGAAACCGTACCATGCATCGTATAGTGCAGATGCATCGTCTACTAAATCTTCAGTGGAAGAACAAGTGGTCGTGTGATTCGACCATGTCATCATTGCAAAGTACGCAATGCCCAAGGTGGGATAACCATGGTTTATCCGTTGTGGCCAGCTTCTCCAGAATCGCAAGCCACAGGATGAACATATGACGAGGAATCTTCAGAGGGCCTGAAAGTAGTGAAGTCCAGTCTACTTTCGGTCCCGGTGGCATCATAAGCCGATAGAGCTCCTGAGTGGTGGGTCTCCCATTCATAAATCTCTAAATAATCCGATCTGATCCTCCATCGATACGAGGCAGTGTGTGAGTAATCTCTAAGCGCTCCATGTCCGTAATCAATGGCCACTGCCATTGATTCTCGTGGATAACTGAATTCAATGTAGCATTCTCATGCAAACCCAATCTGGAAGGCCCTCGTGGGAATCTGTCTATGAGTGGTCCAAGGGTGTGCCATGGATCCTTCCATAAATAAAATTCACTCCCATCACCAATGCGGTATTCAACGATAGATCGTATCTAAGTACGCAAACGCAAGAGTTTCCTCCATCCCCATGGCCCCTTATGATCCGGTATAGTCCAGATTGAACTACCCCATAAGTGTCCACTAATCAACCAATCCACCCATATCGACGTCCTGTCACATCGGATCACCTCGCATAGTTTTTTTGCACATAAGAGCACGGTTTTATTAAAACAAGTTTGTTTCCCTTTTATACTAACTTGTAGTTATTATTACGCTTAGCAAATGAATAACACAAATGCTTGGGTCTAGATCTACGTTTGGGTGACAGTTTCGTCGAATTGTGAGAAAGTTCAAAATTCAGTTGTTTTGCACGGTTTTATTAAAGCAAGTTTGTATCCCTTTTATACTAACTTGTAGTTATTATTACGCTTAGCAAATGTATAATACAAATGCTTGGGTCTAGATCTACGTTTGGGTCAAGTTTCATCGAATTTTGAGAACGTTCAAAATTTAGCTGTTTAGCACAGTTTTATTAAACCAAGTCTGTTTCCCTTTTATACTAACTTTTAGTTATTATTACGCTTAGCAAATTTACAACACAAATGCTTTGATCTAGACCAACGTTTGGTTCAAGTTTCCTCGAATTCTGAGAACGTTCAAAATTGAGCTGTTTTGCACGGTTTTATTAAAGCAAGTTTGTTTCCCTTTTATACTAACTTGTAGTTATTATTTCGCTTAGGAAAATTTAACACACAAATGCTTTGATCTAGACCAACGTTTGGGTCAAGTTTCGCCGAATTCTGAGAACGTTCAAAATTTAGCTGTCTTGCACGGTTTTACTAAAGCAAGTTTGTTTCCCTTTTATACTAACTTGTAGTTATTATTTCGCTTAGGAAAATTTAACACACAAATGCTTGGGTCTAGACCAACGTTTGGGTCAAGTTTCGTCGAATTCTGAGAACGCTCAAAATTTAGCTGTTTTCCACGGTTTTACTAAAACAAGATTTTTTCCCTTTTATACTAACTTGTAGTTTTTACTATTGCTTAACAAATTTACAATACAAATGCTTGCGTCTAGACCAACGTTTGGGTCAAGCTTCGTCGAATTCTGAGAACGATAAAAAATTAGCTGTTTTGCACGGTTTTTTTGGTAAAATGTAATTTTCATTAATAAAGGAAAAAAATGTTACAACAATGCCCCTCGTCAGGTGTCTCCCTCGACAGGCCAAGGTATCCGCCATAGTCTATATAATGCGCGTGTGCTAACAGAGCTAGGGAGTTCTAGACTAATTATGCGCTGGCGCATATCTTCCATAATCAGGTTTGCTACCATGCTAGGAGGGTTCTCAACTTGCTCAAATCTTCTAGTGTTCCTCTCCTTCCAAATAAGATAAACACACGATCCTAATAGTGCACGGTATGCAATGTTGATGATATGTTTCCCACGCCATTTTCGTGCCCCCCATACAATATCTTGTGTCCATTCCCGATTACGCCACTGAAACCGTACCATGCATCGTATAGTGCAGATGCATCGTCTACTAAATCTTCAGTGGAAGAACAAGTGGTCGTGTGATTCGACCATGTCATCATTGCAAAGTACGCAATGCCCAAGGTGGGATAACCATGGTTTATCCGTTGTGGCCAGCTTCTCCAGAATCGCAAGCCACAGGATGAACATATGACGAGGAATCTTCAGAGGGCCTGAAAGTAGTGAAGTCCAGTCTACTTTCGGTCCCGGTGGCATCATAAGCCGATAGAGCTCCTGAGTGGTGGGTCTCCCATTCATAAATCTCTAAATAATCCGATCTGATCCTCCATCGATACGAGGCAGTGTGTGAGTAATCTCTAAGCGCTCCATGTCCGTAATCAATGGCCACTGCCATTGATTCTCGTGGATAACTGAATTCAATGTAGCATTCTCATGCAAACCCAATCTGGAAGGCCCTCGTGGGAATCTGTCTATGAGTGGTCCAAGGGTGTGCCATGGATCCTTCCATAAATAAAATTCACTCCCATCACCAATGCGGTATTCAACGATAGATCGTATCTAAGTACGCAAACGCAAGAGTTTCCTCCATCCCCATGGCCCCTTATGATCCGGTATAGTCCAGATTGAACTACCCCATAAGTGTCCACTAATCAACCAATCCACCCATATCGACGTCCTGTCACATCGGATGACCTCGCATAGGTTTTTTGCACATATGAGCACGGTTTTATTAAAACAAGTTTGTTTCCCTTTTATACTAACTTGTAGTTATTATTACGCTTAGCAAATGAATAACACAAATGCTTGGGTCTAGATCTACGTTTGGGTGACAGTTTCGTCGAATTGTGAGAAAGTTCAAAATTCAGTTGGTTTGCACGGTTTTATTAAAGCAAGTTTGTATCCCTTTTATACTAACTTGTAGTTATTATTACGCTTAGCAAATGTATAATACAAATGCTTGGGTCTAGATCTACGTTTGGGTCAAGTTTCATCGAATTTTGAGAACGTTCAAAATTTAGCTGTTTAGCACAGTTTTATTAAACCAAGTCTGTTTCCCTTTTATACTAACTTTTAGTTATTATTACGCTTAGCAAATTTACAACACAAATGCTTTGATCTAGACCAACGTTTGGTTCAAGTTTCCTCGAATTCTGAGAACGTTCAAAATTGAGCTGTTTTGCACGGTTTTATTAAAGCAAGTTTGTTTCCCTTTTATACTAACTTGTAGTTATTATTTCGCTTAGGAAAATTTAACACACAAATGCTTTGATCTAGACCAACGTTTGGGTCAAGTTTCGCCGAATTCTGAGAACGTTCAAAATTTAGCTGTCTTGCACGGTTTTACTAAAGCAAGTTTGTTTCCCTTTTATACTAACTTGTAGTTATTATTTCGCTTAGGAAAATTTAACACACAAATGCTTGGGTCTAGACCAACGTTTGGGTCAAGTTTCGTCGAATTCTGAGAACGCTCAAAATTTAGCTGTTTTCCACGGTTTTACTAAAACAAGATTTTTTCCCTTTTATACTAACTTGTAGTTTTTACTATTGCTTAACAAATTTACAATACAAATGCTTGGGTCTAGACCAACGTTTGGGTCAAGCTTCGTCGAATTCTGAGAACGATAAAAAATTAGCTGTTTTGCACGGTTTTTTTGGTAAAATGTAATTTTCATTAATAAAGGAAACAAATGTTACAACAATGCCCCTCGTCAGGTGTCTCCCTCGACAGGCCAAGGTATCCGCCATAGTCTATATAATGCGCGTGTGCTAACAGAGCTAGGGAGTTCTAGACTAATTATGCGCTGGCGCATATCTTCCATAATCAGGTTTGCTACCATGCTAGGAGGGTTCTCAACTTGCTCAAATCTTCTAGTGTTCCTCTCCTTCCAAATAAGATAAACACACGATCCTAATAGTGCACGGTATGCAATGTTGATGATATGTTTCCCACGCCATTTTCGTGCCCCCCATACAATATCTTGTGTCCATTCCCGATTACGCCACTGAAACCGTACCATGCATCGTATAGTGCAGATGCATCGTCTACTAAATCTTCAGTGGAAGAACAAGTGGTCGTGTGATTCGACCATGTCATCATTGCAAAGTACGCAATGCCCAAGGTGGGATAACCATGGTTTATCCGTTGTGGCCAGCTTCTCCAGAATCGCAAGCCACAGGATGAACATATGACGAGGAATCTTCAGAGGGCCTGAAAGTAGTGAAGTCCAGTCTACTTTCGGTCCCGGTGGCATCATAAGCCGATAGAGCTCCTGAGTGGTGGGTCTCCCATTCATAAATCTCTAAATAATCCGATCTGATCCTCCATCGATACGAGGCAGTGTGTGAGTAATCTCTAAGCGCTCCATGTCCGTAATCAATGGCCACTGCCATTGATTCTCGTGGATAACTGAATTCAATGTAGCATTCTCATGCAAACCCAATCTGGAAGGCCCTCGTGGGAATCTGTCTATGAGTGGTCCAAGGGTGTGCCATGGATCCTTCCATAAATAAAATTCACTCCCATCACCAATGCGGTATTCAACGATAGATCGTATCTAAGTACGCAAACGCAAGAGTTTCCTCCATCCCCATGGCCCCTTATGATCCGGTATAGTCCAGATTGAACTACCCCATAAGTGTCCACTAATCAACCAATCCACCCATATCGACGTCCTGTCACATCGGATGACCTCGCATAGGTTTTTTGCACATATGAGCACGGTTTTATTAAAACAAGTTTGTTTCCCTTTTATACTAACTTGTAGTTATTATTACGCTTAGCAAATGAATAACACAAATGCTTGGGTCTAGATCTACGTTTGGGTGACAGTTTCGTCGAATTGTGAGAAAGTTCAAAATTCAGTTGGTTTGCACGGTTTTATTAAAGCAAGTTTGTATCCCTTTTATACTAACTTGTAGTTATTATTACGCTTAGCAAATGTATAATACAAATGCTTGGGTCTAGATCTACGTTTGGGTCAAGTTTCATCGAATTTTGAGAACGTTCAAAATTTAGCTGTTTAGCACAGTTTTATTAAACCAAGTCTGTTTCCCTTTTATACTAACTTTTTGTTATTATTACGCTTAGCAAATTTACAACACAAATGCTTTGATCTAGACCAACGTTTGGTTCAAGTTTCCTCGAATTCTGAGAACGTTCAAAATTGAGCTGTTTTGCACGGTTTTATTAAAGCAAGTTTGTTTCCCTTTTATACTAACTTGTAGTTATTATTTCGCTTAGGAAAATTTAACACACAAATGCTTTGATCTAGACCAACGTTTGGGTCAAGTTTCGCCGAATTCTGAGAACGTTCAAAATTTAGCTGTCTTGCACGGTTTTACTAAAGCAAGTTTGTTTCCCTTTTATACTAACTTGTAGTTATTATTTCGCTTAGGAAAATTTAACACACAAATGCTTGGGTCTAGACCAACGTTTCGGTCAAGTTTCGTCGAATTCTGAGAACGCTCAAAATTTAGCTGTTTTCCACGGTTTTACTAAAACAAGATTTTTTCCCTTTTATACTAACTTGTAGTTATTACTATTGCTTAACAAATTTACAATACAAATGTTTGGGTCTAGACCAACGTTTGGGTCAAGCTTCGTCGAATTCTGAGAACGATAAAAAATTAGCTGTTTTGCACGGTTTTTTTGGTAAAATGTAATTTTCATTAATAAAGGAAAAAAATGTTACAACAATGCCCCTCGTCAGGTGTCTCCCTCGACAGGCCAAGGTATCCGCCATAGTCTATATAATGCGCGTGTGCTAACAGAGCTAGGGAGTTCTAGACTAATTATGCGCTGGCGCATATCTTCCATAATCAGGTTTGCTACCATGCTAGGAGGGTTCTCAACTTGCTCAAATCTTCTAGTGTTCCTCTCCTTCCAAATAAGATAAACACACGATCCTAATAGTGCACGGTATGCAATGTTGATGATATGTTTCCCACGCCATTTTCGTGCCCCCCATACAATATCTTGTGTCCATTCCCGATTACGCCACTGAAACCGTACCATGCATCGTATAGTGCAGATGCATCGTCTACTAAATCTTCAGTGGAAGAACAAGTGGTCGTGTGATTCGACCATGTCATCATTGCAAAGTACGCAATGCCCAAGGTGGGATAACCATGGTTTATCCGTTGTGGCCAGCTTCTCCAGAATCGCAAGCCACAGGATGAACATATGACGAGGAATCTTCAGAGGGCCTGAAAGTAGTGAAGTCCAGTCTACTTTTGGTCCCGGTGGCATCATAAGCCGATAGAGCTCCTGAGTGGTGGGTCTCCCATTCATAAATCTCTAAATAATCCGATCTGATCCTCCATCGATACGAGGCAGTGTGTGAGTAATCTCTAAGCGCTCCATGTCCGTAATCAATGGCCACTGCCATTGATTCTCATGGATAACTGAATTCAATGTAGCATTCTCATGCAAACCCAATCTGGAAGGCCCTCGTGGGAATCTGTCTATGAGTGGTCCAAGGGTGTGCCATGGATCCTTCCATAAATAAAATTCACTCCCATCACCAATGCGGTATTCAACGATAGATCGTATCTAAGTACGCAAACGCAAGAGTTTCCTCCATCCCCATGGCCCCTTATGATCCGGTATAGTCCAGATTGAACTACCCCATAAGTGTCCACTAATCAACCAATCCACCCATATCGACGTCCTGTCACATCGGATGACCTCGCATAGTTTTTTTGCACATAAGAGCACGGTTTTATTAAAACAAGTTTGTTTCCCTTTTATACTAACTTGTAGTTATTATTACGCTTAGCAACTGAATAACACAAATGCTTGGGTCTAGATCTACGTTTGGGTGACAGTTTCGTCGAATTGTGAGAAAGTTCAAAATTCAGTTGGTTTGCACGGTTTTATTAAAGCAAGTTTGTATCCCTTTTATACTAACTTGTAGTTATTATTACGCTTAGCAAATGTATAATACAAATGCTTGGGTCTAGATCTACGTTTGGGTCAAGTTTCATCGAATTTTGAGAACGTTCAAAATTTAGCTGTTTAGCACAGTTTTATTAAACCAAGTCTGTTTCCCTTTTATACTAACTTTTAGTTATTATTACGCTTAGCAAATTTACAACACAAATGCTTTGATCTAGACCAACGTTTGGTTCAAGTTTCCTCGAATTCTGAGAACGTTCAAAATTGAGCTGTTTTGCACGGTTTTATTAAAGCAAGTTTGTTTCCCTTTTATACTAACTTGTAGTTATTATTTCGCTTAGGAAAATTTAACACACAAATGCTTTGATCTAGACCAACGTTTGGGTCAAGTTTCGCCGAATTCTGAGAACGTTCAAAATTTAGCTGTCTTGCACGGTTTTACTAAAGCAAGTTTGTTTCCCTTTTATACTAACTTGTAGTTATTATTTCGCTTAGGAAAATTTAACACACAAATGCTTGGGTCTAGACCAACGTTTGGGTCAAGTTTCGTCGAATTCTGAGAACGCTCAAAATTTAGCTGTTTTCCACGGTTTTACTAAAACAAGATTTTTTCCCTTTTATACTAACTTGTAGTTTTTACTATTGCTTAACAAATTTACAATACAAATGCTTGGGTCTAGACCAACGTTTGGGTCAAGCTTCGTCGAATTCTGAGAACGATAAAAAATTAGCTGTTTTGCACGGTTTTTTTGGTAAAATGTAATTTTCATTAATAAAGGAAAAAAATGTTACAACAATGCCCCTCGTCAGGTGTCTCCCTCGACAGGCCAAGGTATCCGCCATAGTCTATATAATGCGCGTGTGCTAACAGAGCTAGGGAGTTCTAGACTAATTATGCGCTGGCGCATATCTTCCATAATCAGGTTTGCTACCATGCTAGGAGGGTTCTCAACTTGCTCAAATCTTCTAGTGTTCCTCTCCTTCCAAATAAGATAAACACACGATCCTAATAGTGCACGGTATGCAATGTTGATGATATGTTTCCCACGCCATTTTCGTGCCCCCCATACAATATCTTGTGTCCATTCCCGATTACGCCACTGAAACCGTACCATGCATCGTATAGTGCAGATGCATCGTCTACTAAATCTTCAGTGGAAGAACAAGTGGTCGTGTGATTCGACCATGTCATCATTGCAAAGTACGCAATGCCCAAGGTGGGATAACCATGGTTTATCCGTTGTGGCCAGCTTCTCCAGAATCGCAAGCCACAGGATGAACATATGACGAGGAATCTTCAGAGGGCCTGAAAGTAGTGAAGTCCAGTCTACTTTCGGTCCCAGTGGCATCATAAGCCGATAGAGCTCCTGAGTGGTGGGTCTCCCATTCATAAATCTCTAAATAATCCGATCTGATCCTCCATCGATACGAGGCAGTGTGTGAGTAATCTCTAAGCGCTCCATGTCCGTAATCAATGGCCACTGCCATTGATTCTCGTGGATAACTGAATTCAATGTAGCATTCTCATGCAAACCCAATCTGGAAGGCCCTCGTGGGAATCTGTCTATGAGTGGTCCAAGGGTGTGCCATGGATCCTTCCATAAATAAAATTCACTCCCATCACCAATGCGGTATTCAACGATAGATCGTATATAAGTACGCAAACGCAAGAGTTTCCTCCATCCCCATGGCCCCTTATGATCCGGTATAGTCCAGATTGAACTACCCCATAAGTGTCCACTAATCAACCAATCCACCCATATCGACGTCCTGTCACATCGGATGACCTCGCATAGTTTTTTTGCACATAAGAGCACGGTTTTATTAAAACAAGTTTGTTTCCCTTTTATACTAACTTGTAGTTATTATTACGCTTAGCAACTGAATAACACAAATGCTTGGGTCTAGATCTACGTTTGGGTGACAGTTTCGTCGAATTGTGAGAAAGTTCAAAATTCAGTTGGTTTGCACGGTTTTATTAAAGCAAGTTTGTATCCCTTTTATACTAACTTGTAGTTATTATTACGCTTAGCAAATGTATAATACAAATGCTTGGGTCTAGATCTACGTTTGGGTCAAGTTTCATCGAATTTTGAGAACGTTCAAAATTTAGCTGTTTAGCACAGTTTTATTAAACCAAGTCTGTTTCCCTTTTATACTAACTTTTAGTTATTATTACGCTTAGCAAATTTACAACACAAATGCTTTGATCTAGACCAACGTTTGGTTCAAGTTTCCTCGAATTCTGAGAACGTTCAAAATTGAGCTGTTTTGCACGGTTTTATTAAAGCAAGTTTGTTTCCCTTTTATACTAACTTGTAGTTATTATTTCGCTTAGGAAAATTTAACACACAAATGCTTTGATCTAGACCAACGTTTGGGTCAAGTTTCGCCGAATTCTGAGAACGTTCAAAATTTAGCTGTCTTGCACGGTTTTACTAAAGCAAGTTTGTTTCCCTTTTATACTAACTTGTAGTTATTATTTCGCTTAGGAAAATTTAACACACAAATGCTTGGGTCTAGACCAACGTTTGGGTCAAGTTTCGTCGAATTCTGAGAACGCTCAAAATTTAGCTGTTTTCCACGGTTTTACTAAAACAAGATTTTTTCCCTTTTATACTAACTTGTAGTTTTTACTATTGCTTAACAAATTTACAATACAAATGCTTGGGTCTAGACCAACGTTTGGGTCAAGCTTCGTCGAATTCTGAGAACGATAAAAAATTAGCTGTTTTGCACGGTTTTTTTGGTAAAATGTAATTTTCATTAATAAAGGAAAAAAATGTTACAACAATGCCCCTCGTCAGGTGTCTCCCTCGACAGGCCAAGGTATCCGCCATAGTCTATATAATGCGCGTGTGCTAACAGAGCTAGGGAGTTCTAGACTAATTATGCGCTGGCGCATATCTTCCATAATCAGGTTTGCTACCATGCTAGGAGGGTTCTCAACTTGCTCAAATCTTCTAGTGTTCCTCTCCTTCCAAATAAGATAAACACACGATCCTAATAGTGCACGGTATGCAATGTTGATGATAAGTTTCCCACGCCATTTTCGTGGCCCCCATACAATATCTTGTGTCCATTCCCGATTACGCCACTGAAACCGTACCATGCATCGTATAGTGCAGATGCATCGTCTACTAAATCTTCAGTGGAAGAACAAGTGGTCGTGTGATTCGACCATGTCATCATTGCAAAGTACGCAATGCCCAAGGTGGGATAACCATGGTTTATCCGTTGTGGCCAGCTTCTCCAGAATCGCAAGCCACAGGATGAACATATGACGAGGAATCTTCAGAGGGCCTGAAAGTAGTGAAGTCCAGTCTACTTTCGGTCCCGGTGGCATCATAAGCCGATAGAGCTCCTGAGTGGTGGGTCTCCCATTCATAAATCTCTAAATAATCCGATCTGATCCTCCATCGATACGAGGCAGTGTGTGAGTAATCTCTAAGCGCTCCATGTCCGTAATCAATGGCCACTGCCATTGATTCTCGTGGATAACTGAATTCAATGTAGCATTCTCATGCAAACCCAATCTGGAAGGCCCTCGTGGGAATCTGTCTATGAGTGGTCCAAGGGTGTGCCATGGATCCTTCCATAAATAAAATTCACTCCCATCACCAATGCGGTATTCAACGATAGATCGTATCTAAGTACGCAAACGCAAGAGTTTCCTCCATCCCCATGGCCCCTTATGATCCGGTATAGTCCAGATTGAACTACCCCATAAGTGTCCACTAATCAACCAATCCACCCATATCGACGTCCTGTCACATCGGATGACCTCGCATAGTTTTTTTGCACATAAGAGCACGGTTTTATTAAAACAAGTTTGTTTCCCTTTTATACTAACTTGTAGTTATTATTACGCTTAGCAAATGAATAACACAAATGCTCGGGTCTAGATCTACGTTTGGGTGACAGTTTCGTCGAATTGTGAGAAAGTTCAAAATTCAGTTGGTTTGCACGGTTTTATTAAAGCAAGTTTGTATCCCTTTTATACTAACTTGTAGTTATTATTACGCTTAGCAAATGTATAATACAAATGCTTGGGTCTAGATCTACGTTTGGGTCAAGTTTCATCGAATTTTGAGAACGTTCAAAATTTAGCTGTTTAGCACAGTTTTATTAAACCAAGTCTGTTTCCCTTTTATACTAACTTTTAGTTATTATTACGCTTAGCAAATTTACAACACAAATGCTTTGATCTAGACCAACGTTTGGTTCAAGTTTCCTCGAATTCTGAGAACGTTCAAAATTGAGCTGTTTTGCACGGTTTTATTAAAGCAAGTTTGTTTCCCTTTTATACTAACTTGTAGTTATTAATTCGCTTAGGAAAATTTAACACACAAATGCTTTGATCTAGACCAACGTTTGGGTCAAGTTTCGCCGAATTCTGAGAACGTTCAAAATTTAGCTGTCTTGCACGGTTTTACTAAAGCAAGTTTGTTTCCCTTTTATACTAACTTGTAGTTATTATTTCGCTTAGGAAAATTTAACACACAAATGCTTGGGTCTAGACCAACGTTTGGGTCAAGTTTCGTCGAATTCTGAGAACGCTCAAAATTTAGCTGTTTTCCACGGTTTTACTAAAACAAGATTTTTTCCCTTTTATACTAACTTGTAGTTATTACTATTGCTTAACAAATTTACAATACAAATGCTTGGGTCTAGACCAACGTTTGGGTCAAGCTTCGTCGAATTCTGAGAACGATAAAAAATTAGCTGTTTTGCACGGTTTTTTTGGTAAAATGTAATTTTCATTAATAAAGGAAAAAAATGTTACAACAATGCCCCTCGTCAGGTGTCTCCCTCGACAGGCCAAGGTATCCGCCATAGTCTATATAATGCGCGTGTGCTAACAGAGCTAGGGAGTTCTAGACTAATTATGCGCTGGCGCATATCTTCCATAATCAGGTTTGCTACCATGCTAGGAGGGTTCTCAACTTGCTCAAATCTTCTAGTGTTCCTCTCCTTCCAAATAAGATAAACACACGATCCTAATAGTGCACGGTATGCAATGTTGATGATATGTTTCCCACGCCATTTTCGTGCCCCCCATACAATATCTTGTGTCCATTCCCGATTACGCCACTGAAACCGTACCATGCATCGTATAGTGCAGATGCATCGTCTACTAAATCTTCAGTGGAAGAACAAGTGGTCGTGTGATTCGACCATGTCATCATTGCAAAGTACGCAATGCCCAAGGTGGGATAACCATGGTTTATCCGTTGTGGCCAGCTTCTCCAGAATCGCAAGCCACAGGATGAACATATGACGAGGAATCTTCAGAGGGCCTGAAAGTAGTGAAGTCCAGTCTACTTTCGGTCCCGGTGGCATCATAAGCCGATAGAGCTCCTGAGTGGTGGGTCTCCCATTCATAAATCTCTAAATAATCCGATCTGATCCTCCATCGATACGAGGCAGTGTGTCAGTAATCTCTAAGCACTCCATGTCCGTAATCAATGGCCACTGCCATTGATTCTCGTGGATAACTGAATTCAATGTAGCATTCTCATGCAAACCCAATCTGGAAGGCCCTCGTGGGAATCTGTCTATGAGTGGTCCAAGGGTGTGCCATGGATCCTTCCATAAATAAAATTCACTCCCATCACCAATGCGGTATTCAACGATAGATCGTATCTAAGTACGCAAACGCAAGAGTTTCCTCCATCCCCATGGCCCCTTATGATCCGGTATAGTCCAGATTGAACTACCCCATAAGTGTCCACTAATCAACCAATCCACCCATATCGACGTCCTGTCACATCGGATGACCTCGCATAGTTTTTTTGCACATAAGAGCACGGTTTTATTAAAACAAGTTTGTTTCCCTTTTATACTAACTTGTAGTTATTATTACGCTTAGCAAATGAATAACACAAATGCTCGGGTCTAGATCTACGTTTGGGTGACAGTTTCGTCGAATTGTGAGAAAGTTCAAAATTCAGTTGGTTTGCACGGTTTTATTAAAGGAAGTTTGTATCCCTTTTATACTAACTTGTAGTTATTATTACGCTTAGCAAATGTATAATACAAATGCTTGGGTCTAGATCTACGTTTGGGTCAAGTTTCATCGAATTTTGAGAACGTTCAAAATTTAGCTGTTTAGCACAGTTTTATTAAACCAAGTCTGTTTCCCTTTTATACTAACTTTTAGTTATTATTACGCTTAGCAAATTTACAACACAAATGCTTTGATCTAGACCAACGTTTGGTTCAAGTTTCCTCGAATTCTGAGAACGTTCAAAATTGAGCTGTTTTGCACGGTTTTATTAAAGCAAGTTTGTTTCCCTTTTATACTAACTTGTAGTTATTAATTCGCTTAGGAAAATTTAACACACAAATGCTTTGATCTAGACCAACGTTTGGGTCAAGTTTCGCCGAATTCTGAGAACGTTCAAAATTTAGCTGTCTTGCACGGTTTTACTAAAGCAAGTTTGTTTCCCTTTTATACTAACTTGTAGTTATTATTTCGCTTAGGAAAATTTAACACACAAATGCTTGGGTCTAGACCAACGTTTGGGTCAAGTTTCGTCGAATTCTGAGAACGCTCAAAATTTAGCTGTTTTCCACGGTTTTACTAAAACAAGATTTTTTCCCTTTTATACTAACTTGTAGTTATTACTATTGCTTAACAAATTTACAATACAAATGCTTGGGTCTAGACCAACGTTTGGGTCAAGCTTCGTCGAATTCTGAGAACGATAAAAAATTAGCTGTTTTGCACGGTTTTTTTGGTAAAATGTAATTTTCATTAATAAAGGAAAAAAATGTTACAACAATGCCCCTCGTCAGGTGTCTCCCTCGACAGGCCAAGGTATCCGCCATAGTCTATATAATGCGCGTGTGCTAACAGAGCTAGGGAGTTCTAGACTAATTATGCGCTGGCGCATATCTTCCATAATCAGGTTTGCTACCATGCTAGGAGGGTTCTCAACTTGCTCAAATCTTCTAGTGTTCCTCTCCTTCCAAATAAGATAAACACACGATCCTAATAGTGCACGGTATGCAATGTTGATGATATGTTTCCCACGCCATTTTCGTGCCCCCCATACAATATCTTGTGTCCATTCCCGATTACGCCACTGAAACCGTACCATGCATCGTATAGTGCAGATGCATCGTCTACTAAATCTTCAGTGGAAGAACAAGTGGTCGTGTGATTCGACCATGTCATCATTGCAAAGTACGCAATGCCCAAGGTGGGATAACCATGGTTTATCCGTTGTGGCCAGCTTCTCCAGAATCGCAAGCCACAGGATGAACATATGACGAGGAATCTTCAGAGGGCCTGAAAGTAGTGAAGTCGAGTCTACTTTCGGTCCCGGTGGCATCATAAGCCGATAGAGCTCCTGAGTGGTGGGTCTCCCATTCATAAATCTCTAAATAATCCGATCTGATCCTCCATCGATACGAGGCAGTGTGTCAGTAATCTCTAAGCACTCCATGTCCGTAATCAATGGCAACTGCCATTGATTCTCGTGGATAACTGAATTCAATGTAGCATTCTCATGCAAACCCAATCTGGAAGGCCCTCGTGGGAATCTGTCTATGAGTGGTCCAAGGGTGTGCCATGGATCCTTCCATAAATAAAATTCACTCCCATCACCAATGCGGTATTCAACGATAGATCGTATCTAAGTACGCAAACGCAAGAGTTTCCTCCATCCCCATGGCCCCTTATGATCCGGTATAGTCCAGATTGAACTACCCCATAAGTGTCCACTAATCAACCAATCCACCCATATCGACGTCCTGTCACATCGGATGACCTCGCATAGTTTTTTTGCACATAAGAGCACGGTTTTATTAAAACAAGTTTGTTTCCCTTTTATACTAACTTGTAGTTATTATTACGCTTAGCAAATGAATAACACAAATGCTCGGGTCTAGATCTACGTTTGGGTGACAGTTTCGTCGAATTATGAGAAAGTTCAAAATTCAGTTGGTTTGCACGGTTTTATTAAAGCAAGTTTGTATCCCTTTTATACTAACTTGTAGTTATTATTACGCTTAGCAAATGTATAATACAAATGCTTGGGTCTAGATCTACGTTTGGGTCAAGTTTCATCGAATTTTGAGAACGTTCAAAATTTAGCTGTTTAGCACAGTTTTATTAAACCAAGTCTGTTTCCCTTTTATACTAACTTTTAGTTATTATTACGCTTAGCAAATTTACAACACAAATGCTTTGATCTAGACCAACGTTTGGTTCAAGTTTCCTCGAATTCTGAGAACGTTCAAAATTGAGCTGTTTTGCACGGTTTTATTAAAGCAAGTTTGTTTCCCTTTTATACTAACTTGTAGTTATTAATTCGCTTAGAAAAATTTAACACACAAATGCTTTGATCTAGACCAACGTTTGGGTCAAGTTTCGCCGAATTCTGAGAACGTTCAAAATTTAGCTGTCTTGCACGGTTTTACTAAAGCAAGTTTGTTTCCCTTTTATACTAACTTGTAGTTATTATTTCGCTTAGGAAAATTTAACACACAAATGCTTGGGTCTAGACCAACGTTTGGGTCAAGTTTCGTCGAATTCTGAGAACGCTCAAAATTTAGCTATTTTCCACGGTTTTACTAAAACAAGATTTTTTCCCTTTTATACTAACTTGTAGTTTTTACTATTGCTTAACAAATTTACAATACAAATGCTTGGGTCTAGACCAACGTTTGGGTCAAGCTTCGTCGAATTCTAAGAACGATAAAAAGTTAGCTGTTTTGCACGGTTTTTTTGGTAAAATGTAATTTTCATTAATAAAGGAAAAAAATGTTACAACAATGCCCCTCGTCAGGTGTCTCCCTCGACAGGCCAAGGTATCCGCCATAGTCTATATAATGCGCGTGTGCTAACAGAGCTAGGGAGTTCTAGACTAATTATGCGCTGGCGCATATCTTCCATAATCAGGTTTGCTACCATGCTAGGAGGGTTCTCAACTTGCTCAAATCTTCTAGTGTTCCTCTCCTTCCAAATAAGATAAACACACGATCCTAATAGTGCACGGTATGCAATGTTGATGATATGTTTCCCACGCCATTTTCGTGCCCCCCATACAATATCTTGCGTCCATTCCCGATTACGCCACTGAAACCGTACCATGCATCGTATAGTGCAGATGCATCGTCTACTAAATCTTCAGTGGAAGAACAAGTGGTCGTGTGATTCGACCATGTCATCATTGCAAAGTACGCAATGCCCAAGGTGGGATAACCATGGTTTATCCGTTGTGGCCAGCTTCTCCAGAATCGCAAGCCACAGGATGAACATATGACGAGGAATCTTCAGAGGGCCTGAAAGTAGTGAAGTCCAGTCTACTTTCGGTCCCGGTGGCATCATAAGCCGATAGAGCTCCTGAGTGGTGGGTCTCCCATTCATAAATCTCTAAATAATCCGATCTGATCCTCCATCGATACGAGGCAGTGTGTCAGTAATCTCTAAGCACTCCATGTCCGTAATCAATGGCCACTGCCATTGATTCTCGTGGATAACTGAATTCAATGTAGCATTCTCATGCAAACCCAATCTGGAAGGCCCTCGTGGGAATCTGTCTATGAGTGGTCCAAGGGTGTGCCATGGATCCTTCCATAAATAAAATTCACTCCCATCACCAATGCGGTATTCAACGATAGATCGTATCTAAGTACGCAAACGCAAGAGTTTCCTCCATCCCCATGGCCCCTTATGATCCGGTATAGTCCAGATTGAACTACCCCATAAGTGTCCACTAATCAACCAATCCACCCATATCGACGTCCTGTCACATCGGATGACCTCGCATAGTTTTTTTGCACATAAGAGCACGGTTTTATTAAAACAAGTTTGTTTCCCTTTTATACTAACTTGTAGTTATTATTACGCTTAGCAAATGAATAACACAAATGCTCGGGTCTAGATCTACGTTTGGGTGACAGTTTCGTCGAATTGTGAGAAAGTTCAAAATTCAGTTGGTTTGCACGGTTTTATTAAAGGAAGTTTGTATCCCTTTTATACTAACTTGTAGTTATTATTACGCTTAGCAAATGTATAATACAAATGCTTGGGTCTAGATCTACGTTTGGGTCAAGTTTCATCGAATTTTGAGAACGTTCAAAATTTAGCTGTTTAGCACAGTTTTATTAAACCAAGTCTGTTTCCCTTTTATACTAACTTTTAGTTATTATTACGCTTAGCAAATTTACAACACAAATGCTTTGATCTAGACCAACGTTTGGTTCAAGTTTCCTCGAATTCTGAGAACGTTCAAAATTGAGCTGTTTTGCACGGTTTTATTAAAGCAAGTTTGTTTCCCTTTTATACTAACTTGTAGTTATTAATTCGCTTAGGAAAATTTAACACACAAATGCTTTGATCTAGACCAACGTTTGGGTCAAGTTTCGCCGAATTCTGAGAATGTTCAAAATTTAGCTGTCTTGCACGGTTTTACTAAAGCAAGTTTGTTTCCCTTTTATACTAACTTGTAGTTATTATTTCGCTTAGGAAAATTTAACACACAAATGCTTGGGTCTAGACCAACGTTTGGGTCAAGTTTCGTCGAATTCTGAGAACGCTCAAAATTTAGCTGTTTTCCACGGTTTTACTAAAACAAGATTTTTTCCCTTTTATACTAACTTGTAGTTATTACTATTGCTTAACAAATTTACAATACAAATGTTTGGGTCTAGACCAACGTTTGGGTCAAGCTTCGTCGAATTCTGAGAACGATAAAAAATTAGCTGTTTTGCACGGTTTTTTTGGTAAAATGTAATTTTCATTAATAAAGGAAAAAAATGTTACAACAATGCCCCTCGTCAGGTGTCTCCCTCGACAGGCCAAGGTATCCGCCATAGTCTATATAATGCGCGTGTGCTAACAGAGCTAGGGAGTTCTAGACTAATTATGCGCTGGCGCATATCTTCCATAATCAGGTTTGCTACCATGCTAGGAGGGTTCTCAACTTGCTCAAATCTTCTAGTGTTCCTCTCCTTCCAAATAAGATAAACACACGATCCTAATAGTGCACGGTATGCAATGTTGATGATATGTTTCCCACGCCATTTTTGTGCCCCCCATACAATATCTTGTGTCCATTCCCGATTACGCCACTGAAACCGTACCATGCATCGTATAGTGCAGATGCATCGTCTACTAAATCTTCAGTGGAAGAACAAGTGGTCGTGTGATTCGACCATGTCATCATTGCAAAGTACGCAATGCCCAAGGTGGGATAACCATGGTTTATCCGTTGTGGCCAGCTTCTCCAGAATCGCAAGCCACAGGATGAACATATGACGAGGAATCTTCAGAGGGCCTGAAAGTAGTGAAGTCCAGTCTACTTTCGGTCCCGGTGGCATCATAAGCCGATAGAGCTCCTGAGTGGTGGGTCTCCCATTCATAAATCTCTAAATAATCCGATCTGATCCTCCATCGATACGAGGCAGTGTGTGAGTAATCTCTAAGCGCTCCATGTCCGTAATCAATGGCCACTGCCATTGATTCTCGTGGATAACTGAATTCAATGTAGCATTCTCATGCAAACCCAATCTGGAAGGCCCTCGTGGGAATCTGTCTATGAGTGGTCCAAGGGTGTGCCATGGATCCTTCCATAAATAAAATTCACTCCCATCACCAATGCGGTATTCAACGATAGATCGTATCTAAGTACGCAAACGCAAGAGTTTCCTCCATCCCCATGGCCCCTTATGATCCGGTATAGTCCAGATTGAACTACCCCATAAGTGTCCACTAATCAACCAATCCACCCATATCGACGTCCTGTCACATCGGATGACCTCGCATAGTTTTTTTGCACATAAGAGCACGGTTTTATTAAAACAAGTTTGTTTCCCTTTTATACTAACTTGTAGTTATTATTACGCTTAGCAACTGAATAACACAAATGCTTGGGTCTAGATCTACGTTTGGGTGACAGTTTCGTCGAATTGTGAGAAAGTTCAAAATTCAGTTGGTTTGCACGGTTTTATTAAAGCAAGTTTGTATCCCTTTTATACTAACTTGTAGTTATTATTACGCTTAGCAAATGTATAATACAAATGCTTGGGTCTAGATCTACGTTTGGGTCAAGTTTCATCGAATTTTGAGAACGTTCAAAATTTAGCTGTTTAGCACAGTTTTATTAAACCAAGTCTGTTTCCCTTTTATACTAACTTTTAGTTATTATTACGCTTAGCAAATTTACAACACAAATGCTTTGATCTAGACCAACGTTTGGTTCAAGTTTCCTCGAATTCTGAGAACGTTCAAAATTGAGCTGTTTTGCACGGTTTTATTAAAGCAAGTTTGTTTCCCTTTTATACTAACTTGTAGTTATTAATTCGCTTAGGAAAATTTAACACACAAATGCTTTGATCTAGACCAACGTTTGGGTCAAGTTTCGCCGAATTCTGAGAACGTTCAAAATTTAGCTGTCTTGCACGGTTTTACTAAAGCAAGTTTGTTTCCCTTTTATACTAACTTGTAGTTATTATTTCGCTTAGGAAAATTTAACACACAAATGCTTGGGTCTAGACCAACGTTTGGGTCAAGTTTCGTCGAATTCTGAGAACGCTCAAAATTTAGCTGTTTTCCACGGTTTTACTAAAACAAGATTTTTTCCCTTTTATACTAACTTGTAGTTATTACTATTGCTTAACAAATTTACAATACAAATGCTTGGGTCTAGACCAACGTTTGGGTCAAGCTTCGTCGAATTCTGAGAACGATAAAAAATTAGCTGTTTTGCACGTTTTTTTGGTAAAATGTAATTTTCATTAATAAAGGAAAAAAATGTTACAACAATGCCCCTCGTCAGGTGTCTCCCTCGACAGGCCAAGGTATCCGCCATAGTCTATATAATGCGCGTGTGCTAACAGAGCTAGGGAGTTCTAGACTAATTATGCGCTGGCGCATATCTTCCATAATCAGGTTTGCTACCATGCTAGGAGGGTTCTCAACTTGCTCAAATCTTCTAGTGTTCCTCTCCTTCCAAATAAGATAAACACACGATCCTAATAGTGCACGGTATGCAATGTTGATGATATGTTTCCCACGCCATTTTCGTGCCCCCCATACAATATCTTGTGTCCATTCCCGATTACGCCACTGAAACCGTACCATGCATCGTATAGTGCAGATGCATCGTCTACTAAATCTTCAGTGGAAGAACAAGTGGTCGTGTGATTCGACCATGTCATCATTGCAAAGTACGCAATGCCCAAGGTGGGATAACCATGGTTTATCCGTTGTGGCCAGCTTCTCCAGAATCGCAAGCCACAGGATGAACATATGACGAGGAATCTTCAGAGGGCCTGAAAGTAGTGAAGTCCAGTCTACTTTCGGTCCCGGTGGCATCATAAGCCGATAGAGCTCCTGAGTGGTGGGTCTCCCATTCATAAATCTCTAAATAATCCGATCTGATCCTCCATCGATATGAGGCAGTGTGTGAGTAATCTCTAAGCGCTCCATGTCCGCAATCAATGGCCACTGCCATTGATTCTCGTGGATAACTGAATTCAATGTAGCATTCTCATGCAAACCCAATCTGGAAGGCCCTCGTGGGAATCTGTCTATGAGTGGTCCAAGGGTGTGCCATGGATCCTTCCATAAATAAAATTCACTCCCATCACCAATGCGGTATTCAACGATAGATCGTATCTAAGTACGCAAACGCAAGAGTTTCCTCCATCCCCATGGCCCCTTATGATCCGGTATAGTCCAGATTGAACTACCCCATAAGTGTCCACTAATCAACCAATCCACCCATATCGACGTCCTGTCACATCGGATGACCTCGCATAGTTTTTTTGCACATAAGAGCACGGTTTTATTAAAACAAGTTTGTTTCCCTTTTATACTAACTTGTAGTTATTATTACGCTTAGCAAATGAATAACACAAATGCTCGGGTCTAGATCTACGTTTGGGTGACAGTTTCGTCGAATTGTGAGAAAGTTCAAAATTCAGTTGGTTTGCACGGTTTTATTAAAGCAAGTTTGTATCCCTTTTATACTAACTTGTAGTTATTATTACGCTTAGCAAATGTATAATACAAATGCTTGGGTCTAGATCTACGTTTGGGTCAAGTTTCATCGAATTTTGAGAACGTTCAAAATTTAGCTGTTTAGCACAGTTTTATTAAACCAAGTCTGTTTCCCTTTTATACTAACTTTTAGTTATTATTACGCTTAGCAAATTTACAACACAAATGCTTTGATCTAGACCAACGTTTGGTTCAAGTTTCCTCGAATTCTGAGAACGTTCAAAATTGAGCTGTTTTGCACGGTTTTATTAAAGCAAGTTTGTTTCCCTTTTATACTAACTTGTAGTTATTAATTCGCTTAGGAAAATTTAACACACAAATGCTTTGATCTAGACCAACGTTTGGGTCAAGTTTCGCCGAATTCTGAGAACGTTCAAAATTTAGCTGTCTTGCACGGTTTTTACTAAAGCAAGTTTGTTTTCCTTTTATACTAACTTGTAGTTATTATTTCGCTTAGGAAAATTTAACACACAAATGCTTGGGTCTAGACCAACGTTTCGGTCAAGTTTTGTCGAATTCTGAGAACGCTCAAAATTTAGCTGTTTTCCACGGTTTTACTAAAACAAGATTTTTTCCCTTTTATACTAACTTGTAGTTATTACTATTGCTTAACAAATTTACAATACAAATGCTTGGGTCTAGACCAACGTTTGGGTCAAGCTTCGTCGAATTCTGAGAACGATAAAAAATTAGCTGTTTTGCACGGTTTTTTTGGTAAAATGTAATTTTCATTAATAAAGGAAAAAAATGTTACAACAATGCCCCTCGTCAGGTGTCTCCCTCGACAGGCCAAGGTATCCGCCATAGTCTATATAATGCGCGTGTGCTAACAGAGCTACGGAGTTCTAGACTAATTATGCGCTGGCGCATATCTTCCATAATCAGGTTTGCTACCATGCTAGGAGGGTTCTCAACTTGCTCAAATCTTCTAGTGTTCCTCTCCTTCCAAATAAGATAAACACACGATCCTAATAGTGCACGGTATGCAATGTTGATGATATGTTTCCCACGCCATTTTCGTGCCCCCCATACAATATCTTGTGTCCATTCCCGATTACGCCACTGAAACCGTACCATGCATCGTATAGTGCAGATGCATCGTCTACTAAATCTTCAGTGGAAGAACAAGTGGTCGTGTGATTCGACCATGTCATCATTGCAAAGTACGCAATGCCCAAGGTGGGATAACCATGGTTTATCCGTTGTGGCCAGCTTCTCCAGAATCGCATGCCACAGGATGAACATATGACGAGGAATCTTCAGAGGGCCTGAAAGTAGTGAAGTCGAGTCTACTTTCGGTCCCGGTGGCATCATAAGCCGATAGAGCTCCTGAGTGGTGGGTCTCCCATTCATAAATCTCTAAATAATCCGATCTGATCCTCCATCGATACGAGGCAGTGTGTGAGTAATCTCTAAGCGCTCCATGTCCGTAATCAATGGCCACTGCCATTGATTCTCGTGGATAACTGAATTCAATGTAGCATTCTCATGCAAACCCAATCTGGAAGGCCCTCGTGGGAATCTGTCTATGAGTGGTCCAAGGGTGTGCCATGGATCCTTCCATAAATAAAATTCACTCCCATCACCAATGCGGTATTCAACGATAGATCGTATCTAAGTACGCAAACGCAAGAGTTTCCTCCATCCCCATGGCCCCTTATGATCCGGTATAGTCCAGATTGAACTACCCCATAAGTGTCCACTAATCAACCAATCCACCCATATCGACGTCCTGTCACATCGGATGACCTCGCATAGTTTTTTTGCACATAAGAGCACGGTTTTATTAAAACAAGTTTGTTTCCCTTTTATACTAACTTGTAGTTATTATTACGCTTAGCAAATGAATAACACAAATGCTCGGGTCTAGATCTACGTTTGGGTGACAGTTTCGTCGAATTGTGAGAAAGTTCAAAATTCAGTTGGTTTGCACGGTTTTATTAAAGCAAGTTTGTATCCCTTTTATACTAACTTGTAGTTATTATTACGCTTAGCAAATGTATAATACAAATGCTTGGGTCTAGATCTACGTTTGGGTCAAGTTTCATCGAATTTTGAGAACGTTCAAAATTTAGCTGTTTAGCACAGTTTTATTAAACCAAGTCTGTTTCCCTTTTATACTAACTTTTAGTTATTATTACGCTTAGCAAATTTACAACACAAATGCTTTGATCTAGACCAACGTTTGGTTCAAGTTTCCTCGAATTCTGAGAACGTTCAAAATTGAGCTGTTTTGCACGGTTTTATTAAAGCAAGTTTGTTTCCCTTTTATACTAACTTGTAGTTATTAATTCGCTTAGGAAAATTTAACACACAAATGCTTTGATCTAGACCAACGTTTGGGTCAAGTTTCGCCGAATTCTGAGAACGTTCAAAATTTAGCTGTCTTGCACGGTTTTACTAAAGCAAGTTTGTTTCCCTTTTATACTAACTTGTAGTTATTATTTCGCTTAGGAAAATTTAACACACAAATGCTTGGGTGTAGACCAACGTTTCGGTCAAGTTTCGTCGAATTCTGAGAACGCTCAAAATTTAGCTGTTTTCCACGGTTTTACTAAAACAAGATTTTTTCCCTTTTATACTAACTTGTAGTTATTACTATTGCTTAACAAATTTACAATACAAATGCTTGGGTCTAGACCAACGTTTGGGTCAAGCTTCGTCGAATTCTGAGAACGATAAAAAATTAGCTGTTTTGCACGGTTTTTTTGGTAAAATGTAATTTTCTTTAATAAAGGAAAAAAATGTTACAATAATGCCCCTCGTCAGGTGTCTCCCTCGACAGGCCAAGGTATCCGCCATAGTCTATATAATGCGCGTGTGCTAACAGAGCTAGGGAGTTCTAGACTAATTATGCGCTGGCGCATATCTTCCATAATCAGGTTTGCTACCATGCTAGGAGGGTTCTCAACTTGCTCAAATCTTCTAGTGTTCCTCTCCTTCCAAATAAGATAAACACACGATCCTAATAGTGCACGGTATGCAATGTTGATGATATGTTTCCCACGCCATTTTCGTGCCCCCCATACAATATCTTGTGTCCATTCCCGATTACGCCACTGAAACCGTACCATGCATCGTATAGTGCAGATGCATCGTCTACTAAATCTTCAGTGGAAGAACAAGTGGTCGTGTGATTCGACCATGTCATCATTGCAAAGTACGCAATGCCCAAGGTGGGATAACCATGGTTTATCCGTTGTGGCCAGCTTCTCCAAAATCGCAAGCCACAGGATGAACATATGACGAGGAATCTTCAGAGGGCCTGAAAGTAGTGAAGTCCAGTCTACTTTCGGTCCCGGTGGCATCATAAGCCGATAGAGCTCCTGAGTGGTGGGTCTCCCATTCATAAATCTCTAAATAATCCGATCTGATCCTCCATCGATACGAGGCAGTGTGTGAGTAATCTCTAAGCGCTCCATGTCCGTAATCAATGGCCACTGCCATTGATTCTCGTGGATAACTGAATTCAATGTAGCATTCTCATGCAAACCCAATCTGGAAGGCCCTCGTGGGAATCTGTCTATGAGTGGTCCAAGGGTGTGCCATGGATCCTTCCATAAATAAAATTCACTCCCATCACCAATGCGGTATTCAACGATAGATCGTATCTAAGTACGCAAACGCAAGAGTTTCCTCCATCCCCATGGCCCCTTATGATCCGGTATAGTCCAGATTGAACTACCCCATAAGTGTCCACTAATCAACCAATCCACCCATATCGACGTCCTGTCACATCGGATGACCTCGCATAGTTTTTTTGCACATAAGAGCACGGTTTTATTAAAACAAGTTTGTTTCCCTTTTATACTAACTTGTAGTTATTATTACGCTTAGCAAATGAATAACACAAATGCTCGGGTCTAGATCTACGTTTGGGTGACAGTTTCGTCGAATTGTGAGAAAGTTCAAAATTCAGTTGGTTTGCACGGTTTTATTAAAGCAAGTTTGTATCCCTTTTATACTAACTTGTAGTTATTATTACGCTTAGCAAATGTATAATACAAATGCTTGGGTCTAGATCTACGTTTGGGTCAAGTTTCATCGAATTTTGAGAACGTTCAAAATTTAGCTGTTTAGCACAGTTTTATTAAACCAAGTCTGTTTCCCTTTTATACTAACTTTTAGTTATTATTACGCTTAGCAAATTTACAACACAAATGCTTTGATCTAGACCAACGTTTGGTTCAAGTTTCCTCGAATTCTGAGAACGTTCAAAATTGAGCTGTTTTGCACGGTTTTATTAAAGCAAGTTTGTTTCCCTTTTATACTAACTTGTAGTTATTAATTCGCTTAGGAAAATTTAACACACAAATGCTTTGATCTAGACCAACGTTTGGGTCAAGTTTCGCCGAATTCTGAGAACGTTCAAAATTTAGCTGTCTTGCACGGTTTTACTAAAGCAAGTTTGTTTCCCTTTTATACTAACTTGTAGTTATTATTTCGCTTAGGAAAATTTAACACACAAATGCTTGGGTCTAGACCAACGTTTCGGTCAAGTTTCGTCGAATTCTGAGAACGCTCAAAATTTAGCTGTTTTCCACGGTTTTACTAAAACAAGATTTTTTCCCTTTTATACTAACTTGTAGTTATTACTATTGCTTAACAAATTTACAATACAAATGCTTGGGTCTAGACCAACGTTTGGGTCAAGCTTCGTCGAATTCTGAGAACGATAAAAAATTAGCTGTTTTGCACGGTTTTTTTGGTAAAATGTAATTTTCTTTAATAAAGGAAAAAAATGTTACAATAATGCCCCTCGTCAGGTGTCTCCCTCGACAGGCCAAGGTATCCGCCATAGTCTATATAATGCGCGTGTGCTAACAGAGCTAGGGAGTTCTAGACTAATTATGCGCTGGCGCATATCTTCCATAATCAGGTTTGCTACCATGCTAGGAGGGTTCTCAACTTGCTCAAATCTTCTAGTGTTCCTCTCCTTCCAAATAAGATAAACACACGATCCTAATAGTGCACGGTATGCAATGTTGATGATATGTTTCCCACGCCATTTTCGTGCCCCCCATACAATATCTTGTGTCCATTCCCGATTACGCCACTGAAACCGTACCATGCATCGTATAGTGCAGATGCATCGTCTACTAAATCTTCAGTGGAAGAACAAGTGGTCGTGTGATTCGACCATGTCATCATTGCAAAGTACGCAATGCCCAAGGTGGGATAACCATGGTTTATCCGTTGTGGCCAGCTTCTCCAAAATCGCAAGCCACAGGATGAACATATGACGAGGAATCTTCAGAGGGCCTGAAAGTAGTGAAGTCGAGTCTACTTTCGGTCCCGGTGGCATCATAAGCCGATAGAGCTCCTGAGTGGTGGGTCTCCCATTCATAAATCTCTAAATAATCCGATCTGATCCTCCATCGATACGAGGCAGTGTGTGAGTAATCTCTAAGCGCTCCATGTCCGTAATCAATGGCCACTGCCATTGATTCTCGTGGATAACTGAATTCAATGTAGCATTCTCATGCAAACCCAATCTGGAAGGCCCTCGTGGGAATCTGTCTATGAGTGGTCCAAGGGTGTGCCATGGATCCTTCCATAAATAAAATTCACTCCCATCACCAATGCGGTATTCAACGATAGATCGTATCTAAGTACGCAAACGCAAGAGTTTCCTCCATCCCCATGGCCCCTTATGATCCGGTATAGTCCAGATTGAACTACCCCATAAGTGTCCACTAATCAACCAATCCACCCATATCGACGTCCTGTCACATCGGATGACCTCGCATAGTTTTTTTGCACATAAGAGCACGGTTTTATTAAAACAAGTTTGTTTCCCTTTTATACTAACTTGTAGTTATTATTACGCTTAGCAAATGAATAACACAAATGCTCGGGTCTAGATCTACGTTTGGGTGACAGTTTCGTCGAATTGTGAGAAAGTTCAAAATTCAGTTGGTTTGCACGGTTTTATTAAAGCAAGTTTGTATCCCTTTTATACTAACTTGTAGTTATTATTACGCTTAGCAAATGTATAATACAAATGCTTGGGTCTAGATCTACGTTTGGGTCAAGTTTCATCGAATTTTGAGAACGTTCAAAATTTAGCTGTTTAGCACAGTTTTATTAAACCAAGTCTGTTTCCCTTTTATACTAACTTTTAGTTATTATTACGCTTAGCAAATTTACAACACAAATGCTTTGATCTAGACCAACGTTTGGTTCAAGTTTCCTCGAATTCTGAGAACGTTCAAAATTGAGCTGTTTTGCACGGTTTTATTAAAGCAAGTTTGTTTCCCTTTTATACTAACTTGTAGTTATTAATTCGCTTAGGAAAATTTAACACACAAATGCTTTGATCTAGACCAACGTTTGGGTCAAGTTTCGCCGAATTCTGAGAACGTTCAAAATTTAGCTGTCTTGCACGGTTTTACTAAAGCAAGTTTGTTTCCCTTTTATACTAACTTGTAGTTATTATTTCGCTTAGGAAAATTTAACACACAAATGCTTGGGTCTAGACCAACGTTTGGGTCAAGTTTCGTCGAATTCTGAGAACGCTCAAAATTTAGCTGTTTTCCACGGTTTTACTAAAACAAGATTTTTTCCCTTTTATACTAACTTGTAGTTTTTACTATTGCTTAACAAATTTACAATACAAATGCTTGGGTCTAGACCAACGTTTGGGTCAAGCTTCGTCGAATTCTGAGAACGATAAAAAATTAGCTGTTTTGCACGGTTTTTTTGGTAAAATGTAATTTTCATTAATAAAGGAAAAAAATGTTACAACAATGCCCCTCGTCAGGTGTCTCCCTCGACAGGCCAAGGTATCCGCCATAGTCTATATAATGCGCGTGTGCTAACAGAGCTAGGGAGTTCTAGACTAATTATGCGCTGGCGCATATCTTCCATAATCAGGTTTGCTACCATGCTTGGAGGGTTCTCAACTTGCTCAAATCTTCTAGTGTTCCTCTCCTTCCAAATAAGATAAACACACGATCCTAATAGTGCACGGCATGCAATGTTGATGATATGTTTCCCACGCCATTTTCGTGCCCCCCATACAATATCTTGTGTCCATTCCCGATTACGCCACTGAAACCGTACCATGCATCGTATAGTGCAGATGCATCGTCTACTAAATCTTCAGTGGAAGAACAAGTGGTCGTGTGATTCGACCATGTCATCATTGCAAAGTACGCAATGCCCAAGGTGGGATAACCATGGTTTATCCGTTGTGGCCAGCTTCTCCAGAATCGCAAGCCACAGGATGAACATATGACGAGGAATCTTCAGAGGACCTGAAAGTAGTGAAGTCCAGTCTACTTTCGGTCCCGGTGGCATCATAAGCCGATAGAGCTCCTGAGTGGTGGGTCTCCCATTCATAAATCTCTAAATAATCCGATCTGATCCTCCATCGATACGAGGCAGTGTGTGAGTAATCTCTAAGCGCTCCATGTCCGTAATCAATGGCCACTGCCATTGATTCTCGTGGATAACTGAATTCAATGTAGCATTCTCATGCAAACCCAATCTGGAAGGCCCTCGTGGGAATCTGTCTATGAGTGGTCCAAGGGTGTGCCATGGATCCTTCCATAAATAAAATTCACTCCCATCACCAATGCGGTATTCAACGATAGATCGTATCTAAGTACGCAAACGCAAGAGTTTCCTCCATCCCCATGGCCCCTTATGATCCGGTATAGTCCAGATTGAACTACCCCATAAGTGTCCACTAATCAACCAATCCACCCATATCGACGTCCTGTCACATCGGATGACCTCGCATAGTTTTTTTGCACATAAGAGCACGGTTTTATTAAAACAAGTTTGTTTCCCTTTTATACTAACTTGTAGTTATTATTACGCTTAGCAACTGAATAACACAAATGCTTGGGTCTAGATCTACGTTTGGGTGACAGTTTCGTCGAATTGTGAGAAAGTTCAAAATTCAGTTGGTTTGCACGGTTTTATTAAAGCAAGTTTGTATCCCTTTTATACTAACTTGTAGTTATTATTACGCTTAGCAAATGTATAATACAAATGCTTGGGTCTAGATCTACGTTTGGGTCAAGTTTCATCGAATTTTGAGAACGTTCAAAATTTAGCTGTTTAGCACAGTTTTATTAAACCAAGTCTGTTTCCCTTTTATACTAACTTTTAGTTATTATTACGCTTAGCAAATTTACAACACAAATGCTTTGATCTAGACCAACGTTTGGTTCAAGTTTCCTCGAATTCTGAGAACGTTCAAAATTGAGCTGTTTTGCACGGTTTTATTAAAGCAAGTTTGTTTCCCTTTTATACTAACTTGTAGTTATTAATTCGCTTAGGAAAATTTAACACACAAATGCTTTGATCTAGACCAACGTTTGGGTCAAGTTTCGCCGAATTCTGAGAACGTTCAAAATTTAGCTGTCTTGCACGGTTTTACTAAAGCAAGTTTGTTTCCCTTTTATACTAACTTGTAGTTATTATTTCGCTTAGGAAAATTTAACACACAAATGCTTGGGTCTAGACCAACGTTTGGGTCAAGTTTCGTCGAATTCTGAGAACGCTCAAAATTTAGCTGTTTTCCACGGTTTTACTAAAACAAGATTTTTTCCCTTTTATACTAACTTGTAGTTTTTACTATTGCTTAACAAATTTACAATACAAATGCTTGGGTCTAGACCAACGTTTGGGTCAAGCTTCGTCGAATTCTGAGAACGATAAAAAATTAGCTGTTTTGCACGGTTTTTTTGGTAAAATGTAATTTTCATTAATAAAGGAAAAAAATGTTACAACAATGCCCCTCGTCAGGTGTCTCCCTCGACAGGCCAAGGTATCCGCCATAGTCTATATAATGCGCGTGTGCTAACAGAGCTAGGGAGTTCTAGACTAATTATGCGCTGGCGCATATCTTCCATAATCAGGTTTGCTACCATGCTAGGAGGGTTCTCAACTTGCTCAAATCTTCTAGTGTTCCTCTCCTTCCAAATAAGATAAACACACGATCCTAATAGTGCACGGCATGCAATGTTGATGATATGTTTCCCACGCCATTTTCGTGCCCCCCATACAATATCTTGTGTCCATTCCCGATTACGCCACTGAAACCGTACCATGCATCGTATAGTGCAGATGCATCGTCTACTAAATCTTCAGTGGAAGAACAAGTGGTCGTGTGATTCGACCATGTCATCATTGCAAAGTACGCAATGCCCAAGGTGGGATAACCATGGTTTATCCGTTGTGGCCAGCTTCTCCAGAATCGCAAGCCACAGGATGAACATATGACGAGGAATCTTCAGAGGGCCTGAAAGTAGTGAAGTCCAGTCTACTTTCGGTCCCGGTGGCATCATAAGCCGATAGAGCTCCTGAGTGGTGGGTCTCCCATTCATAAATCTCTAAATAATCCGATCTGATCCTCCATCGATACGAGGCAGTGTGTGAGTAATCTCTAAGCGCTCCATGTCCGTAATCAATGGCCACTGCCATTGATTCTCGTGGATAACTGAATTCAATGTAGCATTCTCATGCAAACCCAATCTGGAAGGCCCTCGTGGGAATCTGTCTATGAGTGGTCCAAGGGTGTGCCATGGATCCTTCCATAAATAAAATTCACTCCCATCACCAATGCGGTATTCAACGATAGATCGTATCTAAGTACGCAAACGCAAGAGTTTCCTCCATCCCCATGGCCCCTTATGATCCGGTATAGTCCAGATTGAACTACCCCATAAGTGTCCACTAATCAACCAATCCACCCATATCGACGTCCTGTCACATCGGATGACCTCGCATAGTTTTTTTGCACATAAGAGCACGGTTTTATTAAAACAAGTTTGTTTCCCTTTTATACTAACTTGTAGTTATTATTACGCTTAGCAACTGAATAACACAAATGCTTGGGTCTAGATCTACGTTTGGGTGACAGTTTCGTCGAATTGTGAGAAAGTTCAAAATTCAGTTGGTTTGCATGGTTTTATTAAAGCAAGTTTGTATCCCTTTTATACTAACTTGTAGTTATTATTACGCTTAGCAAATGTATAATACAAATGCTTGGGTCTAGATCTACGTTTGGGTCAAGTTTCATCGAATTTTGAGAACGTTCAAAATTTAGCTGTTTAGCACAGTTTTATTAAACCAAGTCTGTTTCCCTTTTATACTAACTTTTAGTTATTATTACGCTTAGCAAATTTACAACACAAATGCTTTGATCTAGACCAACGTTTGGTTCAAGTTTCCTCGAATTCTGAGAACGTTCAAAATTGAGCTGTTTTGCACGGTTTTATTAAAGCAAGTTTGTTTCCCTTTTATACTAACTTGTAGTTATTATTTCGCTTAGGAAAATTTAACACACAAATGCTTTGATCTAGACCAACGTTTGGGTCAAGTTTTGCCGAATTCTGAGAACGTTCAAAATTTAGCTGTCTTGCACGGTTTTACTAAAGCAAGTTTGTTTCCCTTTTATACTAACTTGTAGTTATTATTTCGCTTAGGAAAATTTAACACACAAATGCTTGGGTCTAGACCAACGTTTGGGTCAAGTTTCGTCGAATTCTGAGAACGCTCAAAATTTAGCTGTTTTCCACGGTTTTACTAAAACAAGATTTTTTCCCTTTTATACTAACTTGTAGTTTTTACTATTGCTTAACAAATTTACAATACAAATGCTTGGGTCTAGACCAACGTTTGGGTCAAGCTTCGTCGAATTCTGAGAACGATAAAAAATTAGCTGTTTTGCACGGTTTTTTTGGTAAAATGTAATTTTCATTAATAAAGGAAAAAAATGTTACAACAATGCCCCTCGTCAGGTGTCTCCCTCGACAGGCCAAGGTATCCGCCATAGTTATATAATGCGCGTGTGCTAACAGAGCTAGGGAGTTCTAGACTAATTATGCGCTGGCGCATATCTTCCATAATCAGGTTTGCTACCATGCTAGGAGGGTTCTCAACTTGCTCAAATCTTCTAGTGTTCCTCTCCTTCCAAATAAGATAAACACACGATCCTAATAGTGCACGGTATGCAATGTTGATGATATGTTTCCCACGCCATTTTCGTGCCCCCCATACAATATCTTGTGTCAATTCCCGATTACGCCACTGAAACCGTACCATGCATCGTATAGTGCAGATGCATCGTCTACTAAATCTTCAGTGGAAGAACAAGTGGTCGTGTGATTCGACCATGTCATCATTGCAAAGTACGCAATGCCCAAGGTGGGATAACCATGGTTTATCCGTTGTGGCCAGCTTCTCCAGAATCGCAAGCCACAGGATGAACATATGACGAGGAATCTTCAGAGGGCCTGAAAGTAGTGAAGTTCAGTCTACTTTCGGTCCCGGTGGCATCATAAGCCGATAGAGCTCCTGAGTGGTGGGTCTCCCATTCATAAATCTCTAAATAATCCGATCTGATCCTCCATCGATACGAGGCAGTGTGTGAGTAATCTCTAAGCGCTCCATGTCCGTAATCAATGGCCACTGCCATTGATTCTCGTGGATAACTGAATTCAATGTAGCATTCTCATGCAAACCCAATCTGGAAGGCCCTCGTGGGAATCTGTCTATGAGTGGTCCAAGGGTGTGCCATGGATCCTTCCATAAATAAAATTCACTCCCATCACCAATGCGGTATTCAACGATAGATCGTATCTAAGTACGCAAACGCAAGAGTTTCCTCCATCCCCATGGCCCCTTATGATCCGGTATAGTCCAGATTGAACTACCCCATAAGTGTCCACTAATCAACCAATCCACCCATATCGACGTCCTGTCACATCGGATGACCTCGCATAGTTTTTTTGCACATAAGAGCACGGTTTTATTAAAACAAGTTTGTTTCCCTTTTATACTAACTTGTAGTTATTATTACGCTTAGCAACTGAATAACACAAATGCTTGGGTCTAGATCTACGTTTGGGTGACAGTTTCGTCGAATTGTGAGAAAGTTCAAAATTCAGTTGGTTTGCACGGTTTTATTAAAGCAAGTTTGTATCCCTTTTATACTAACTTGTAGTTATTATTACGCTTAGCAAATGTATAATACAAATGCTTGGGTCTAGATCTACGTTTGGGTCAAGTTTCATCGAATTTTGAGAACGTTCAAAATTTAGCTGTTTAGCACAGTTTTATTAAACCAAGTCTGTTTCCCTTTTATACTAACTTTTAGTTATTATTACGCTTAGCAAATTTACAACACAAATGCTTTGATCTAGACCAACGTTTGGTTCAAGTTTCCTCGAATTCTGAGAACGTTCAAAATTGAGCTGTTTTGCACGGTTTTATTAAAGCAAGTTTGTTTCCCTTTTATACTAACTTGTAGTTATTATTTCGCTTAGGAAAATTTAACACACAAATGCTTTGATCTAGACCAACGTTTGGGTCAAGTTTTGCCGAATTCTGAGAACGTTCAAAATTTAGCTGTCTTGCACGGTTTTACTAAAGCAAGTTTGTTTCCCTTTTATACTAACTTGTAGTTATTATTTCGCTTAGGAAAATTTAACACACAAATGCTTGGGTCTAGACCAACGTTTGGGTCAAGTTTCGTCGAATTCTGAGAACGCTCAAAATTTAGCTGTTTTCCACGGTTTTACTAAAACAAGATTTTTTCCCTTTTATACTAACTTGTAGTTTTTACTATTGCTTAACAAATTTACAATACAAATGCTTGGGTCTAGACCAACGTTTGGGTCAAGCTTCGTCGAATTCTGAGAACGATAAAAAATTAGCTGTTTTGCACGGTTTTTTTGGTAAAATGTAATTTTCATTAATAAAGGAAAAAAATGTTACAACAATGCCCCTCGTCAGGTGTCTCCCTCGACAGGCCAAGGTATCCGCCATAGTCTATATAATGCGCGTGTGCTAACAGAGCTAGGGAGTTCTAGACTAATTATGCGCTGGCGCATATCTTCCATAATCAGGTTTGCTACCATGCTAGGAGGGTTCTCAACTTGCTCAAATCTTCTAGTGTTCCTCTCCTTCCAAATAAGATAAACACACGATCCTAATAGTGCACGGTATGCAATGTTGATGATATGTTTCCCACGCCATTTTCGTGCCCCCCATACAATATCTTGTGTCCATTCCCGATTACGCCACTGAAACCGTACCATGCATCGTATAGTGCAGATGCATCGTCTACTAAATCTTCAGTGGAAGAACAAGTGGTCGTGTGATTCGACCATGTCATCATTGCAAAGTACGCAATGCCCAAGGTGGGATAACCATGGTTTATCCGTTGTGGCCAGCTTCTCCAGAATCGCAAGCCACAGGATGAACATATGACGAGGAATCTTCAGAGGGCCTGAAAGTAGTGAAGTCCAGTCTACTTTCGGTCCCGGTGGCATCATAAGCCGATAGAGCTCCTGAGTGGTGGGTCTCCCATTCATAAATCTCTAAATAATCCGATCTGATCCTCCATCGATACGAGGCAGTGTGTGAGTAATCTCTAAGCGCTCCATGTCCGTAATCAATGGCCACTGCCATTGATTCTCGTGGATAACTGAATTCAATGTAGCATTCTCATGCAAACCCAATCTGGAAGGCCCTCGTGGGAATCTGTCTATGAGTGGTCCAAGGGTGTGCCATGGATCCTTCCATAAATAAAATTCACTCCCATCACCAATGCGGTATTCAACGATAGATCGTATCTAAGTACGCAAACGCAAGAGTTTCCTCCATCCCCATGGCCCCTTATGATCCGGTATAGTCCAGATTGAACTACCCCATAAGTGTCCACTAATCAACCAATCCACCCATATCGACGTCCTGTCACATCGGATGACCTCGCATAGTTTTTTTGCACATAAGAGCACGGTTTTATTAAAACAAGTTTGTTTCCCTTTTATACTAACTTGTAGTTATTATTACGCTTAGCAACTGAATAACACAAATGCTTGGGTCTAGATCTACGTTTGGGTGACAGTTTCGTCGAATTGTGAGAAAGTTCAAAATTCAGTTGGTTTGCACGGTTTTATTAAAGCAAGTTTGTATCCCTTTTATACTAACTTGTAGTTATTATTACGCTTAGCAAATGTATAATACAAATGCTTGGGTCTAGATCTACGTTTGGGTCAAGTTTCATCGAATTTTGAGAACGTTCAAAATTTAGCTGTTTAGCACAGTTTTATTAAACCAAGTCTGTTTCCCTTTTATACTAACTTTTAGTTATTATTACGCTTAGCAAATTTACAACACAAATGCTTTGATCTAGACCAACGTTTGGTTCAAGTTTCCTCGAATTCTGAGAACGTTCAAAATTGAGCTGTTTTGCACGGTTTTATTAAAGCAAGTTTGTTTCCCTTTTATACTAACTTGTAGTTATTATTTCGCTTAGGAAAATTTAACACACAAATGCTTTGATCTAGACCAACGTTTGGGTCAAGTTTTGCCGAATTCTGAGAACGTTCAAAATTTAGCTGTCTTGCACGGTTTTACTAAAGCAAGTTTGTTTCCCTTTTATACTAACTTGTAGTTATTATTTCGCTTAGGAAAATTTAACACACAAATGCTTGGGTCTAGACCAACGTTTGGGTCAAGTTTCGTCGAATTCTGAGAACGCTCAAAATTTAGCTGTTTTCCACGGTTTTACTAAAACAAGATTTTTTCCCTTTTATACTAACTTGTAGTTTTTACTATTGCTTAACAAATTTACAATACAAATGCTTGGGTCTAGACCAACGTTTGGGTCAAGCTTCGTCGAATTCTGAGAACGATAAAAAATTAGCTGTTTTGCACGGTTTTTTTGGTAAAATGTAATTTTCATTAATAAAGGAAAAAAATGTTACAACAATGCCCCTCGTCAGGTGTCTCCCTCGACAGGCCAAGGTATCCGCCATAGTCTATATAATGCGCGTGTGCTAACAGAGCTAGGGAGTTCTAGACTAATTATGCGCTGGCGCATATCTTCCATAATCAGGTTTGCTACCATGCTAGGAGGGTTCTCAACTTGCTCAAATCTTCTAGTGTTCCTCTCCTTCCAAATAAGATAAACACACGATCCTAATAGTGCACGGTATGCAATGTTGATGATATGTTTCCCACGCCATTTTCGTGCCCCCTATACAATATCTTGTGTCCATTCCCGATTACGCCACTGAAACCGTACCATGCATCGTATAGTGCAGATGCATCGTCTACTAAATCTTCAGTGGAAGAACAAGTGGTCGTGTGATTCGACCATGTCATCATTGCAAAGTACGCAATGCCCAAGGTGGGATAACCATGGTTTATCCGTTGTGGCCAGCTTCTCCAGAATCGCAAGCCACAGGATGAACATATGACGAGGAATCTTCAGAGGGCCTGAAAGTAGTGAAGTCCAGTCTACTTTCGGTCCCGGTGGCATCATAAGCCGATAGAGCTCCTGAGTGGTGGGTCTCCCATTCATAAATCTCTAAATAATCCGATCTGATCCTCCATCGATACGAGGCAGTGTGTGAGTAATCTCTAAGCGCTCCATGTCCGTAATCAATGGCCACTGCCATTGATTCTCGTGGATAACTGAATTCAATGTAGCATTCTCATGCAAACCCAATCTGGAAGGCCCTCGTGGGAATCTGTCTATGAGTGGTCCAAGGGTGTGCCATGGATCCTTCCATAAATAAAATTCACTCCCATCACCAATGCGGTATTCAACGATAGATCGTATCTAAGTACGCAAACGCAAGAGTTTCCTCCATCCCCATGGCCCCTTATGATCCGGTATAGTCCAGATTGAACTACCCCATAAGTGTCCACTAATCAACCAATCCACCCATATCGACGTCCTGTCACATCGGATGACCTCGCATAGTTTTTTTGCACATAAGAGCACGGTTTTATTAAAACAAGTTTGTTTCCCTTTTATACTAACTTGTAGTTATTATTACGCTTAGCAACTGAATAACACAAATGCTTGGGTCTAGATCTACGTTTGGGTGACAGTTTCGTCGAATTGTGAGAAAGTTCAAAATTCAGTTGGTTTGCACGGTTTTATTAAAGCAAGTTTGTATCCCTTTTATACTAACTTGTAGTTATTATTACGCTTAGCAAATGTATAATACAAATGCTTGGGTCTAGATCTACGTTTGGGTCAAGTTTCATCGAATTTTGAGAACGTTCAAAATTTAGCTGTTTAGCACAGTTTTATTAAACCAAGTCTGTTTCCCTTTTATACTAACTTTTAGTTATTATTACGCTTAGCAAATTTACAACACAAATGCTTTGATCTAGACCAACGTTTGGTTCAAGTTTCCTCGAATTCTGAGAACGTTCAAAATTGAGCTGTTTTGCACGGTTTTATTAAAGCAAGTTTGTTTCCCTTTTATACTAACTTGTAGTTATTATTTCGCTTAGGAAAATTTAACACACAAATGCTTTGATCTAGACCAACGTTTGGGTCAAGTTTTGCCGAATTCTGAGAACGGTCAAAATTTAGCTGTTTTCCACGGTTTTACTAAAACAAGATTTTTTCCCTTTTATACTAACTTGTAGTTTTTACTATTGCTTAACAAATTTACAATACAAATGCTTGGGTCTAGACCAACGTTTGGGTCAAGCTTCGTCGAATTCTGAGAACGATAAAAAATTAGCTGTTTTGCACGGTTTTTTTGGTAAAATGTAATTTTCATTAATAAAGGAAAAAAATGTTACAACAATGCCCCTCGTCAGGTGTCTCCCTCGACAGGCCAAGGTATCCGCCATAGTCTATATAATGCGCGTGTGCTAACAGAGCTAGGGAGTTCTAGACTAATTATGCGCTGGCGCATATCTTCCATAATCAGGTTTGCTACCATGCTAGGAGGGTTCTCAACTTGCTCAAATCTTCTTGTGTTCCTCTCCTTCCAAATAAGATAAACACACGATCCTAATAGTGCACGGTATGCAATGTTGATGATATGTTTCCCACGCCATTTTCGTGCCCCCCATACAATATCTTGTGTCCATTCCCGATTACGCCACTGAAACCGTACCATGCATCGTATAGTGCAGATGCATCGTCTACTAAATCTTCAGTGGAAGAACAAGTGGTCGTGTGATTCGACCATGTCATCATTGCAAAGTACGCAATGCCCAAGGTGGGATAACCATGGTTTATCCGTTGTGGCCAGCTTCTCCAGAATCGCAAGCCACAGGATGAACATATGACGAGGAATCTTCAGAGGGCCTGAAAGTAGTGAAGTCCAGTCTACTTTCGGTCCCGGTGGCATCATAAGCCGATAGAGCTCCTGAGTGGTGGGTCTCCCATTCATAAATCTCTAAATAATCCGATCTGATCCTCCATCGATACGAGGCAGTGTGTGAGTAATCTCTAAGCGCTCCATGTCCGTAATCAATGGCCACTGCCATTGATTCTCGTGGATAACTGAATTCAATGTAGCATTCTCATGCAAACCCAATCTGGAAGGCCCTCGTGGGAATCTGTCTATGAGTGGTCCAAGGGTGTGCCATGGATCCTTCCATAAATAAAATTCACTCCCATCACCAATGCGGTATTCAACGATAGATCGTATCTAAGTACGCAAACGCAAGAGTTTCCTCCATCCCCATGGCCCCTTATGATCCGGTATAGTCCAGATTGAACTACCCCATAAGTGTCCACTAATCAACCAATCCACCCATATCGACGTCCTGTCACATCGGATGACCTCGCATAGTTTTTTTGCACATAAGAGCACGGTTTTATTAAAACAAGTTTGTTTCCCTTTTATACTAACTTGTAGTTATTATTACGCTTAGCAACTGAATAACACAAATGCTTGGGTCTAGATCTACGTTTGGGTGACAGTTTCGTCGAATTGTGAGAAAGTTCAAAATTCAGTTGGTTTGCACGGTTTTATTAAAGCAAGTTTGTATCCCTTTTATACTAACTTGTAGTTATTATTACGCTTAGCAAATGTATAATACAAATGCTTGGGTCTAGATCTACGTTTGGGTCAAGTTTCATCGAATTTTGAGAACGTTCAAAATTTAGCTGTTTAGCACAGTTTTATTAAACCAAGTCTGTTTCCCTTTTATACTAACTTTTAGTTATTATTACGCTTAGCAAATTTACAACACAAATGCTTTGATCTAGACCAACGTTTGGTTCAAGTTTCCTCGAATTCTGAGAACGTTCAAAATTGAGCTGTTTTGCACGGTTTTATTAAAGCAAGTTTGTTTCCCTTTTATACTAACTTGTAGTTATTATTTCGCTTAGGAAAATTTAACACACAAATGCTTTGATCTAGACCAACGTTTGGGTCAAGTTTCGCCGAATTCTGAGAACGTTCAAAATTTAGCTGTCTTGCACGGTTTTACTAAAGCAAGTTTGTTTCCCTTTTATACTAACTTGTAGTTATTATTTCGCTTAGGAAAATTTAACACACAAATGCTTGGGTCTAGACCAACGTTTGGGTCAAGTTTCGTCGAATTCTGAGAACGCTCAAAATTTAGCTGTTTTCCACGGTTTTACTAAAACAAGATTTTTTCCCTTTTATACTAACTTGTAGTTTTTACTATTGCTTAACAAATTTACAATACAAATGCTTGGGTCTAGACCAACGTTTGGGTCAAGCTTCGTCGAATTCTGAGAACGATAAAAAATTAGCTGTTTTGCACGGTTTTTTTGGTAAAATGTAATTTTCATTAATAAAGGAAAAAAATGTTACAACAATGCCCCTCGTCAGGTGTCTCCCTCGACAGGCCAAGGTATCCGCCATAGTCTATATAATGCGCGTGTGCTAACAGAGCTAGGGAGTTCTAGACTAATTATGCGCTGGCGCATATCTTCCATAATCAGGTTTGCTACCATGCTAGGAGGGTTCTCAACTTGCTCAAATCTTCTAGTGTTCCTCTCCTTCCAAATAAGATAAACACACGATCCTAATAGTGCACGGCATGCAATGTTGATGATATGTTTCCCACGCCATTTTCGTGCCCCCCATACAATATCTTGTGTCCATTCCCGATTACGCCACTGAAACCGTACCATGCATCGTATAGTGCAGATGCATCGTCTACTAAATCTTCAGTGGAAGAACAAGTGGTCGTGTGATTCGACCATGTCATCATTGCAAAGTACGCAATGCCCAAGGTGGGATAACCATGGTTTATCCGTTGTGGCCAACTTCTCCAGAATCGCAAGCCACAGGATGAACATATGACGAGGAATCTTCAGAGGACCTGAAAGTAGTGAAGTCCAGTCTACTTTCGGTCCCGGTGGCATCATAAGCCGATAGAGCTCCTGAGTGGTGGGTCTCCCATTCATAAATCTCTAAATAATCCGATCTGATCCTCCATCGATACGAGGCAGTGTGTGAGTAATCTCTAAGCACTCCATGTCCGTAATCAATGGCCACTGCCATTGATTCTCGTGGATAACTGAATTCAATGTAGCATTCTCAAGCAAACCCAATCTGGAAGGCCCTCGTGGGAATCTGTCTATGAGTGGTCCAAGGGCATGGATCCTTCCATAAATAAAATTCACTCCCATCACCAATGCGGTATTCAACGATAGATCGTATCTAAGTACGCAAACGCAAGAGTTTCCTCCATCCCCATGGCCCCTTATGATCCGGTATAGTCCAGATTGAACTACCCCATAAGTGTCCACTAATCAACCAATCCACCCATATCGACGTCCTGTCACATCGGATGACCTCGCATAGTTTTTTTGCACATAAGAGCACGGTTTTATTAAAACAAGTTTGTTTCCCTTTTATACTAACTTGTAGTTATTATTACGCTTAGCAACTGAATAACACAAATGCTTGGGTCTAGATCTACGTTTGGGTGACAGTTTCGTCGAATTGTGAGAAAGTTCAAAATTCAGTTGGTTTGCACGGTTTTATTAAAGCAAGTTTGTATCCCTTTTATACTAACTTGTAGTTATTATTACGCTTAGCAAATGTATAATACAAATGCTTGGGTCTAGATCTACGTTTGGGTCAAGTTTCATCGAATTTTGAGAACGTTCAAAATTTAGCTGTTTAGCACAGTTTTATTAAACCAAGTCTGTTTCCCTTTTATACTAACTTTTAGTTATTATTACGCTTAGCAAATTTACAACACAAATGCTTTGATCTAGACCAACGTTTGGTTCAAGTTTCCTCGAATTCTGAGAACGTTCAAAATTGAGCTGTTTTGCACGGTTTTATTAAAGCAAGTTTGTTTCCCTTTTATACTAACTTGTAGTTATTATTTCGCTTAGGAAAATTTAACACACAAATGCTTTGATCTAGACCAACGTTTGGGTCAAGTTTCGCCGAATTCTGAGAACGTTCAAAATTTAGCTGTCTTGCACGGTTTTACTAAAGCAAGTTTGTTTCCCTTTTATACTAACTTGTAGTTATTATTTCGCTTAGGAAAATTTAACACACAAATGCTTGGGTCTAGACCAACGTTTGGGTCAAGTTTCGTCGAATTCTGAGAACGCTCAAAATTTAGCTGTTTTCCACGGTTTTACTAAAACAAGATTTTTTCCCTTTTATACTAACTTGTAGTTTTTACTATTGCTTAACAAATTTACAATACAAATGCTTGGGTCTAGACCAACGTTTGGGTCAAGCTTCGTCGAATTCTGAGAACGATAAAAAATTAGCTGTTTTGCACGGTTTTTTTGGTAAAATGTAATTTTCATTAATAAAGGAAAAAAATGTTACAACAATGCCCCTCGTCAGGTGTCTCCCTCGACAGGCCAAGGTATCCGCCATAGTCTATATAATGCGCGTGTGCTAACAGAGCTAGGGAGTTCTAGACTAATTATGCGCTGGCGCATATCTTCCATAATCAGGTTTGCTACCATGCTAGGAGGGTTCTCAACTTGCTCAAATCTTCTAGTGTTCCTCTCCTTCCAAATAAGATAAACACACGATCCTAATAGTGCACGGCATGCAATGTTGATGATATGTTTCCCACGCCATTTTCGTGCCCCCCATACAATATCTTGTGTCCATTCCCGATTACGCCACTGAAACCGTACCATGCATCGTATAGTGCAGATGCATCGTCTACTAAATCTTCAGTGGAAGAACAAGTGGTCGTGTGATTCGACCATGTCATCATTGCAAAGTACGCAATGCCCAAGGTGGGATAACCATGGTTTATCCGTTGTGGCCAACTTCTCCAGAATCGCAAGCCACAGGATGAACATATGACGAGGAATCTTCAGAGGACCTGAAAGTAGTGAAGTCCAGTCTACTTTCGGTCCCGGTGGCATCATAAGCCGATAGAGCTCCTGAGTGGTGGGTCTCCCATTCATAAATCTCTAAATAATCCGATCTGATCCTCCATCGATACGAGGCAGTGTGTGAGTAATCTCTAAGCACTCCATGTCCGTAATCAATGGCCACTGCCATTGATTCTCGTGGATAACTGAATTCAATGTAGCATTCTCAAGCAAACCCAATCTGGAAGGCCCTCGTGGGAATCTGTCTATGAGTGGTCCAAGGGCATGGATCCTTCCATAAATAAAATTCACTCCCATCACCAATGCGGTATTCAATGATAGATCGTATCTAAGTACGCAAACGCAAGAGTTTCCTCCATCCCCATGGCCCCTTATGATCCGGTATAGTCCAGATTGAACTACCCCATAAGTGTCCACTAATCAACCAATCCACCCATATCGACGTCCTGTCACATCGGATGACCTCGCATAGTTTTTTTGCACATAAGAGCACGGTTTTATTAAAACAAGTTTGTTTCCCTTTTATACTAACTTGTAGTTATTATTACGCTTAGCAACTGAATAACACAAATGCTTGGGTCTAGATCTACGTTTGGGTGACAGTTTCGTCGAATTGTGAGAAAGTTCAAAATTCAGTTGGTTTGCACGGTTTTATTAAAGCAAGTTTGTATCCCTTTTATACTAACTTGTAGTTATTATTACGCTTAGCAAATGTATAATACAAATGCTTGGGTCTAGATCTACGTTTGGGTCAAGTTTCATCGAATTTTGAGAACGTTCAAAATTTAGCTGTTTAGCACAGTTTTATTAAACCAAGTCTGTTTCCCTTTTATACTAACTTTTAGTTATTATTACGCTTAGCAAATTTACAACACAAATGCTTTGATCTAGACCAACGTTTGGTTCAAGTTTCCTCGAATTCTGAGAACGTTCAAAATTGAGCTGTTTTGCACGGTTTTATTAAAGCAAGTTTGTTTCCCTTTTATACTAACTTGTAGTTATTATTTCGCTTAGGAAAATTTAACACACAAATGCTTTGATCTAGACCAACGTTTGGGTCAAGTTTCGCCGAATTCTGAGAACGTTCAAAATTTAGCTGTCTTGCACGGTTTTACTAAAGCAAGTTTGTTTCCCTTTTATACTAACTTGTAGTTATTATTTCGCTTAGGAAAATTTAACACACAAATGCTTGGGTCTAGACCAACGTTTGGGTCAAGTTTCGTCGAATTCTGAGAACGCTCAAAATTTAGCTGTTTTCCACGGTTTTACTAAAACAAGATTTTTTCCCTTTTATACTAACTTGTAGTTTTTACTATTGCTTAACAAATTTACAATACAAATGCTTGGGTCTAGACCAACGTTTGGGTCAAGCTTCGTCGAATTCTGAGAACGATAAAAAATTAGCTGTTTTGCACGGTTTTTTTGGTAAAATGTAATTTTCATTAATAAAGAAAAAAATGTTACAACAATGCCCCTCGTCAGGTGTCTCCCTCGACAGGCCAAGGTATCCGCCATAGTCTATATAATGCGCGTGTGCTAACAGAGCTAGGGAGTTCTAGACTAATTATGCGCTGGCGCATATCTTCCATAATCAGGTTTGCTACCATGCTAGGAGGGTTCTCAACTTGCTCAAATCTTCTAGTGTTCCTCTCCTTCCAAATAAGATAAACACACGATCCTAATAGTGCACGGCATGCAATGTTGATGATATGTTTCCCACGCCATTTTCGTGCCCCCCATACAATATCTTGTGTCCATTCCCGATTACGCCACTGAAACCGTACCATGCATCGTATAGTGCAGATGCATCGTCTACTAAATCTTCAGTGGAAGAACAAGTGGTCGTGTGATTCGACCATGTCATCATTGCAAAGTACGCAATGCCCAAGGTGGGATAACCATGGTTTATCCGTTGTGGCCAGCTTCTCCAGAATCGCAAGCCACAGGATGAACATATGACGAGGAATCTTCAGAGGGCCTGAAAGTAGTGAAGTCCAGTCTACTTTCGGTCCCGGTGGCATCATAAGCCGATAGAGCTCCTGAGTGGTGGGTCTCCCATTCATAAATCTCTAAATAATCCGATCTGATCCTCCATCGATACGAGGCAGTGTGTGAGTAATCTCTAAGCACTCCATGTCCGTAATCAATGGCCACTGCCATTGATTCTCGTGGATAACTGAATTCAATGTAGCATTCTCATGCAAACCCAATCTGGAAGGCCCTCGTGGGAATCTGTCTATGAGTGGTCCAAGGGTGTGCCATGGATCCTTCCATAAATAAAATTCACTCCCATCACCAATGCGGTATTCAACGATAGATCGTATCTAAGTACGCAAACGCAAGAGTTTCCTCCATCCCCATGGCCCCTTATGATCCGGTATAGTCCAGATTGAACTACCCCATAAGTGTCCACTAATCAACCAATCCACCCATATCGACGTCCTGTCACATCGGATGACCTCGCATAGTTTTTTTGCACATAAGAGCACGGTTTTATTAAAACAAGTTTGTTTCCCTTTTATACTAACTTGTAGTTATTATTACGCTTAGCAACTGAATAACACAAATGCTTGGGTCTAGATCTACGTTTGGGTGACAGTTTCGTCGAATTGTGAGAAAGTTCAAAATTCAGTTGGTTTGCACGGTTTTATTAAAGCAAGTTTGTATCCCTTTTATACTAACTTGTAGTTATTATTACGCTTAGCAAATGTATAATACAAATGCTTCGGTCTAGATCTACGTTTGGGTCAAGTTTCATCGAATTTTGAGAACGTTCAAAATTTAGCTGTTTAGCACAGTTTTATTAAACCAAGTCTGTTTCCCTTTTATACTAACTTTTAGTTATTATTACGCTTAGCAAATTTACAACACAAATGCTTTGATCTAGACCAACGTTTGGTTCAAGTTTCCTCGAATTCTGAGAACGTTCAAAATTGAGCTGTTTTGCACGGTTTTATTAAAGCAAGTTTGTTTCCCTTTTATACTAACTTGTAGTTATTATTTCGCTTAGGAAAATTTAACACACAAATGCTTTGATCTAGACCAACGTTTGGGTCAAGTTTCGCCGAATTCTGAGAACGTTCAAAATTTAGCTGTCTTGCACGGTTTTACTAAAGCAAGTTTGTTTCCCTTTTATACTAACTTGTAGTTATTATTTCGCTTAGGAAAATTTAACACACAAATGCTTGGGTCTAGACCAACGTTTGGGTCAAGTTTCGTCGAATTCTGAGAACGCTCAAAATTTAGCTGTTTTCCACGGTTTTACTAAAACAAGATTTTTTCCCTTTTATACTAACTTGTAGTTTTTACTATTGCTTAACAAATTTACAATACAAATGCTTGGGTCTAGACCAACGTTTGGGTCAAGCTTCGTCGAATTCTGAGAACGATAAAAAATTAGCTGTTTTGCACGGTTTTTTTGGTAAAATGTAATTTTTATTAATAAAGGAAAAAAATGTTACAACAATGCCCCTCGTCAGGTGTCTCCCTCGACAGGCCAAGGTATCCGCCATAGTCTATATAATGCGCGTGTGCTAACAGAGCTAGGGAGTTCTAGACTAATTATGCGCTGGCGCATATCTTCCATAATCAGGTTTGCTACCATGCTAGGAGGGTTTTCAACTTGCTCAAATCTTCTAGTGTTCCTCTCCTTCCAAATAAGATAAACACACGATCCTAATAGTGCACGGCATGCAATGTTGATGATATGTTTCCCACGCCATTTTCGTGCCCCCCATACAATATCTTGTGTCCATTCCTGATTACGCCACTGAAACCGTACCATGCATCGTATAGTGCAGATGCATCGTCTACTAAATCTTCAGTGTAAGAACAAGTGGTCGTGTGATTCGACCATGTCATCATTGCAAAGTACGCAATGCCCAAGGTGGGATAACCATGGTTTATCCGTTGTGGCCAGCTTCTCCAGAATCGCAAGCCACAGGATGAACATATGACGAGGAATCTTCAGAGGGCCTGAAAGTAGTGAAGTCCAGTCTACTTTCGGTCCCGGTGGCATCATAAGCCGATAGAGCTCCTGAGTGGTGGGTCTCCCATTCATAAATCTCTAAATAATTCGATCTGATCCTCCATCGATACGAGGCAGTGTGTGAGTAATCTCTAAGCACTCCATGTCCGTAATCAATGGCCACTGCCATTGATTCTCGTGGATAACTGAATTCAATGTAGCATTCTCATGCAAACCCAATCTGGAAGGCCCTCGTGGGAATCTGTCTATGAGTGGTCCAAGGGTGTGCCATGGATCCTTCCATAAATAAAATTCACTCCCATCACCAATGCGGTATTCAACGATAGATCGTATCTAAGTACGCAAACGCAAGAGTTTCCTCCATCCCCATGGCCCCTTATGATCCGGTATAGTCCAGATTGAACTACCCCATAAGTGTCCACTAATCAACCAATCCACCCATATCGACGTCCTGTCACATCGGATGACCTCGCATAGTTTTTTTGCACATAAGAGCACGGTTTTATTAAAACAAGTTTGTTTCCCTTTTATACTAACTTGTAGTTATTATTACGCTTAGCAACTGAATAACACAAATGCTTGGGTCTAGATCTACGTTTGGGTGACAGTTTCGTCGAATTGTGAGAAAGTTCAAAATTCAGTTGGTTTGCACGGTTTTATTAAAGCAAGTTTGTATCCCTTTTATACTAACTTGTAGTTATTATTACGCTTAGCAAATGTATAATACAAATGCTTCGGTCTAGATCTACGTTTGGGTCAAGTTTCATCGAATTTTGAGAACGTTCAAAATTTAGCTGTTTAGCACAGTTTTATTAAACCAAGTCTGTTTCCCTTTTATACTAACTTTTAGTTATTATTACGCTTAGCAAATTTACAACACAAATGCTTTGATCTAGACCAACGTTTGGTTCAAGTTTCCTCGAATTCTGAGAACGTTCAAAATTGAGCTGTTTTGCACGGTTTTATTAAAGCAAGTTTGTTTCCCTTTTATACTAACTTGTAGTTATTATTTCGCTTAGGAAAATTTAACACACAAATGCTTTGATCTAGACCAACGTTTGGGTCAAGTTTCGCCGAATTCTGAGAACGTTCAAAATTTAGCTGTCTTGCACGGTTTTACTAAAGCAAGTTTGTTTCCCTTTTATACTAACTTGTAGTTATTATTTCGCTTAGGAAAATTTAACACACAAATGCTTGGGTCTAGACCAACGTTTGGGTCAAGTTTCGTCGAATTCTGAGAACGCTCAAAATTTAGCTGTTTTCCACGGTTTTACTAAAACAAGATTTTTTCCCTTTTATACTAACTTGTAGTTTTTACTATTGCTTAACAAATTTACAATACAAATGCTTGGGTCTAGACCAACGTTTGGGTCAAGCTTCGTCGAATTCTGAGAACGATAAAAAATTAGCTGTTTTGCACGGTTTTTTTGGTAAAATGTAATTTTCATTAATAAAGGAAAAAAATGTTACAACAATGCCCCTCGTCAGGTGTCTCCCTCGACAGGCCAAGGTATCCGCCATAGTCTATATAATGCGCGTGTGCTAACAGAGCTAGGGAGTTCTAGACTAATTATGCGCTGGCGCATATCTTCCATAATCAGGTTTGCTACCATGCTAGGAGGGTTCTCAACTTGCTCAAATCTTCTAGTGTTCCTCTCCTTCCAAATAAGATAAACACACGATCCTAATAGTGCACGGCATGCAATGTTGATGATATGTTTCCCACGCCATTTTCGTGCCCCCCATACAATATCTTGTGTCCATTCCCGATTACGCCACTGAAACCGTACCATGCATCGTATAGTGCAGATGCATCGTCTACTAAATCTTCAGTGGAAGAACAAGTGGTCGTGTGATTCGACCATGTCATCATTGCAAAGTACGCAATGCCCAAGGTGGGATAACCATGGTTTATCCGTTGTGGCCAGCTTCTCCAGAATCGCAAGCCACAGGATGAACATATGACGAGGAATCTTCAGAGGGCCTGAAAGTAGTGAAGTCCAGTCTACTTTCGGTCCCGGTGGCATCATAAGCCGATAGAGCTCCTGAGTGGTGGGTCTCCCATTCATAAATCTCTAAATAATCCGATCTGATCCTCCATCGATACGAGGCAGTGTGTGAGTAATCTCTAAGCACTCCATGTCCGTAATCAATGGCCACTGCCATTGATTCTCGTGGATAACTGAATTCAATGTAGCATTCTCATGCAAACCCAATCTGGAAGGCCCTCGTGGGAATCTGTCTATGAGTGGTCCAAGGGTGTGCCATGGATCCTTCCATAAATAAAATTCACTCCCATCACCAATGCGGTATTCAACGATAGATCGTATCTAAGTACGCAAACGCAAGAGTTTCCTCCATCCCCATGGCCCCTTATGATCCGGTATAGTCCAGATTGAACTACCCCATAAGTGTCCACTAATCAACCAATCCACCCATATCGACGTCCTGTCACATCGGATGACCTCGCATAGTTTTTTTGCACATAAGAGCACGGTTTTATTAAAACAAGTTTGTTTCCCTTTTATACTAACTTGTAGTTATTATTACGCTTAGCAACTGAATAACACAAATGCTTGGGTCTAGATCTACGTTTGGGTGACAGTTTCGTCGAATTGTGAGAAAGTTCAAAATTCAGTTGGTTTGCACGGTTTTATTAAAGCAAGTTTGTATCCCTTTTATACTAACTTGTAGTTATTATTACGCTTAGCAAATGTATAATACAAATGCTTGGGTCTAGATCTACGTTTGGGTCAAGTTTCATCGAATTTTGAGAACGTTCAAAATTTAGCTGTTTAGCACAGTTTTATTAAACCAAGTCTGTTTCCCTTTTATACTAACTTTTAGTTATTATTACGCTTAGCAAATTTACAACACAAATGCTTTGATCTAGACCAACGTTTGGTTCAAGTTTTCTCGAATTCTGAGAACGTTCAAAATTGAGCTGTTTTGCACGGTTTTATTAAAGCAAGTTTGTTTCCCTTTTATACTAACTTGTAGTTATTATTTCGCTTAGGAAAATTTAACACACAAATGCTTTGATCTAGACCAACGTTTGGGTCAAGTTTCGCCGAATTCTGAGAACGTTCAAAATTTAGCTGTCTTGCACGGTTTTACTAAAGCAAGTTTGTTTCCCTTTTATACTAACTTGTAGTTATTATTTCGCTTAGGAAAATTTAACACACAAATGCTTGGGTCTAGACCAACATTTGGGTCAAGTTTCGTCGAATTCTGAGAACGCTCAAAATTTAGCTGTTTTCCACGGTTTTACTAAAACAAGATTTTTTCCCTTTTATACTAACTTGTAGTTTTTACTATTGCTTAACAAATTTACAATACAAATGCTTGGGTCTAGACCAACGTTTGGGTCAAGCTTCGTCGAATTCTGAGAACGATAAAAAATTAGCTGTTTTGCACGGTTTTTTTGGTAAAATGTAATTTTCATTAATAAAGGAAAAAAATGTTACAACAATGCCCCTCGTCAGGTGTCTCCCTCGACAGGCCAAGGTATCCGCCATAGTCTATATAATGCGCGTGTGCTAACAGAGCTAGGGAGTTCTAGACTAATTATGCGCTGGCGCATATCTTCCATAATCAGGTTTGCTACCATGCTAGGAGGGTTTTCAACTTGCTCAAATCTTCTAGTGTTCCTCTCCTTCCAAATAAGATAAACACACGATCCTAATAGTGCACGGCATGCAATGTTGATGATATGTTTCCCACGCCATTTTCGTGCCCCCCATACAATATCTTGTGTCCATTCCCGATTACGCCACTGAAACCGTACCATGCATCGTATAGTGCAGATGCATCGTCTACTAAATCTTCAGTGGAAGAACAAGTGGTCGTGTGATTCGATCATGTCATCATTGCAAAGTACGCAATGCCCAAGGTGGGATAACCATGGTTTATCCGTTGTGGCCAGCTTCTCCAGAATCGCAAGCCACAGGATGAACATATGACGAGGAATCTTCAGAGGGCCTGAAAGTAGTGAAGTCCAGTCTACTTTCGGTCCCGGTGGCATCATAAGCCGATAGAGCTCCTGAGTGGTGGGTCTCCCATTCATAAATCTCTAAATAATCCGATCTGATCCTCCATCGATACGAGGCAGTGTGTCAGTAATCTCTAAGCACTCCATGTCCGTAATCAATGGCCACTGCCATTGATTCTCGTGGATAACTGAATTCAATGTAGCATTCTCATGCAAACCCAATCAGGAAGGCCCTCGTGGGAATCTGTCTATGAGTGGTCCAAGGGTGTGCCATGGATCCTTCCATAAATAAAATTCACTCCCATCACCAATGCGGTATTCAACGATAGATCGTATCTAAGTACGCAAACGCAAGAGTTTCCTCCATCCCCATGGCCCCTTATGATCCGGTATAGTCCAGATTGAACTACCCCATAAGTGTCCACTAATCAACCAATCCACCCATATCGACGTCCTGTCGCATCGGATGACCTCGCATAGTTTTTTTGCACATAAGAGCACGGTTTTATTAAAACAAGTTTGTTTCCCTTTTATACTAACTTGTAGTTATTATTACGCTTAGCAACTGAATAACACAAATGCTTGGGTCTAGATCTACGTTTGGGTGACAGTTTCGTCGAATTGTGAGAAAGTTCAAAATTCAGTTGGTTTGCACGGTTTTATTAAAGCAAGTTTGTATCCCTTTTATACTAACTTGTAGTTATTATTACGCTTAGCAAATGTATAATACAAATGCTTGGGTCTAGATCTACGTTTGGGTCAAGTTTCATCGAATTTTGAGAACGTTCAAAATTTAGCTGTTTAGCACAGTTTTATTAAACCAAGTCTGTTTCCCTTTTATACTAACTTTTAGTTATTATTACGCTTAGCAAATTTACAACACAAATGCTTTGATCTAGACCAACGTTTGGTTCAAGTTTCCTCGAATTCTGAGAACGTTCAAAATTGAGCTGTTTTGCACGGTTTTATTAAAGCAAGTTTGTTTCCCTTTTATACTAACTTGTAGTTATTATTTCGCTTAGGAAAATTTAACACACAAATGCTTTGATCTAGACCAACGTTTGGGTCAAGTTTCGCCGAATTCTGAGAACGTTCAAAATTTAGCTGTCTTGCACGGTTTTACTAAAGCAAGTTTGTTTCCCTTTTATACTAACTTGTAGTTATTATTTCGCTTAGGAAAATTTAACACACAAATGCTTGGGTCTAGACCAACATTTGGGTCAAGTTTCGTCGAATTCTGAGAACGCTCAAAATTTAGCTGTTTTCCACGGTTTTACTAAAACAAGATTTTTTCCCTTTTATACTAACTTGTAGTTTTTACTATTGCTTAACAAATTTACAATACAAATGCTTGGGTCTAGACCAACGTTTGGGTCAAGCTTCGTCGAATTCTGAGAACGATAAAAAATTAGCTGTTTTGCACGGTTTTTTTGGTAAAATGTAATTTTCATTAATAAAGGAAAAAAATGTTACAACAATGCCCCTCGTCAGGTGTCTCCCTCGACAGGCCAAGGTATCCGCCATAGTCTATATAATGCGCGTGTGCTAACAGAGCTAGGGAGTTCTAGACTAATTATGCGCTGGCGCATATCTTCCATAATCAGGTTTGCTACCATGCTAGGAGGGTTTTCAACTTGCTCAAATCTTCTAGTGTTCCTCTCCTTCCAAATAAGATAAACACACGATCCTAATAGTGCACGGCATGCAATGTTGATGATATGTTTCCCACGCCATTTTCGTGCCCCCCATACAATATCTTGTGTCCATTCCCGATTACGCCACTGAAACCGTACCATGCATCGTATAGTGCAGATGCATCGTCTACTAAATCTTCAGTGGAAGAACAAGTGGTCGTGTGATTCGATCATGTCATCATTGCAAAGTACGCAATGCCCAAGGTGGGATAACCATGGTTTATCCGTTGTGGCCAGCTTCTCCAGAATCGCAAGCCACAGGATGAACATATGACGAGGAATCTTCAGAGGGCCTGAAAGTAGTGAAGTCCAGTCTACTTTCGGTCCCGGTGGCATCATAAGCCGATAGAGCTCCTGAGTGGTGGGTCTCCCATTCATAAATCTCTAAATAATCCGATCTGATCCTCCATCGATACGAGGCAGTGTGTGAGTAATCTCTAAGCACTCCATGTCCGTAATCAATGGCCACTGCCATTGATTCTCGTGGATAACTGAATTCAATGTAGCATTCTCATGCAAACCCAATCAGGAAGGCCCTCGTGGGAATCTGTCTATGAGTGGTCCAAGGGTGTGCCATGGATCCTTCCATAAATAAAATTCACTCCCATCACCAATGCGGTATTCAACGATAGATCGTATCTAAGTACGCAAACGCAAGAGTTTCCTCCATCCCCATGGCCCCTTATGATCCGGTATAGTCCAGATTGAACTACCCCATAAGTGTCCACTAATCAACCAATCCACCCATATCGACGTCCTGTCGCATCGGATGACCTCGCATAGTTTTTTTGCACATAAGAGCACGGTTTTATTAAAACAAGTTTGTTTCCCTTTTATACTAACTTGTAGTTATTATTACGCTTAGCAACTGAATAACACAAATGCTTGGGTCTAGATCTACGTTTGGGTGACAGTTTCGTCGAATTGTGAGAAAGTTCAAAATTCAGTTGGTTTGCACGGTTTTATTAAAGCAAGTTTGTATCCCTTTTATACTAACTTGTAGTTATTATTACGCTTAGCAAATGTATAATACAAATGCTTGGGTCTAGATCTACGTTTGGGTCAAGTTTCATCGAATTTTGAGAACGTTCAAAATTTAGCTGTTTAGCACAGTTTTATTAAACCAAGTCTGTTTCCCTTTTATACTAACTTTTAGTTATTATTACGCTTAGCAAATTTACAACACAAATGCTTTGATCTAGACCAACGTTTGGTTCAAGTTTCCTCGAATTCTGAGAACGTTCAAAATTGAGCTGTTTTGCACGGTTTTATTAAAGCAAGTTTGTTTCCCTTTTATACTAACTTGTAGTTATTATTTCGCTTAGGAAAATTTAACACACAAATGCTTTGATCTAGACCAACGTTTGGGTCAAGTTTCGCCGAATTCTGAGAACGTTCAAAATTTAGCTGTCTTGCACGGTTTTACTAAAGCAAGTTTGTTTCCCTTTTATACTAACTTGTAGTTATTATTTCGCTTAGGAAAATTTAACACACAAATGCTTGGGTCTAGACCAACATTTGGGTCAAGTTTCGTCGAATTCTGAGAACGCTCAAAATTTAGCTGTTTTCCACGGTTTTACTAAAACAAGATTTTTTCCCTTTTATACTAACTTGTAGTTTTTACTATTGCTTAACAAATTTACAATACAAATGCTTGGGTCTAGACCAACGTTTGGGTCAAGCTTCGTCGAATTCTGAGAACGATAAAAAATTAGCTGTTTTGCACGGTTTTTTTGGTAAAATGTAATTTTCATTAATAAAGGAAAAAAATGTTACAACAATGCCCCTCGTCAGGTGTCTCCCTCGACAGGCCAAGGTATCCGCCATAGTCTATATAATGCGCGTGTGCTAACAGAGCTAGGGAGTTCTAGACTAATTATGCGCTGGCGCATATCTTCCATAATCAGGTTTGCTACCATGCTAGGAGGGTTTTCAACTTGCTCAAATCTTCTAGTGTTCCTCTCCTTCCAAATAAGATAAACACACGATCCTAATAGTGCACGGCATGCAATGTTGATGATATGTTTCCCACGCCATTTTCGTGCCCCCCATACAATATCTTGTGTCCATTCCCGATTACGCCACTGAAACCGTACCATGCATCGTATAGTGCAGATGCATCGTCTACTAAATCTTCAGTGGAAGAACAAGTGGTCGTGTGATTCGATCATGTCATCATTGCAAAGTACGCAATGCCCAAGGTGGGATAACCATGGTTTATCCGTTGTGGCCAGCTTCTCCAGAATCGCAAGCCACAGGATGAACATATGACGAGGAATCTTCAGAGGGCCTGAAAGTAGTGAAGTCCAGTCTACTTTCGGTCCCGGTGGCATCATAAGCCGATAGAGCTCCTGAGTGGTGGGTCTCCCATTCATAAATCTCTAAATAATCCGATCTGATCCTCCATCGATACGAGGCAGTGTGTGAGTAATCTCTAAGCACTCCATGTCCGTAATCAATGGCCACTGCCATTGATTCTCGTGGATAACTGAATTCAATGTAGCATTCTCATGCAAACCCAATCAGGAAGGCCCTCGTGGGAATCTGTCTATGAGTGGTCCAAGGGTGTGCCATGGATCCTTCCATAAATAAAATTCACTCCCATCACCAATGCGGTATTCAACGATAGATCGTATCTAAGTACGCAAACGCAAGAGTTTCCTCCATCCCCATGGCCCCTTATGATCCGGTATAGTCCAGATTGAACTACCCCATAAGTGTCCACTAATCAACCAATCCACCCATATCGACGTCCTGTCGCATCGGATGACCTCGCATAGTTTTTTTGCACATAAGAGCACGGTTTTATTAAAACAAGTTTGTTTCCCTTTTATACTAACTTGTAGTTATTATTAAGCTTAGCAACTGAATAACACAAATGCTTGGGTCTAGATCTACGTTTGGGTGACAGTTTCGTCGAATTGTGAGAAAGTTCAAAATTCAGTTGGTTTGCACGGTTTTATTAAAGCAAGTTTGTATCCCTTTTATACTAACTTGTAGTTATTATTACGCTTAGCAAATGTATAATACAAATGCTTGGGTCTAGATCTACGTTTGGGTCAAGTTTCATCGAATTTTGAGAACGTTCAAAATTTAGCTGTTTAGCACAGTTTTATTAAACCAAGTCTGTTTCCCTTTTATACTAACTTTTAGTTATTATTACGCTTAGCAAATTTACAACACAAATGCTTTGATCTAGACCAACGTTTGGTTCAAGTTTCCTCGAATTCTGAGAACGTTCAAAATTGAGCTGTTTTGCACGGTTTTATTAAAGCAAGTTTGTTTCCCTTTTATACTAACTTGTAGTTATTATTTCGCTTAGGAAAATTTAACACACAAATGCTTTGATCTAGACCAACGTTTGGGTCAAGTTTCGCCGAATTCTGAGAACGTTCAAAATTTAGCTGTCTTGCACGGTTTTACTAAAGCAAGTTTGTTTCCCTTTTATACTAACTTGTAGTTATTATTTCACTTAGGAAAATTTAACACACAAATGCTTGGGTCTAGACCAACGTTTGGGTCAAGTTTCGTCGAATTCTGAGAACGCTCAAAATTTAGCTGTTTTCCACGGTTTTACTAAAACAAGATTTTTTCCCTTTTATACTAACTTGTAGTTTTTACTATTGCTTAACAAATTTACAATACAAATGCTTGGGTCTAGACCAACGTTTGGGTCAAGCTTCGTCGAATTCTGAGAACGATAAAAAATTAGCTGTTTTGCACGGTTTTTTTGGTAAAATGTAATTTTCATTAATAAAGGAAAAAAATGTTACAACAATGCCCCTCGTCAGGTGTCTCCCTCGACAGGCCAAGGTATCCGCCATAGTCTATATAATGCGCGTGTGCTAACAGAGCTAGGGAGTTCTAGACTAATTATGCGCTGGCGCATATCTTCCATAATCAGGTTTGCTACCATGCTAGGAGGGTTCTCAACTTGCTCAAATCTTCTAGTGTTCCTCTCCTTCCAAATAAGATAAACACACGATCCTAATAGTGCACGGCATGCAATGTTTATGATATGTTTCCCACGCCATTTTCGTGCCCCCCATACAATATCTTGTGTCCATTCCCGATTACGCCACTGAAACCGTACCATGCATCGTCTACTAAATCTTCAGTGGAAGAACAAGTGGTCGTGTGATTCGACCATGTCATCATTGCAAAGTACGCAATGCCCAAGGTGGGATAACCATGGTTTATCCGTTGTGGCCAGCTTCTCCAGAATCGCAAGCCACAGGATGAACATATGACGAGGAATCTTCAGAGGGCCTGAAAGTAGTGAAGTCCAGTCTACTTTCGGTCCCGGTGGCATCATAAGCCGATAGAGCTCCTGAGTGGTGGGTCTCCCATTCATAAATCTCTAAATAATCCGATCTGATCCTCCATCGATACGAGGCAGTGTGTGAGTAATCTCTAAGCACTCCATGTCCGTAATCAATGGCCACTGCCATTGATTCTCGTGGATAACTGAATTCAATGTAGCATTCTCATGCAAACCCAATCTGGAAGGCCCTCGTGGGAATCTGTCTATGAGTGGTCCAAGGGTGTGCCATGGATCCTTCCATAAATAAAATTCACTCCCATCACCAATGCGGTATTCAACGATAGATTGTATCTAAGTACGCAAACGCAAGAGTTTCCTCCATCCCCATGGCCCCTTATGATCCGGTATAGTCCAGATTGAACTACCCCATAAGTGTCCACTAATCAACCAATCCACCCATATCGACGTCCTGTCACATCGGATGACCTCGCATAGTTTTTTTGCACATAAGAGCACGGTTTTATTAAAACAAGTTTGTTTCCCTTTTATACTAACTTGTAGTTATTATTACGCTTAGCAACTGAATAACACAAATGCTTGGGTCTAGATCTACGTTTGGGTGACAGTTTCGTCGAATTGTGAGAAAGTTCAAAATTCAGTTGGTTTGCACGGTTTTATTAAAGCAAGTTTGTATCCCTTTTATACTAACTTGTAGTTATTATTACGCTTAGCAAATGTATAATACAAATGCTTGGGTCTAGATCTACGTTTGGGTCAAGTTTCATCGAATTTTGAGAACGTTCAAAATTTAGCTGTTTAGCACAGTTTTATTAAACCAAGTCTGTTTCCCTTTTATACTAACTTTTAGTTATTATTACGCTTAGCAAATTTACAACACAAATGCTTTGATCTAGACCAACGTTTGGTTCAAGTTTCCTCGAATTCTGAGAACGTTCAAAATTGAGCTGTTTTGCACGGTTTTATCAAAGCAAGTTTGTTTCCCTTTTATACTAACTTGTAGTTATTATTTCGCTTAGGAAAATTTAACACACAAATGCTTTGATCTAGACCAACGTTTGGGTCAAGTTTCGCCGAATTCTGAGAACGTTCAAAATTTAGCTGTCTTGCACGGTTTTACTAAAGCAAGTTTGTTTCCCTTTTATACTAACTTGTAGTTATTATTTCGCTTAGGAAAATTTAACACACAAATGCTTGGGTCTAGACCAACGTTTGGGTCAAGTTTCGTCGAATTCTGAGAACGCTCAAAATTTAGCTGTTTTCCACGGTTTTACTAAAACAACATTTTTTCCCTTTTATACTAACTTGTAGTTTTTACTATTGCTTAACAAATTTACAATACAAATGCTTGGGTCTAGACCAACGTTTGGGTCAAGCTTCGTCGAATTCTGAGAACGATAAAAAATTAGCTGTTTTGCACGGTTTTTTTGGTAAAATGTAATTTTCATTAATAAAGGAAAAAAATGTTACAACAATGCCCCTCGTCAGGTGTCTCCCTCGACAGGCCAAGGTATCCGCCATAGTCTATATAATGCGCGTGTGCTAACAGAGCTAGGGAGTTCTAGACTAATTATGCGCTGGCGCATATCTTCCATAATCAGGTTTGCTACCATGCTAGGAGGGTTCTCAACTTGCTCAAATCTTCTAGTGTTCCTCTCCTTCCAAATAAGATAAACACACGATCCTAATAGTGCACGGCATGCAATGTTGATGATATGTTTCCCACGCCATTTTCGTGCCCCCCATACAATATCTTGTGTCCATTCCCGATTACGCCACTGAAACCGTACCATGCATCGTATAGTGCAGATGCATCGTCTACTAAATCTTCAGTGGAAGAACAATTGGTCGTGTGATTCGACCATGTCATCATTGCAAAGTACGCAATGCCCAAGGTGGGATAACCATGGTTTATCCGTTGTGGCCAGCTTCTCCAGAATCGCAAGCCACAGGATGAACATATGACGAGGAATCTTCAGAGGGCCTGAAAGTAGTGAAGTCCAGTCTACTTTCGGTCCCGGTGGCATCATAAGCCGATAGAGCTCCTGAGTGGTGGGTCTCCCATTCATAAATCTCTAAATAATCCGATCTGATCCTCCATCAATACGAGGCAGTGTGTGAGTAAGCTCTAAGCACTCCATGTCCGTAATCAATGGCCACTGCCATTGATTCTCGTGGATAACTGAATTCAATGTAGCATTCTCATGCAAACCCAATCTGGAAGGCCCTCGTGGGAATCTGTCTATGAGTGGTCCAAGGGTGTGCCATGGATCCTTCCATAAATAAAATTCACTCCCATCACCAATGCGGTATTCAACGATAGATCGTATCTAAGTACGCAAACGCAAGAGTTTCCTCCATCCCCATGGCCCCTTATGATCCGGTATAGTCCAGATTGAACTACCCCATAAGTGTCCACTAATCAACCAATCCACCCATATCGACGTCCTGTCACATCGGATGACCTCGCATAGTTTTTTTGCACATAAGAGCACGGTTTTATTAAAACAAGTTTGTTTCCCTTTTATACTAACTTGTAGTTATTATTACGCTTAGCAACTGAATAACACAAATGCTTGGGTCTAGATCTACGTTTGGGTGACAGTTTCGTCGAATTGTGAGAAAGTTCAAAATTCAGTTGGTTTGCACGGTTTTATTAAAGCAAGTTTGTATCCCTTTTATACTAACTTGTAGTTATTATTACGCTTAGCAAATGTATAATACAAATGCTTGGGTCTAGATCTACGTTTGGGTCAAGTTTCATCGAATTTTGAGAACGTTCAAAATTTAGCTGTTTAGCACAGTTTTATTAAAACCAAGTCTGTTTCCCTTTTATACTAACTTTTAGTTATTATTACGCTTAGCAAATTTACAACACAAATGCTTTGATCTAGACCAACGTTTGGTTCAAGTTTTCTCGAATTCTGAGAACATTCAAAATTGAGCTGTTTTGCACGGTTTTATTAAAGCAAGTTTGTTTCCCTTTTATACTAACTTGTAGTTATTATTTCGCTTAGGAAAATTTAACACACAAATGCTTTGATCTAGACCAACGTTTGGGTCAAGTTTCGCCGAATTCTGAGAACGTTCAAAATTTAGCTGTCTTGCACGGTTTTACTAAAGCAAGTTTGTTTCCCTTTTATACTAACTTGTAGTTATTATTTCGCTTAGGAAAATTTAACACACAAATGCTTGGGTCTAGACCAACGTTTGGGTCAAGTTTCGTCGAATTCTGAGAACGCTCAAAATTTAGCTGTTTTCCACGGTTTTACTAAAACAAGATTTTTTCCCTTTTATACTAACTTGTAGTTTTTACTATTGCTTAACAAATTTACAATACAAATGCTTGGGTCTAGACCAACGTTTGGGTCATGCTTCGTCGAATTCTGAGAACGATAAAAAATTAGCTGTTTTGCACGGTTTTTTTGGTAAAATGTAATTTTCATTAATAAAGGAAAAAAATGTTACAACAATGCCCCTCGTCAGGTGTCTCCCTCGACAGGCCAAGGTATCCGCCATAGTCTATATAATGCGCGTGTGCTAATAGAGCTAGGGAGTTCTAGACTAATTATGCGCTGGCGCATATCTTCCATAATCAGGTTTGCTACCATGCTAGGAGGGTTCTCAACTTGCTCAAATCTTCTAGTGTTCCTCTCCTTCCAAATAAGATAAACACACGATCCTAATAGTGCACGGCATGCAATGTTGATGATATGTTTCCCACGCCATTTTCGTGCCCCCCATACAATATCTTGTGTCCATTCCCGATTACGCCACTGAAACCGTACCATGCATCGTATAGTGCAGATGCATCGTCTACTAAATCTTCAGTGGAAGAACAATTGGTCGTGTGATTCGACCATGTCATCATTGCAAAGTACGCAATGCCCAAGGTGGGATAACCATGGTTTATCCGTTGTGGCCAGCTTCTCCAGAATCGCAAGCCACAGGATGAACATATGACGAGGAATCTTCAGAGGGCCTGAAAGTAGTGAAGTCCAGTCTACTTTCGGTCCCGGTGGCATCATAAGCCGATAGAGCTCCTGAGTGGTGGGTCTCCCATTCATAAATCTCTAAATAATCCGATCTGATCCTCCTTCAATACGAGGCAGTGTGTGAGTAATCTCTAAGCACTCCATGTACGTAATCAATGGCCACTGCCATTGATTCTCGTGGATAACTGAATTCAATGTAGCATTCTCATGCAAACCCAATCTGGAAGGCCCTCGTGGGAATCTGTCTATGAGTGGTCCAAGAGTGTGCCATGGATCCTTCCATAAATAAAATTCACTCCCATCACCAATGCGGTATTCAACGATAGATCGTATCTAAGTACGCAAACGCAAGAGTTTCCTCCATCCCCATGGCCCCTTATGATCCGGTATAGTCCAGATTGAACTACCCCATAAGTGTCCACTAATCAACCAATCCACCCATATCGACGTCCTGTCACATCGGATGACCTCGCATAGTTTTTTTGCACATAAGAGCACGGTTTTATTAAAACAATTTTGTTTCCCTTTTATACTAACTTGTAGTTATTATTACGCTTAGCAACTGAATAACACAAATGCTTGGGTCTAGATCTACGTTTGGGTGACAGTTTCGTCGAATTGTGAGAAAGTTCAAAATTCAGTTGGTTTGCACGGTTTTATTAAAGCAAGTTTGTATCCCTTTTATACTAACTTGTAGTTATTATTACGCTTAGCAAATGTATAATACAAATGCTTGGGTCTAGATCTACGTTTGGGTCAAGTTTCATCGAATTTTGAGAACGTTCAAAATTTAGCTGTTTAGCACAGTTTTATTAAAACCAAGTCTGTTTCCCTTTTATACTAACTTTTAGTTATTATTACGCTTAGCAAATTTATAACACAAATGCTTTGATCTAGACCAACGTTTGGTTCAAGTTTTCTCGAATTCTGAGAACATTCAAAATTGAGCTGTTTTGCACGGTTTTATTAAAGCAAGTTTGTTTCCCTTTTATACTAACTTGTAGTTATTATTTCGCTTAGGAAAATTTAACACACAAATGCTTTGATCTAGACCAACGTTTGGGTCAAGTTTCGCCGAATTCTGAGAACGTTCAAAATTTAGCTGTCTTGCACGGTTTTACTAAAGCAAGTTTGTTTCCCTTTTATACTAACTTGTAGTTATTATTTCGCTTAGGAAAATTTAACACACAAATGCTTGGGTCTAGACCAACGTTTGGGTCAAGTTTCGTCGAATTCTGAGAACGCTCAAAATTTAGCTGTTTTCCACGGTTTTACTAAAACAAGATTTTTTCCCTTTTATACTAACTTGTAGTTTTTACTATTGCTTAACAAATTTACAATACAAATGCTTGGGTCTAGACCAACGTTTGGGTCAAGCTTCGTCGAATTCTGAGAACGATAAAAAATTAGCTGTTTTGCACGGTTTTTTTGGTAAAATGTAATTTTCATTAATAAAGGAAAAAAATGTTACAACAATGCCCCTCGTCAGGTGTCTCCCTCGACAGGCCAAGGTATCCGCCATAGTCTATATAATGCGCGTGTGCTAACAAAGCTAGGGAGTTCTAGACTAATTATGCACTGGCGCATATCTTCCATAATCAGGTTTGCTACCATGCTAGGAGGGTTCTCAACTTGCTCAAATCTTCTAGTGTTCCTCTCCTTCCAAATAAGATAAACACACGATCCTAATAGTGCACGGTATGCAATGTTGATGATATGTTTCCCACGCCATTTTCGTGCCCCCCATACAATATCTTGTGTCCATTCCCGATTACGCCACTGAAACCGTACCATGCATCGTATAGTGCAGATGCATCGTCTACTAAATCTTCAGTGGAAGAACAAGTGGTCGTGTGATTCGACCATGTCATCATTGCAAAGTACGCAATGCCCAAGGTGGGATAACCATGGTTTATCCGTTGTGGCCAGCTTCTCCAGAATCGCAAGCCACAGGATGAACATATGACGAGGAATCTTCAGAGGGCCTGAAAGTAGTGAAGTCCAGTCTACTTTCGGTCCCGGTGGCATCATAAGCCGATAGAGCTCCTGAGTGGTGGGTCTCCCATTCATAAATCTCTAAATAATCCGATCTGATCCTCCATCGATACGAGGCAGTGTGTGAGTAATCTCTAAGCACTCCATGTCCGTAATCAATGGCCACTGCCATTGATTCTCGTGGATAACTGAATTCAATGTAGCATTCTCATGCAAACCCAATCTGGAAGGCCCTCGTGGGAATCTGTCTATGAGTGGTCCAAGGGTGTGCCATGGATCCTTCCATAAATAAAATTCACTCCCATCACCAATGCGGTATTCAACGATAGATCGTATCTAAGTACGCAAACGCAAGAGTTTCCTCCATCCCCATGGCCCCTTATGATCCGGTATAGTCCAGATTGAACTACCCCATAAGTGTCCACTAATCAACCAATCCACCCATATCGACGTCCTGTCACATCGGATGACCTCGCATAGTTTTTTTGCACATAAGAGCACGGTTTTATTAAAACAAATTTGTTTCCCTTTTATACTAACTTGTAGTTATTATTACGCTTAGCAACTGAATAACACAAATGCTTGGGTCTAGATCTACGTTTGGGTGACAGTTTCGTCGAATTGTGAGAAAGTTCAAAATTCAGTTGGTTTGCACGGTTTTATTAAAGCAAGTTTGTATCCCTTTTATACTAACTTGTAGTTATTATTACGCTTAGCAAATGTATAATACAAATGCTTGGGTCTAGATCTACGTTTGGGTCAAGTTTCATCGAATTTTGAGAACGTTCAAAATTTAGCTGTTTAGCACAGTTTTATTAAACCAAGTCTGTTTCCCTTTTATACTAACTTTTAGTTATTATTACGCTTAGCAAATTTACAACACAAATGCTTTGATCTAGACCAACGTTTGGTTCAAGTTTCCTCGAATTCTGAGAACGTTCAAAATTGAGCTGTTTTGCACGGTTTTACTAAAGCAAGTTTGTTTCCCTTTTATACTAACTTGTAGTTATTATTTCGCTTAGGAAAATTTAACACACAAATGCTTTGATCTAGACCAACGTTTGGGTCAAGTTTCGCCGAATTCTGAGAACGTTCAAAATTTAGCTGTCTTGCACGGTTTTACTAAAGCAAGTTTGTTTCCCTTTTATACTAACTTGTAGTTATTATTTCGCTTAGAAAAATTTAACACACAAATGCTTGGGTCTAGACCAACGTTTGGGTCAAGTTTCGTCGAATTCTGAGAACGCTCAAAATTTAGCTGTTTTCCACGGTTTTACTAAAACAAGATTTTTTCCCTTTTATACTAACTTGTAGTTTTTACTATTGCTTAACAAATTTACAATACAAATGCTTGGGTCTAGACCAACGTTTGGGTCAAGCTTCGTCGAATTCTGAGAACGATAAAAAATTAGCTGTTTTGCACGGTTTTTTTGGTAAAATGTAATTTTCATTAATAAAGGAAAAAAATGTTACAACAATGCCCCTCGTCAGGTGTCTCCCTCGACAGGCCAAGGTATCCGCCATAGTCTATATAATGCGCGTGTGCTAACAGAGCTAGGGAGTTCTAGACTAATTATGCGCTGGCGCATATCTTCCATAATCAGGTTTGCTACCATGCTAGGAGGGTTCTCAACTTGCTCAAATCTTCTAGTGTTCCTCTCCTTCCAAATAAGATAAACACACGATCCTAATAGTGCACGGTATGCAATGTTGATGATATGTTTCCCACGCCATTTTCGTGCCCCCCATACAATATCTTGTGTCCATTCCCGATTACGCCACTGAAACCGTACCATGCATCGTATAGTGCAGATGCATCGTCTACTAAATCTTCAGTGGAAGAACAAGTGGTCGTGTGATTCGACCATGTCATCATTGCAAAGTACGCAATGCCCAAGGTGGGATAACCATGGTTTATCCGTTGTGGCCAGCTTCTCCAGAATCGCAAGCCACAGGATGAACATATGACGAGGAATCTTCAGAGGGCCTGAAAGTAGTGAAGTCCAGTCTACTTTCGGTCCCGGTGGCATCATAAGCCGCTAGAGCTCCTGAGTGGTGGGTCTCCCATTCATAAATCTCTAAATAATCCGATCTGATCCTCCATCGATACGAGGCAGTGTGTGAGTAATCTCTAAGCACTCCATGTCCGTAATCAATGGCCACTGCCATTGATTCTCGTGGATAACTGAATTCAATGTAGCATTCTCATGCAAACCCAATCTGGAAGGCCCTCGTGGGAATCTGTCTATGAGTGGTCCAAGGGTGTGCCATGGATCCTTCCATAAATAAAATTCACTCCCATCACCAATGCGGTATTCAACGATAGATCGTATCTAAGTACGCAAATGCAAGAGTTTCCTCCATCCCCATGGCCCCTTATGATCCGGTATAGTCCAGATTGAACTACCCCATAAGTGTCCACTAATCAACCAATCCACCCATATCGACGTCCTGTCACATCGGATGACCTCGCATAGTTTTTTTGCACATAAGAGCACGGTTTTATTAAAACAAGTTTGTTTCCCTTTTATACTAACTTGTAGTTATTATTACGCTTAGCAAATGAATAACACAAATGCTTGGGTCTAGATCTACGTTTGGGTGACAGTTTCGTCGAATTGTGAGGAAGTTCAAAATTCAGTTGGTTTGCACGGTTTTATTAAAGCAAGTTTGTATCCCTTTTATACTAACTTGTAGTTATTATTACGCTTAGCAAATGTATAATACAAATGCTTGGGTCTAGATCTACGTTTGGGTCAAGTTTCATCGAATTTTGAGAACGTTCAAAATTTAGCTGTTTAGCACAGTTTTATTAAACCAAGTCTGTTTCCCTTTTATACAAACTTTTAGTTATTATTACGCTTAGCAAATTTACAACACAAATGCTTTAATCTAGACCAACGTTTGGTTCAAGTTTCCTCGAATTCTGAGAACGTTCAAAATTGAGCTGTTTTGCACGGTTTTATTAAAGCAAGTTTGTTTCCCTTTTATACTAACTTGTAGTTATTATTTCGCTTAGGAAAATTTAACACACAAATGCTTTGATCTAGACCAACGTTTGGGTCAAGTTTCGCCGAATTCTGAGAACGTTCAAAATTTAGCTGTCTTGCACGGTTTTACTAAAGCAAGTTTGTTTCCCTTTTATACTAACTTGTAGTTATTATTTCGCTTAGGAAAATTTAACACACAAATTCTTGGGTCTAGACCAACGTTTGGGTCAAGTTTCGTCGAATTCTGAGAACGCTCAAAATTTAGCTGTTTTCCACGGTTTTACTAAAACAAGATTTTTTCCCTTTTATACTAACTTGTAGTTTTTACTATTGCTTAACAAATTTACAATACAAATGCTTGGGTCTAGACCAACGTTTGGGTCAAGCTTCGTCGAATTCTGAGAACGATAAAAAATTAGCTGTTTTGCACGGTTTTTTTGGTAAAATGTAATTTTCATTAATAAAGGAAAAAAATGTTACAACAATGCCCCTCGTCAGGTGTCTCCCTCGACAGGCCAAGGTATCCGCCATAGTCTATATAATGCGCGTGTGCTAACAGAGCTAGGGAGTTCTAGACTAATTATGCGCTGGCGCATATCTTCCATAATCAGGTTTGCTACCATGCTAGGAGGGTTCTCAACTTGCTCAAATCTTCTAGTGTTCCTCTCCTTCCAAATAAGATAAACACACGATCCTAATAGTGCACGGCATGCAATGTTGATGATATGTTTCCCACGCCATTTTCGTGCCCCCCATACAATATCTTGTGTCCATTCCCGATTACGCCACTGAAACCGTACCATGCATCGTATAGTGCAGATGCATCGTCTACTAAATCTTCAGTGGAAGAACAAGTGGTCGTGTGATTCGACCATGTCATCATTGCAAAGTACGGAATGCCCAAGGTGGGATAACCATGGTTTATCCGTTGTGGCCAGCTTCTCCAGAATCGCAAGCCACAGGATGAACATATGACGAGGAATCTTCAGAGGGCCTGAAAGTAGTGAAGTCCAGTCTACTTTCGGTCCCGGTGGCATCACAAGCCGCTAGAGCTCCTGAGTGGTGGGTCTCCCATTCATAAATCTCTAAATAATCCGATCTGATCCTCCATCGATACGAGGCAGTGTGTGAGTAATCTCTAAGCACTCCATGTCCGTAATCAATGGCCACTGCCATTGATTCTCGTGGATAACTGAATTCAATGTAGCATTCTCATGCAAACCCAATCTGGAAGGCCCTCGTGGGAATCTGTCTATGAGTGGTCCAAGGGTGTGCCATGGATCCTTCCATAAATAAAATTCACTTCCATCACCAATGCGGTATTCAACGATAGATCGTATCTAAGTACGCAAACGCAAGAGTTTCCTCCATCCCCATGGCCCCTTATGATCCGGTATAGTCCAGATTGAACTACCCCATAAGTGTCCACTAATCAACCAATCCACCCATATCGACGTCCTGTCACATCGGATGACCTCGCATAGTTTTTTTGCACATAAGAGCACGGTTTTATTAAAACAAGTTTGTTTCCCTTTTATACTAACTTGTAGTTATTATTACGCTTAGCAAATGAATAACACAAATGCTTGGGTCTAGATATACGTTTGGGTGACAGTTTCGTCGAATTGTGAGAAAGTTTAAAATTCAGTTGGTTTGCACGGTTTTATTAAAGCAAGTTTGTATCCCTTTTATACTAACTTGTAGTTATTATTACGCTTAGCAAATGTATAATACAAATGCTTGGGTCTAGATCTACGTTTGGGTCAAGTTTCATCGAATTTTGAGAACGTTCAAAATTTAGCTGTTTAGCACAGTTTTATTAAACCAAGTCTGTTTCCCTTTTATACTAACTTTTAGTTATTATTACGCTTAGCAAATTTACAACACAAATGCTTTGATCTAGACCAACGTTTGGTTCAAGTTTCCTCGAATTCTGAGAACGTTCAAAATTGAGCTGTTTTGCACGGTTTTATTAAAGCAAGTTTGTTTCCCTTTTATACTAACTTGTAGTTATTATTTCGCTTAGGAAAATTTAACACACAAATGCTTTGATCTAGACCAACGTTTGGGTCAAGTTTCGCCGAATTCTGAGAACGTTCAAAATTTAGCTGTCTTGCACGGTTTTACTAAAGCAAGTTTGTTTCCCTTTTATACTAACTTGTAGTTATTATTTCGCTTAGAAAAATTTAACACACAAATGCTTGGGTCTAGACCAACGTTTGGGTCAAGTTTCGTCGAATTCTGAGAACGCTCAAAATTTAGCTGTTTTCCACGGTTTTACTAAAACAAGATTTTTTCCCTTTTATACTAACTTGTAGTTATTACTATTGCTTAACAAATTTACAATACAAATGCTTGGGTCTAGACCAACGTTTGGGTCAAGCTTCGTCGAATTCTGAGAACGATAAAAAATTAGCTGTTTTGCACGGTTTTTTTGGTAAAATGTAATTTTCATTAATAAAGGAAAAAAATGTTACAACAATGCCCCTCGTCAGGTGTCTCCCTCGACAGTCCAAGGTATCCGCCATAGTCTATATAATGCGCGTGTGCTAACAGAGCTAGGGAGTTCTAGATTAATTATGCGCTGGCGCATATCTTCCATAATCAGGTTTGCTACCATGCTAGGAGGGTTCTCAACTTGCTCAAATCTTCTAGTGTTCCTCTCCTTCCAAATAAGATAAACACACGATCCTAATAGTGCACGGTATGCAATGTTGATGATATGTTTCCCACGCCATTTTCGTGCCCCCCATACAATATCTTGTGTCCATTCCCGATTACGCCACTGAAACCGTACCATGCATCGTATAGTGCAGATGCATCGTCTACTAAATCTTCAGTGGAAGAATAAGTGGTCGTGTGATTCGACCATGTCATCATTGCAAAGTACGCAATGCCCAAGGTGGGATAACCATGGTTTATCTGTTGTGGCCAGCTTCTCCAGAATCGCAAGCCACAGGATGAACATATGACGAGGAATCTTCAGAGGGCCTGAAAGTAGTGAAGTCCAGTCTACTTTCGGTCCCGGTGGCATCATAAGCCGATAGAGCTCCTGAGTGGTGGGTCTCCCATTCATAAATCTCTAAATAATCCGATCTGATCCTCCATCGATACGAGGCAGTGTGTGAGTAATCTCTAAGCACTCCATGTCCGTAATCAATGGCCACTGCCATTGATTCTCGTGGATAACTGAATTCAATGTAGCATTCTCATGCAAACCCAATCTGGAAGGCCCTCGTGGGAATCTGTCTATGAGTGGTCCAAGGGTGTGCCATGGATCCTTCCATAAATAAAATTCACTCCCATCACCAATGCGGTATTCAACGATAGATCGTATCTAAGTACGCAAACGCAAGAGTTTCCTCCATCCCCATGGCCCCTTATGATCCGGTATAGTCCAGATTGAACTACCCCATAAGTGTCCACTAATCAACCAATCCACCCATATCGACGTCCTGTCACATCGGATGACCTCGCATAGTTTTTTTGCACATAAGAGCACGGTTTTATTAAAACAAGTTTGTTTCCCTTTTATACTAACTTGTAGTTATTATTACGCTTAGCAAATGAAAAACACAAATGCTTGGGTCTAGATCTACGTTTGGGTGACAGTTTCGTCGAATTGTGAGAAAGTTCAAAATTCAGTTGGTTTGCACGGTTTTATTAAAGCAAGTTTGTATCCTTTTTATACTAACTTGTAGTTATTATTACGCTTAGCAAATGTATAATACAAATGCTTGGGTCTAGATCTACGTTTGGGTCAAGTTTCATCGAATTTTGAGAACGTTCAAAATTTAGCTGTTTAGCACAGTTTTATTAAACCAAGTCTGTTTCCCTTTTATACTAACTTTTAGTTATTATTACGCTTAGCAAATTTACAACACAAATGCTTTGATCTAGACCAACGTTTGGTTCAAATTTCCTCGAATTCTGAGAACGTTCAAAATTGAGCTGTTTTGCACGGTTTTATTAAAGCAAGTTTGTTTCCCTTTTATACTAACTTGTAGTTATTATTTCGCTTAGAAAAATTTAACACACAAATGCTTTGATCTAGACCAACGTTTGGGTCAAGTTTCGCCGAATTCTGAGAACGTTCAAAATTTAGCTGTCTTGCACGGTTTTACTAAAGCAAGTTTGTTTCCCTTTTATACTAACTTGTAGTTATTATTTCGCTTAGGAAAATTTAACACACAAATGCTTGGGTCTAGACCAACGTTTGGGTCATGTTTCGTCGAATTCTGAGAACGCTCAAAATTTAGCTGTTTTCCACGGTTTTACTAAAACAAGATTTTTTCCCTTTTATACTAACTTGTAGTTATTACTATTGCTTAACAAATTTACAATACAAATGCTTGGGTCTAGACCAACGTTTGGGTCAAGCTTCGTCGAATTCTGAGAACGATAAAAAATTAGCTGTTTTGCACGGTTTTTTTGGTAAAATGTAATTTTCATTAATAAAGGAAAAAAATGTTACAACAATGCCCCTCGTCAGGTGTCTCCCTCGACAGGCCAAGGTATCCGCCATAGTCTATATAATGCGCGTGTGCTAACAGAGCTAGGGAGTTCTAGACTAATTATGCGCTGGCGCATATCTTCCATAATCAGGTTTGCTACCATGCTAGGAGGGTTCTGAACTTGCTCAAATCTTCTAGTGTTCCTCTCCTTCCAAATAAGATAAACACACGATCCTAATAGTGCACGGTATGCAATGTTGATGATATGTTTCCCACGCCATTTTCGTGCCCCCCATACAATATCTTGTGTCCATTCCCGATTACGCCACTGAAACCGTACCATGCATCGTATAGTGCAGATGCATCGTCTACTAAATCTTCAATGGAAGAACAAGTGGTCGTGTGATTCGACCATGTCATCATTGCAAAGTACGCAATGCCCAAGGTGGGATAACCATGGTTTATCCGTTGTGGCCAGCTTCTCCAGAATCGCAAGCCACAGGATGAACATATGACGAGGAATCTTCAGAGGGCCTGAAAGTAGTGAAGTCCAGTCTACTTTCGGTCCCGGTGGCATCATAAGCCGATAGAGCTCCTGAGTGGTGGGTCTCCCATTCATAAATCTCTAAATAATCCGATCTGATCCTCCATCGATACGAGGCAGTGTGTGAGTAATCTCTAAGCACTCCATGTCCGTAATCAATGGCCACTGCCATTGATTCTCGTGGATAACTGAATTCAATGTAGCATTCTCATGCAAACCCAATCTGGAAGGCCCTCGTGGGAATCTGTCTATGAGTGGTCCAAGGGTGTGCCATGGATCCTTCCATAAATAAAATTCACTCCCATCACCAATGCGGTATTCAACGATAGATCGTATCTAAGTACGCAAACGCAAGAGTTTCCTCCATCCCCATGGCCCCTTATGATCCGGTATAGTCCAGATTGAACTACCCCATAAGTGTCCACTAATCAACCAATCCACCCATATCGACGTCCTGTCACATCGGATGACCTCGCATAGTTTTTTTGCACATAAGAGCACGGTTTTATTAAAACAAGTTTGTTTCCCTTTTATACTAACTTGTAGTTATTATTACGCTTAGCAAATGAAAAACACAAATGCTTGGGTCTAGATCTACGTTTGGGTGACAGTTTCGTCGAATTGTGAGAAAGTTCAAAATTCAGTTGGTTTGCACGGTTTTATTAAAGCAAGTTTGTATCCTTTTTATACTAACTTGTAGTTATTATTACGCTTAGCAAATGTATAATACAAATGCTTGGGTCTAGATCTACGTTTGGGTCAAGTTTCATCGAATTTTGAGAACGTTCAAAATTTAGCTGTTTAGCACAGTTTTATTAAACCAAGTCTGTTTCCCTTTTATACTAACTTTTAGTTATTATTACGCTTAGCAAATTTACAACACAAATGCTTTGATCTAGACCAACGTTTGGTTCAAATTTCCTCGAATTCTGAGAACGTTCAAAATTGAGCTGTTTTGCACGGTTTTATTAAAGCAAGTTTGTTTCCCTTTTATACTAACTTGTAGTTATTATTTCGCTTAGAAAAATTTAACACACAAATGCTTTGATCTAGACCAACGTTTGGGTCAAGTTTCGCCGAATTCTGAGAACGTTCAAAATTTAGCTGTCTTGCACGGTTTTACTAAAGCAAGTTTGTTTCCCTTTTATACTAACTTGTAGTTATTATTTCGCTTAGGAAAATTTAACACACAAATGCTTGGGTCTAGACCAACGTTTGGGTCATGTTTCGTCGAATTCTGAGAACGCTCAAAATTTAGCTGTTTTCCACGGTTTTACTAAAACAAGATTTTTTCCCTTTTATACTAACTTGTAGTTATTACTATTGCTTAACAAATTTACAATACAAATGCTTGGGTCTAGACCAACGTTTGGGTCAAGCTTCGTCGAATTCTGAGAACGATAAAAAATTAGCTGTTTTGCACGGTTTTTTTGGTAAAATGTAATTTTCATTAATAAAGGAAAAAAATGTTACAACAATGCCCCTCGTCAGGTGTCTCCCTCGACAGGCCAAGGTATCCGCCATAGTCTATATAATGCGCGTGTGCTAACAGAGCTAGGGAGTTCTAGACTAATTATGCGCTGGCGCATATCTTCCATAATCAGGTTTGCTACCATGCTAGGAGGGTTCTGAACTTGCTCAAATCTTCTAGTGTTCCTCTCCTTCCAAATAAGATAAACACACGATCCTAATAGTGCACGGTATGCAATGTTGATGATATGTTTCCCACGCCATTTTCGTGCCCCCCATACAATATCTTGTGTCCATTCCCGATTACGCCACTGAAACCGTACCATGCATCGTATAGTGCAGATGCATCGTCTACTAAATCTTCAATGGAAGAACAAGTGGTCGTGTGATTCGACCATGTCATCATTGCAAAGTACGCAATGCCCAAGGTGGGATAACCATGGTTTATCCGTTGTGGCCAGCTTCTCCAGAATCGCAAGCCACAGGATGAACATATGACGAGGAATCTTCAGAGGGCCTGAAAGTAGTGAAGTCCAGTCTACTTTCGGTCCCGGTGGCATCATAAGCCGATAGAGCTCCTGAGTGGTGGGTCTCCCATTCATAAATCTCTAAATAATCCGATCTGATCCTCCATCGATACGAGGCAGTGTGTGAGTAATCTCTAAGCACTCCATGTCCGTAATCAATGGCCACTGCCATTGATTCTCGTGGATAACTGAATTCAATGTAGCATTCTCATGCAAACCCAATCTGGAAGGCCCTCGTGGGAACCTGTCTATGAGTGGTCCAAGGGTGTGCCATGGATCCTTCCATAAATAAAATTCACTCCCATCACCAATGCGGTATTCAACGATAGATCGTATCTAAGTACGCAAACGCAAGAGTTTCCTCCATCCCCATGGCCCCTTATGATCCGGTATAGTCCAGATTAAACTACCCCATAAGTGTCCACTAATCAACCAATCCACCCAAATCGACGTCCTGTCACATCGGATGACCTCGCATAGTTTTTTTGCACATAAGAGCACGGTTTTATTAAAACAAGTTTGTTTCCCTTTTATACTAACTTGTAGTTATTATTACGCTTAGCAAATGAAGAACACAAATGCTTGGGTCTAGATCTACGTTTGGGTGACAGTTTCGTCGAATTGTGAGAAAGTTCAAAATTCAGTTGGTTTGCACGGTTTTATTAAAGCAAATTTGTATCCCTTTTATACTAACTTGTAGTTATTATTACGCTTAGCAAATGTATAATACAAATGCTTGGGTCTAGATCTACGTTTGGGTCAAGTTTCATCGAATTTTGAGAACGTTCAAAATTTAGCTGTTTAGCACAGTTTTATTAAACCAAGTCTGTTTCCCTTTTATACTAACTTTTAGTTATTATTACGCTTAGCAAATTTACAACACAAATGCTTTGATCTAGACCAACGTTTGGTTCAAGTTTCCTCGAATTCTGAGAACGTTCAAAATTGAGCTGTTTTGCACGGTTTTATTAAAGCAAGTTTGTTTCCCTTTTATACTAACTTGTAGTTATTATTTCGCTTAGGAAAATTTAACACACAAATGCTACGTACAAAATTTAGCTATTTTGCACGGTTTATTAAAGCAAGTTTGATTCCCTTTTATACTAACTTGTAGATTTTTTAATCTTAGCAAATTTATCACACAAATGCATGGGTCTAGACCTATGTTTGGGACAAGTTTCGTGCAACTCTGAGAATGTTAAAAATTTAGTTCTTTTGTACTATTTTATTAAAGCAAGTTTGTTTCCCTTTTATACTGAGTTATAGTTATTATCATGCTTAGCAAATTTCCATACAAATTCATGGGTCTAGGCCTACGTTTTGGTCACATTTCGTGGAGTTCTGAGAACGTTCAAAGTTTAGCTATTTTGCACGGTTTTATTAAAGCATGTTTGTTTTCCTTTTATACTAACTTATAGTTATTATTACGCTTAGCAAACTTACCACACAAATGCTTGGGTCTGGACCTATGTTTGGGTCAAGTTTCGTGCAATTCGTAGAACGTTCAAAATTTAGCTGTTTTTCAAGGTTTTATTAAAACCTTGAAAAAAAAAATAAAAAATAAAACAAGTTTTTCCCTTTCATACTAACTTGTAGTTATTGTTACGCTCAACCAATTTTTTTTTTTTTTTTTTTGGTAAAAGTAAGTATCATTGAGTAAAACAAAAAATGGTACAGTACAACAATATGGTCCCATAATGGTTTATCCCTCGACAGGCCAAGGGATTCGCCATAATCGAAATAAAGCATGTGTACTGACTGATCTAGAGAGTGAGATGCTATGAATTCGCTGTCGAATGTCCTCAATGATCAGTAATGCTATGGTAGTAGGCGTCCTCTCGGTGTTATCGAATCTTCTCAGGTTTCTTTCCTTCCAAATGTGGTATACACAGGCAAATAGTGCTCTATAAGACATGTTGATTATGTGTTTACCCCTCCATCTCTGTGTAGCCCATGTAATGTCATCTTTCCACTCTCTATTGGGCCATAAGAATTGTACCGTTCTTCGAATTTCCGTGAGACATCCTCGACTAAATCTGCATTGGAAGAATAAATGTGCATGTGTCTCTGTCAGTCCTTCATTACATAGGACACATGGGCCAAGGTGAGCAAGCCATGGTTTGTCTGTCATAGCCAACTTGTCTTGGATGGCAAGCCAAAGAATAAATATGTGACGTGGGATTTTAAGTGATCCCGAAAGTAGTGAAGCCCAGCCTACTTTCGGTCCTGATGGGTCACATAACTCATAAATAGCCTGTGTTGTTGGTCGCCCATTCTCAAATCTCCAAATTATACGGTCTTCCCCTCCAAAAATAGTGGGTAGTACATGTGTGATCTCCAAGCACTCGATATCCGTGATAAGGGGCCACTGCCATACTCCTTCATGAATCACCGTGCTTAGTTTGCATGACTCATCAAGTCCAAGAAGCCTCGGTCCTCTTGGGAAGGTGTCACATAGAGGGCCAAGGTGGTGCCACGGATCCTGCCACAAGAAGAAATTCCTCCCATCTCCAATCCGGTAGTCTACCATGGTTCGGAGAAACATCTGTAATCGAAGGATTTTCCTCCGTGCAAAACAGCTAATTTTTTATCGTTCTCAGAATTCGACGAAGCTTGACCCAAACGTTGGTCTAGACCCAAGCATTTGTATTGTAAATTTGTTAAGCAATAGTAATAACTACAAGTTAGTATAAAAAGGAAAAAATCTTGTTTTAGTAAAACCGTGGAAAACAGCTAAATTTTGAGCGTTCTCAGAATTCGACGAAACTTGACCCAAACGTTGGTCTAGACCCAAGCATTTGTGTGTTAAATTTTCCTAAGCGAAATAATAACTACAAGTTAGTATAAAAGGGAAACAAACTTGCTTTAGTAAAACCGTGCAAGACAGCTAAATTTTGAACGTTCTCAGAATTCGGCGAAACTTGACCCAAACGTTGGTCTAGATATGGTCCGTAATCGTCCATATAGAGGTGTGTTGTAGGCGTCCCTTGTACAACCATTCAACCCAAATCGATGTTCTGTCGCATCTAATGACATCACATAGTTTTTTGGTCATCAATGCACGGTTCAAGGTGCTGATATCCTTGAATCCAAGTCCTCCCTCCTCCTTAGGTCGGCATATATCCTTCCACGCAACCTTGGCATAGCCACTATTCGTCGTTCCCTTCCACAAGAAAGCTCGCAACCTTTTCTCAATTTCATTAATAACTTTCTTCGGTAATATAAATGCCGATGCCCAATAAAGACTTAGTGATATAAGTACAGATTTAATAATTTGTACTCTACCAGCATAAGATATAGTGGTACCTTCCCATCCAGCGATCCGTTTGTCAATCTTTAGTAATAGTGGGTGGCAATCTGCAATAGTTAGTCGAGACGATATAAGTGGTAACCACAGATACCTCATTGGAAGCACCCCTTCCTGAAATCCGAGTAGTGCCAACATCTCCTCACGTAATGTTTGCGCTGAGCGTGATATAATCAAGTGGCTTTTCTGTACGTTCAGTCTGAGACCCGACCATTCGGCAAAACGATCCAGACTTGCTTTAAAGATTCTTAGAGATTCCATATCAGCACGGCTAAATAATATCACATCATCAGCAAACCCCAACTGAAAGATCCTGGCTGCCTCACATTTCCAGTGATAGGAAAATAACTCCTCTTGATCAATCAACTGTAGGAAGCCCAAGTGTAGGACTTCCATCACAAGCACAAATAGGTAGGGTGATAAAGGGTCACCCTGCCTAAGTCCTCTGGCGCCTCGAAAGAATCCATGGGGCTTCCCATTTAGCCCAACAGAGAATGAAGGTGTTGTCACACACTTCTCAATCCACTTCACAAACGTGCTAGGGAACCCAAACATCTCCAAGACTTCTATCAAGAAATCCGAATCCACTGTGTCATATGCCTTCGGGATGTCTACTTTCAGAGCACATCTAGGAGGTAGACGAGTCTGGTTGTATCCCGTAAAGAGTTCCTGTGCTAGCATAATGTTATCTCCAATGCTGCGTCCCGGCACAAATGCCGCTTGGCATGGGCTGATCAGTTTGTCCATTATCACACTCAACCTTTGGACAATGAGCTTTGTAATGATCTTATAAAGCACATTACAACATGCAATGGGCCGAAAATCACTAACCGTCATAGGTGAATGTACTTTTGGTATGAGCGCCAAAAGTGTAGTATTTATCTGCTTCAGAAGTCGGCCTGTATTAAAGAAGTCCAGTACTGCCGAACTCACCTCCTGTCCAACTATAGGCCATGCTGCTTTGAAGAAGCCCGATGAGTATCCGTCCGGGCCTGGGGCCTTGTCCTCAGCAATGTCAAAAACCGCCTGTTTGACATCTGCTGGTGTGAACGGTAATAGTAAATCGGTTGACTCCTCATTACTCAAGATGTGCCTAGCCCACGGTCTGAGAAACCGAATGTCAATACGTGCTCTTCGTCTATCTCCTCCTAGCAGGTTTTGGCAGTATGTGATAAACTCATTAATAACTTCTTCTGGATCAGTGTGAGTAGATCCCTGTTCATCGTTGATTTGGAAGATCCTCCTTGATGATCTTCGTTGGGCAATCTTCCGAAAGAACACTCGAGAGCACTGATCACCTCCCTTCATCCACTGCATCTTCGCTCGTTGATTTAACATAATCTGCTCCAATTTTGTTGCTTTGGCCAGTACGAGTCGACAATAGTGTTCAAGTTGTATGTATAGTTCATCTCGCCTACTTGAGCTAACAAGTAGTTGTGCTGCTTCAAGAAACCCTTTTGCCATTTGGACATTGTGTGATAGATCCCCCTTATTACCACACAAATGTTTGGGTCTAGACCTACGTTTGTGTCAAGTTTCGTGGAATTCTGAGAACGTTGAACATTTAGTTGTTTTTCATGGTTTTATTAAAGCAAGTTTCTTTTTTTTTCGATAATGGTAAATTTCATTAATAAAAATATGGTACAGTACAACAATTAATTGGGTAGTCCCTCGACAGGCCAAGGGATACGCCATAATCTATAAAGAGGCCATGTACTAATCGAACTGGAAAGATTAAGGCTCAGAATCCTCTGCCTAACATCATCAATAATATGAAAATCCAATACATTAGGCGGGTGTTCACTTTGCTGGAACCGTCTGGAGTTTCTTTCTCGCCACAAATGGTAAACCAATGACCGAAGTAACGTTCGGTATGCTGCATTGATGATATGCTTACCTCTCCATTTTTTAACTGCCCATTCCACATCCATTGCCCATGTGCGATTGGGCCAATCGAATCGAATTATTTCCCGTATGGCTATAAGGCATCTTCTGCTATATAAAGCAAGTTTGTTTTCGTTTCATACTTACTTATAGTTATTATTACGCTTAGTAAATTAACCACAAAAATGCATGGGTCTAGACCTGCGTTTGGGTCAAGTTTCGTGCAATTCTGAGAACGTTAAAAATTTAGCTATTTTGTACGGTTTTATTAAAGCAAGTTTGTTTACCTTTTATAGTAAGTTGTAGTAATTATTTCGCTTAACAAATTTACCACACAAATACATGGGTCTAGACCCACATTTCGGTCAAGTTTCGTGCAATTCTGAGAACATTAAAAATTTAGATGTTTTGTACGATTTTATTAAAGCAAGTTTGTTTCCCTTTTATAGTAATTTGTAGTTATTATTACGCTTAGCAAACTTACCACACAAATGCATGGGTCTAAACCTACGTTTGGGTCAAGTTTCGTGCAATTCTATGAGCATTAAACATTTAGTTATTTTGCCCGATTTTATTAAATCAAGTTTGTTTTCCTTCGATAGTAAGTTGTAGTTATTATTACACTAAGCAAATTTACCACACAAATGCATGGGTCTAGACCTACGTTTGGGTCAAATTTCATGCAATTATGAGAACATACAATATTTAGTTGTTTTTCTTTTTTTTTTTTTTTTGGTAAATGTAAATTTCATTAATAAAGAGTAATGGTACAGTACAACATGTGATCATCAAATGGTTTCTCCTTCAACCCAAGGGATACGCCATAATCTATACAATGCTCGTGTACTGACTGACGAAGTTAAATCAACGCTAAGAATCTTCTGCCTGACGTCATCGACAATTAGGATACTCAATGTGGCCGGTGTCCGCTTAGTGTGTTCAAATCTCCTCAAATTTCTCTCCCTCCATATGTGGTAGACACACGATGCAAGTAGTGTACGGTAAGCGCTATAAATAATGTGCTTACCTCTCCATTTCCGCGTCGCCCATTCAATATCTGTTGCCCAATCGTTGTTAGGCCAGTGAAAACGAATCCATCTGCGAATCTCAAAAAGGCATTGACGACTAAATCTGCATTGGAAGAATAAATGTGAATGAGATTCTGTAGCTCTCTCATCGCACAATATGCATACCCACAGGTGAGATAGCCATGATTTGTCCGTGGTAGGTAGTTTGCCAAGGATTGCGAGCCATAAGATGAACGAATGACGAGGAATTTTCAAGGAGCCCGAAACTAGTGAAGACCATCCTACTTTCGGCTCGGGGGGGATCAAATAATCGGTAGAGGGCCTGAGTAGTAGGTTTCCCTTCGTCACATCACCACACCACCCGATCCTCACCTCCAAGAATAAGCGGTAGGTTATGTGTGATCTCCAAACATTCGAAGTCCGTGATGGTAGGCCATTGCCACTCTCCTGCTGAAATCACCGAACTGAGTTTTGCAGATTCTTCAAGTCTAAGATGACGTGGACCACGAGGGATCCGCTCAATAAGTGGACCCAAGTGATGCCACGGGTCCTGCCAAATAAAGAATCTATCTCCATTTCCAATCTGGTAAATTTAGTTGTTTTTCACGATTTTACTAAAGCAAGTTTGTTTTCCATTTATACTAACTTGTAGTTTTTTTAATTTTAGCAAATTTACCATACAAATGCATGGGTCTAGACCAACGTTTGGGTCATGTTTTGTGCAATTCTGAGGACGTTAAAAATTTAATTGTTTTGTACGGTTTTATTAAAGTAACTTTGTTTCGTTTTTATAGTAACTTGTAGTTATTATTACGCTTAGCAAATTTACCACACAAATGAATGGGTCTAGACTTACGTTTGGGTGAAGTTTCATGCAATTCTAAGAGCGTTAAAAATTTAGCTGTTTTGCACGATTTTATTAAATCAAGTTTGTTTACCTTTCATACAAACTTGTAGTTGTTATTACACTTAGCAAATTTTTCACACAAATACATGGGTCTAGACCTACGTTTGGGTCAAGTTTCGTGCAGTTCTGAGAACGTTCAAAATTTAGTTCTTTTCCACGGGTTTATTAAAGCAAGTTTGTTTTCCGTTTATACTAACTTATAGTTATTATACCCCCAGGGCCGAAAGTAGGCTGGTCTTCACTACTTTCGGGCTCCTTGAAGATACCAAGACACGCGTTCATCCTTTTTTTTTTTGGGTAAATATAAATTTCATTAATAAAGTAATGGTACAGTACAACATATGTTCATCAATTGGTTTCTCCCTCGATCCAAGGGATACGCAATAATCTATACAATGCTCGTGTACTGACTGATGAAGTTAAATTGACACTAAGTATCCTCCGTTTGACATCATCAGTGATCAGGAAACTCAAAGTGGCTGGTGTCCACTCAGTGTGTTCAAATCTCCTCAAGTTCCTTTCCTTCCATATGTGGTAGAACATGCTGCAAGTAGTGAACGGTAAGCAACATTAACAATGTGTTTACCTCCATTTCCGCGTCGCCCACTCAATATCTATTGACCAATCCCTGTTAGGCCAGTGAAACCGAATCCGTCTGCGCTCAATGATCTCAAAGCCCGTTGGGAGAAGAAATTCGGACGATTTGCTGCAAAAAAATTAGTACGGCACCGGTACCTGTTCGCAAAGCCGTGAGAAGCGTCTGGCCAGCGAAGAAAGACTGTTTGCCTGGAGAAAAAGCAGGTGAGAGGGTGATGGTTAATATTCTGCCGGAAATTTCAGAAGAACACGCGAAGAAAATTGCTGCTATGTCTTCACCGGATTATTCCTCCGTTTCTGGTGACCGAACGGCGAGTGAAGTGAAGGGCATACGGGCTAGACATCTTGACAGCGGTTTTTCGGCCATCTCGCCGGCTAACAGACGTGGAGAAAATGACGCTGATGTGGTAGCGTGTTTGGATGATGTGGCGCCATGTGTGGATGAGGTAGAGGCTGACGTGGCGTATGAGGTCAATGCTGATGTCACTGATGATGTACCTAATAGCGCTTATGTCACTGCTGATGTCACCGATGATGCTAGGGCTGATGTCACTGCTGTTGTAACTACTAGTGCTGGTGTCACTGCTGATGCGCTTATGTCACTGCTGATGTCACCGATGATGCTAGGGCTGATGTCACTGCTGTTGTAACTACTAGTGCTGGTGTCACTGCTGATGTAACTACTAGGGCTGATGTCACTGCTGATGTAACTGCTAGGGCTGATGTCACTGCTGATGTAACTGCTAGGGCTGATGTCCCTGCTGATGTAACTACTAGGGCTGATGTCACTGCTAATGTAACTGCTAGGGCTGATGTCACTACTGATGTGCTGCAAAGAAACCCTAAAAGAGACTCAGTATGGTGATTAGTGGAGGAGAATGACAATGGCCTCTCATCACAGATTTCGAGTGTATGGAGATCACACATGCATTACCCACGATCCATGGAGGGGAGGACCGTGTTATTTGAAAATTTGACCAGGGGCATCCCACAACTCAGGCTTTGTACAGGTTATTTGATCCCCCAGGACCGAAAGTAGGCTGGACTTCACTACTTTCGGGTTCATTGAAGATTGGCCACAATGGATAAACCATGGTTAGTCCACCTTGGCCCTTGTGTCCTGTGTAACGAGGGAGCGATGGAGACGCATGGACATTTATTCTTTCAGTGCAGATTTAGTCGATAGTGTCTCACTGCAATCCGGAGAATGGTACGATTTTCTTGGCCCAATAGAGACTAGCAAACGGATGTTGATTGGGCTTCCCAGAGATGGAGGAGTAAACCCATCGTTAACATGGCTTATCGGACACTATTAGCAGCATGTATTTACCACATTTGGAGAGAGCGAAACTTGAGACGATTCGAGCATACTGAGAGAACAGCTAGCACCATGGCTTTATTAATAGTTGAGGATATTAGATAGCGAATTCTTAGCATTACTCTACCTACATCAGTCAGTACACGAGTTTTATATAGACTATGGTGTATCCCATGGACTACCGAGGGAGAAACCAACTGATGATCACATTGTTGTACTGTACAATTTTTTTACTTAATGAAACTTACATTACCTAAAAAAAAAATCCTAAATTCCAAAATTTGGGTACTAATCATACGGGATTGTTCGTGGGGAATATTCCTTTGCATACTTGTCCGGATGCGACTGTCGACGATAAAATTGCCCAAGCGTTCAACAACTCCACCCGCAAGCTTGCTCACCTTGGAACACGTTTCCTATGCAATGAAGGAATGACAAAGACACATGCACATTTATTCTTCCAATGCAGATTTAGTCGAAGATGTCTCACGAAAATTCGAAGAACGACACGATTCTTGTGGCCCAATAGAGAGTGGAAAGATGACATTACATGGACTTCACAGAGATGGAGGGGTAAACATATCATCAATATGTCTTATAGAGCACTACTTGCAGCATGTGTATACCACATTTGGAAGGAAAGAAACCTGAGACGATTCGATCACACCGAGAGGACGCCTACTACCATAGCATTACTGATCATTGAGGACATTAGACAGCGAATCCATAGCATCCCACTAACTAGATCAGTCAGTACACGTGCTTTATTTCGATTATGGCGAATCCCTTGGCCTGTCGAGAGATAAACCATTTGGTGACCATATTGTTGTACTGTACCAAATTTACTCAATGAAACTTACTTTTACCGAAAAAAAAGACCCTCACATTTATTGCGCCTACCTTGCAAAATGGGGAAGTTATTGTACGGCCGACACTGGATATTATCCGCAATGGTTCTAAACGATGGAGGACTACGGCGGTGGGATACTTTCTTGGAAAAAGACCATATTTCCATCATGTGAAGGAGTTTGCGATGTTGGGTTTTTCTTTTTTCAGTTCAAAACAGTTATTGCGATGGAAGATATCATTGAAGGGGGACCGTGGCTCTTCCAGGGTCAGCCAGTAGTATTACAAAATGGAAGCCGGGAATGGTTTGGAGAAAACTAAAGCATACGCAGGTTCCTGTTTGGATTAAACTACGACACCTTTTTTTTGGGTAAAGGTAAGTTTCATTAAGTAAAATAATACAGTACAACAGTCAATTGTGTTATCCCTCGACAGGCCAAGGGAAACGCTATAGTCTATAAAGGGCACTCTAATGGAACTAGAGAGATTAATACTCAAAATCCTCTGTCTAATGTCGTCGACAATAAAGGAAGCAAATACATTTTCTGGGTGCTCAATCTGTTGGAAACGTCTCGAGTTTCTTTCTCGCCATATATGGTAAACGAATGCTCCAAGTAACGCTCGATATGCTACATTGATGATATGCTTGCATCTCCATTTCTTCGTTGCCCATTCCACATCCCTCACCAAATCTCTGTTGGGCCAAGCAAGTCGAGTAATTTGCCTTATGGCTGCAAGGCATCGTCTACTGAAACGGCATCGGAAGAACAAGTGGGAATGTGTCTCGTTTGCATCCTCATCACAAAGAATACATCCTCCAAGGTGTGTGAGCCATGGTTTGTCTGTCGTCGGTAACTTTTCCTGAATAACCATCCATAAGATAAATGAATGCCTTGGTATCTTCAACGAACCCGAAAGTAGTGAAGTCTAGTCTACTTTCGGTCCAGGTGGGCGAATAAGTTTGTATATAGCTTGGGCGGTTGGTCGCCCTTCCGGGAATCGCCAAATGATTCTATCCTCTCCACCATGAATCAGGGGTAATGCATAGGTAATCTGAAGGCATTCCAAATCCGTGATGAGGGGCCAATGCCATTGGCCCTCATCCAAAACCTCATGGAGTTTGGTAGATTCATCAAGTCCAAGTAGACTCGGTCCTCGTGGAAATCTAGTAATCAGGGGCCCAAGGTGATGCCATGGATCCTTCCAAAGATAGAAGGTCCTTCCATCTCCAATATGCAGCTCCACCATTGGTTGGATAAGGCTGCGTAGTGCATTAGTTTTCTCCAACTCCATGATCCTCCCTTCTCATCGACTGTCCAAATGGATTTATTTCGAAGTCGTCCAAGCTGCAACCATTCAACCCATATAGTCGTTCGGTCACATCTAATGACATCACACAATTTCTTTGTCATTAGGGCTCGGTTGAGTATCTCAATATCTTTAATACCTTGGCCCCCTTCCACCACCGGTTTGCAAACATCTTTCCACGCGACTTTTGCATATCCTGTATCTGAAGTGCCTTTCCAGAGGAATGTTCGAAGGCGTTTCTCCACTTCCTCAATAATTGCCTTCGGTAATATGAATGCAGAAGCCCAATACAAGCTTAATGCTGAAAGTACAGATTTTATGATTTGTACCCGACCAGCATATGATATTGACATTCCCTCCCATCCAGCAATACGAGCATCAATTTTAGATAAAAGTGGCTGACAATCAGAGATAGATAATCTAGATGAGATTAGAGGAAGACCCAAGTACCTCATTGGGAGTTGTCCCTCCTGGAAGCCCAAGATCGATAGCAACTGTTCTTTCCTTTCTAGTGCAGACCGGGAGATAATTAGGTGACTCTTTTGAATATTAAGTCGGAGGCCCGACCATTCTGCAAACTGGTCCAGTCCCACCTTTAGGACTCTAGCAGAGTCCGTGTTAGTTCTACAAAAGAGGAGAAGATCATCCGCAAATCCCAACTAGAATATTCTCGCTGGCTCACACTTCCAATGATACGTGAATTGCATATTCTGCTCAATTAATTGCGAAAGTCCCAAATTCAATACTTCCATAACAAGCACAAACAAGTAGGGAGATAAAGGATCTCCCTGTCGAAGTCCCCTCACTCCAGCAAATAACCCATGGGGATTTCCGTTTAAGCAAATCGAAAATGAGGTCGTCGTAATACACTCCTCAATCCACCTGGTGAATATTGATGGAAACCCGAAAAGTTGCAAAGTCGCTACAAGGAAGTCCCACTCAACTGTGTCATAGGCCTTCCTAATATCCACATTTAATGCGCATCTTGGGGGCAGTCGCGCCTGATTGTAGCCCGTAAACAGTTCCTGGGCTAGCATAATGTTGTCACCTATGCTTCGTCCCGGTATGAATGCAGCCTGACTAGGACTGATTAACTTGTCCAAAACCACTCTCAACCGTTGGACAAGTAATTTAGCTATGATCTTATATAAAACATTGCAGCATGAGATGGGTCTAAAGTCACTTACAGACATAGGAGTATGTATCTTTGGAATCAAAGCCAAAAGTGTGGAGTTGACTTGCTTAAGTAATTTTTCGGTAGTGACGAAATCCAGTACCGCCTTTGTAGTCTCCGTCCCTACTACTGGCCAAGCTACCTTATAGAATCCTGATGAGAAACCATCAGGGCCCGGGGCCTTGTCCTCAACAATGTCAAACACGGCTATCTTCACTTCCTCCGGTGAGAATGGTGAAAGTAGGTGGCTAGTCTCCTCATCAGATAGTATATGCCTCACCCAAGGTCTGAGATAGTTAATATCTACGAATGCTCGACGTCTGTTACCTCCTAAGAGGTTCTGATAATAAGATACAAATTCATGCACAACTTCCCATGGATCCGTGTGTGGTACCATGCTCATCATTAATCTGCAAGATCCACCTCATCGCCCGTCTCTGAGCAATCTTTTTTTGGGTAAATGTAAGTTTCATTAAAAAAAATAGGTAAAGAGTACAAAGTACAACAATCAAATGGTGGTACCCCCAACAGACCAAGGGATATGCCAAAGTCTATAGAGTGCACATGTACTAATAGAACTGGAAAGATTAATACTAATTATCCTCTGTCTAACGTCTTCAATAATGCAAGTAGCTAATACAGCTTCCGGCCGATGGGTGTGCTCAAATCGTCTCAAATTCCTCTCTCGCTATATATGGTATATGCATGCACCAAGTAATGCTCGATAAGCAACATTAACGATATGCTTCCCCCTCCACTTCCTCGATGCCCATTCCACGTCTCTTGTCCACTCACGATTGGGCCAAGGAAATCGGAAATGATGTCGTATAGCTGCAAGGCATCCTCTACTATATCGACATCGGAAGAACATGTGATTGTGTGTCTCTGCTGCACCCTCGTCACAGAGAATACATCCCCCTAGATGCGTCATCCATGGTTTATCAGTTATCGGTAGCTTCTCCTGAATTGCTAACCAAAGAATGAAGTTATGGCGGGGAATCTTCAAAGAACCCGAAAGTAGTGAAGACCATCTTACTTTCGGTCCAGGTGGACAGAAAAGTCTATATAGGGATTGTGTAGTGGGTCGTCTCTCTGAAAACCGCCAGTTGATCCTGTCATCCCCTCCATGAATCTGGGGTAACATGTAAATAATCTCCATACATTCCAAATCGGTAATGAAGGGCCACTGCCATTGCCCCTCATTAATGACTACTTATAGTTTGGCGGATTCATCAAGTCCTAAGAGGCTCGGTCCCCTTGGGAATCTAGCAATAAGTGGGCCCAAGTGGTGCCATGGGTCCTTCCACAAGTAGAATGACCTCCCCTCTCCAATAAGAAACTCTGTCATGTTTCCATGTGATCAGTGTGAGAGAAAAATTTAGCTGTTTTGAAAAAATTCTCACTAAAAATTCTCTCTCCTACACACACTAGCACACCTACAACTTCACACACAAAACCCTAATGTACAAATTTCCGGCCGGCGACGGCGGAAAAACGACCGGCCATATGGAGGACGATGGCGACATGCCGGAGGAAGGGGATGTGGATGACTGGGATGGCTTGGATGGCAGTGGAGAGGAATATGAATCGCGATTTTTCGGCGAGAAATTTGAAGAGACGGGTTTGGGGTTTCTGACCGGAAAAGGCACTATTTCGCCGGCTAGTGAGACGGAAATTGTTGGGGAGAAAAGCAGTGATGTTTCTACAGTGTTTGGGCGAGTTTTGGAGGCGGAAACGATAACTGGTTCGTCGCCGCCATTATTAGGGTTTCTAGGAGACGAAGAGTCACGACGGAAAAAGTCGACGGATGTCAGCGTTTTCACGGCCGATGAAGGTAACAAAGGGTCTGTGGAGATGGAAACATTGTCCACGAACGAGAAAGGAGAGAACTTGACCACTGATTCGACTCGTTCAAAGGCGCTGCAAAAACTAGGGTTTGAAGAAGCTTCCATTAATGGCGGACGAATGGAAGAACCTTTCAACCTTGACGAATTTCTGAGATTAGCCAACGCCGTCACTGACAAAGGTGATGACAAACAGTTGCAGCCCTCACAGATCTGAAAATCAGATGGAGAATGCGTTTCAGAAACTCTCCTTCGCTGCGGTCGGTGGTCGAGTTACATGGAGGAGGCGCGCCACCACGTCGCCAAGCTTGGAGGTGTATTCTGCCGTCGGGAAAGAGCAATATGACGTCGGAAACAGCTAGTAAACGGACTAGTTCAGACCTACAGGCGCCAGCGACCGAGAAGCCTCATTTTTTCGCCGGAAAAATGTCAGTTTCACTAACACCGGCGATGGAAATTCCGGCGATGCGACCGGCCGTCAGATCTGGTGAATGTACACAAACGGCTGACGTGGCACATAGGTGTGACGTGGAGGCTGAGATGGATGCTAGGGTGGAAGTTGACAAGGATGATGAAGTCATCAATGATGCAAGCATGACCTATGCTGATGACATCACTGTTGAGGCAAGCATGACCTATACTGCTGACATCACCGCTGAGGCAAGCATGATACCATCACCTGCTGATGTCACAGATGACATCACTCTGCACAAGAAGACAAAAAAACTGCATCCTAACCTTAATTCTAGTGCTCCAATGGGATTGTTCGTCGGAAACATACCTTTGCATGCATGCTCGAACACAATTATCGATGACAAAATAGCTCATGCATTTCATAATTCAACTCGCAAAACCCTATCTTATGTGGCTCCATCGGTACAAAATGGAGAGGTAATAGTCCGACCAACATTTGATATTATAAGAAACGGATCCAAACGATGGAAGACTACCGCGGTGGGATATTTCCTAGGAAAAAGGCCATATTTTCATCATCTGAAAGAGTTTGCGATGTCGGTTTGGCCGGAATTGAAGGAGGTCACGGGTACAAATAATGGATTTTTTTTCCTTCAGTTCAAATTAGTCGCTGCTATGGAAGATGTCATAGAAGGAGGGCCGTGGCTATTTCAGGGGCAGCCGATTGTTCTTCAAAAATGGGAACCAGGGATGGTATTACGAAAACTTCAACATACACAGGTTCCTGTATGGATCAAACTACGTCACCTTCCAGTCGAGTTTTGGACAGAGGAAGGCCTTAGTACGGTGGCTAGTGGAGTGGGTAAACCACTTTACCCGGATGCAATTACGAGAGGATGCACGAGACTGGACTTCGCTCGTGTATGCATAATGGTGGATGTGACCTCAAACTTACCAAAGCACATTATAATTATGAATCCGGATGAGGACGGAGGAGAATCACCTTATAAAGTAGACGTTGAGTACGAATGGCTACCACAGAAATGCAAGAGATGTATGACATTGGGACGCTCTGCTAAAGATTGTGTTCTCAACAAACCAAAACCAGCTAAACCACCGATTGCTGTATATGTACCTAAAGTTGGGACGCTGCAAGAACCAACAAGGCCTGAACGGAATCGGAGCCAACCTAGGGAGGAAGAAGATACTACTAATATACCATCCCGGCCACTACATATGACTGATCGGAACAAGAGTAGACCACCACCAGCTCCAGTGGTAGAAAACAAGAGAGAGGGACATGAGTACACTAGAGATACAACCGGCCCAAGTAGTGAGGAGAGGGGTAAGGCACTTGTTATATACAACACTTTTGATGCACTTCACCTACTGGATGGTACAGATGAGTCGTCTCGGGGTCCTAAGCATAGCAGCCCCATACCTAGTGATCCATGTTGAATGCAGCAATATGGAATGTTCGTGGCCTGAACAAACGAGACCATCAGATGGCAGTCAAAGACATTGTTGCTGAGTTCAGGTTACAATTCCTTGGTCTCCTTGAAACTCGTGTACGTATTAATAATGCAGCTCAAATTCAATCTTTTCTATTACCCCAATGGAAATGGTATGTGGATTATGGATCTTCTGGTAATCGCGTGTGGATTGCATGGAATGATAGTTTTATTGATGTTGTTGTGGTGGAATGTGGAACGCAATTTATACACTGTCTTGTTAGTATCCGTGCAATACATGAAACAGTTGTTACTGTCACTTATGGAGCCACTGAGGTGGTTGATAGGAGAGAATTATGGAGTGCCCTGGACAATTTAGCTATACAGTGTGTTGATATCCCATGGTTGATTGGAGGGGATTTTAATGCAGTTTGCGACCTCAGTGAAGTATGTGGCACATCAGGGGATATCCGAACAGCTATGGAAGAATTTAATGCAGCCATTCAGAATACAGGATTACTACCACTACCCATGCAGGGAGAGTGGTACACATGACACAACCACAGTGCGACACCCCGGAACCTCTGGAAAAGACTGGACCGCATGTTGATAAATGATAGATGGATGGCACGGTTCCCTACCGCATTCTATTCGGTCCTTACACCACGCACTTTAGACCACTCACCGATGGTACTATATGAAGACCAACAACAACAATATGGAGGTATGCTCCGATTCGATAACTACCTCGCTCGCTTACCTGAGTTTATTTCTAGTGTGTAGAATATATGGCAACATAACATTATGGGTACGCCTATGTATGCTGTGACACGCAAACTCAAAACTTTGAAACCAATTTTCCGAGAGCAAAGGAAGAATAAGGGGGATCTCTCGCACAATATCCAAATGGCAAAAGGGTTTCTTGAAGCAGCACAACTACTTGTAAGCTCAAGACGGCGAGATCAGCTATACATTCAACTAGAACACTGTTGTCGACTCGTACTGGCCAAAGCAACAAAATTGGAACAGATTATGCTACAACAACGAGCGAAAATGCAGTGGATGAAGGGAGGTGATCAGTGCTCCCGAGTGTTCTTTCGGAAGATTGCCCAACGAAGATCAGCAAGAAGGATCTTCCAGGTCAACGATGACCATGGATCGACTCACACTGATCCAGAAGAAGTTATTAATGAGTTTGTCACATATTACCAGAACCTACTAGGGGGAGACAGACGACGAACAGGTGTTGATATTCGAGCTCTTAGACCGTGGGCTAGGCACATTTTCAGTAATGAGGAATCTACCACTTTACTGTTACCGTTCACACCAGCAGATGTCAAATAGGCGGTTTTTGACATTGATAAGGACAAGGCCCCAGGCCCGGACGGATACTCATCGGGCTTCTTTAAAGCAGCATGGCCTATAGTTGGACAGGAGGTGACTTCGGCAGTACTGGACTTCTTTAGTACAGGCCGACTTCTGAAGCAGATAAATACTACACTTTTGGCGCTCATACCAAAAGTACATTCCCCTATGACGGTTAGTGAATTTCGACCCACAGCATGCTGTAATGTGATTTATAAGATCATTGCAAAGCTCATTGTCCAAAGGTTGAGTGTGATAATGGACAAACTGATCAGCCCATGCCAAGCGGCATTTGTGCCGGGACGAAGCATTGGAGATAACACATGCTAGCACAGGAACTCTTTACGGGATATAACAAGACTCATCTACCTCCTGGAGTGCTCTGAAAGTCGACATCCGAAAGGCATATGACACAGTGGAATGGGATTTCTTAATAGCAGCCATGGAGATGTTTGGGTTCCCTATTACTTTTGTGAAGTGGATTGAGGAGTGTGTGTCAACACCTTCATTCTCTGTTGGACTAAATAGGAAGCCCCATGGATTCTTTCGAGGAGCCAGAGGACTGTGGCAGGGTGACCCTTTATCACCCTACCTATTTGTGCTTGTGATGGAAGTTCTGCACCTGGGTTTCCTGCAGTTGATTGATCAGGAGGAGATATTTTCCTATCATTGGAAATGCGAGGCAGCCAGGATATTTCAGTTGGGGTTTGCTGATGATGTGATATTATTTTTCCGTGCTGATATGGACTCTCTAAGAATCTTTGAAGCAGGTCTGGATCGTTTTGCCGAATGGTCGGGTCTTAGACTGAACATACAGAAAATCCACTTGATTATATCACGCTCAGCGCAAGCATTGCGTGAGGAGATGTTGGCACTACTCGGATTTCAGGAAGGGGTTCTTCCAATGAGGTATCTGGGGTTACCACTTATATCGTCTCGACTAACTATTGCAGATTGCCGTCCACTATTACTGAAGATTGACAAACGGATTGCTGGATGGGAAGGTACCACTATATCTTATGCTGGTAGAGTACAAATTATTAAATCTGTACTTATAGCACTGAGTCTTTATTGGGCATCAGCATTTATATTACCGAAGAAAGTCATTAATGAAATTGAGAAAATGTTACGAGCTTTCTTGTGGAAGGGAACGACGAATAATAGCTATGCCAAGGTTGCGTGGAAAGATATATGCCGACCAAAGGAGGAGGGAAGACTTGGATTCAAGGATATCAGTACCTTGAACCGTGCATTGTTGACAAAAAAACTGTGTGATGTCATTAGATGCGACAGGACATCGATTTGGGTTGAATGGCTGTACCAGGGACGTCTACAAAACACCTCTATATGGACGATTACCGACCATGGCGGCTCATGGGGATGGGGAAAATCCTTCGATTACGGATGTTCCTCCGAACCATGGTAGACAACCGGTTTGGAGATGGGAGAAATTTCTTCTTGTGGCAGGATCCGTGGCATCACTTTGGCCCTCTTTGTGACTCCTTCCCACGAGGACCAAGGCTACTTGGACTAGATGAGTCATCCAGACATAGCACAGTGATTCATGAAGGAGTATGGGAGTGGCCCCTTATCACGTATCTTGAGTGTTTGGAGATCACACATGTATTACCCACTATTTTTGGAGAGGAAGAACGTATAATATGGAGATTTGAAAATGGTCGACCAACAGCACAGGCTATTTATGAGTTACTTGATCCACCAAGACCGAAAGTAGGCTGGTCTTCACTACTTTCGGGATCACTTAAAATTCCACGTCACATCTTTATTCTATGACTTGCCATCCAACGCAAGTTGGCTACGACAGATAAACCATGGCTTGCTCACCTTGACACATGTATCCTATGCAATGAAGGAATGACAGAGAAACATGCACATTTTCCAATGCAGATTTAGTCGAAGATGTCTCACGAAAATTCGAAGAACGATACGGTTCTTATGGCCCAATAAAGAGTGGAAAGATGACATTACATGGGCTTCACAGAGATGGAGGGGTAAACACATCATCAACATGTCTTATAGAGCACTACTTGCAGCATGTGTATACCACATTTGGAAGGAAAGAAACCTGAGACGATTCGATCATACCGAGAGGACGCCTACTACCATAGCATTACTGATCATTGAGGACATTAGACAGCGAATCCATAGCATCCCACTATCTAGATCAGTCAGTACACATGCTTTATTTCGATTATGGAGAATCCCTTGGCCTGTCGAGGGATAAACCATTTGGTGACCACATTGTTGTACTGTACCAATTTTACTCAATGAAACTTACTTTTACCGAAAAAAAAAAATGCATGGCTCTAGACCAACATTTGGGTCATATTTCGTGCAATTCTGAGAACGGTCAAAATTTAGCTATTTTGCACTGTTTCTAAAGCAAGTTTGTTTTCCTTTTACACTAACTTATGGTTATTATTACGCTTAGCAAATTTACTGCACAAATGCATGGGTCTAGACCTACATTTGGGGTAAGTTTGGTGCAATTTTGAGAACGTTAAAAATTTAGCTATTTTGTACGGTTTTATTGAAGCAAGTTTGTTTCCCTTTTATAGTAAAATGTAGTAATTATTATGCTTAGCAAATTTACCACACAAATGCATGGGTGTAGACCTACGTTTGGGTCAAGTTTCGTGCAATTCTGAGAATGTTAAAAATTTAGATATATGCAAAACAGACTCCTACAATTCTCACTCGCCTCCTTTACACACTAGCACACCATCTTTTACACACACAAATCCGAGGTTCTACTTTGATGGCCGGCATGGTTCTATGGCCGATGATGATGTTGGAGAGGATGGAGAAAGCGATGAAGAGAGCGGCCAAGGTTTGGATGACTTAACGACGGAGGAGATTACGGGCGGAGACACAAACCGGGCGGGATTTGGAGTGCGGGTTCATGAGAAGGAGGAAGCGATACGCATGATTCCGACGATGGAGGATGGCTGTAAGTTGAGCATGAGGATTGAACGCCTCCAAAAGATGGCTAATGGTGACTTTTCGACTATGGATGTGAGGCACCGTCCAGATCTTGGCGCAAAACCAATTCATGGCAAACACGGTTCGATATCCTTTAACATGCCTGAATTTTTAAAACTTTTTTTTTGGGAAATGTAAATTTCATTAATAAAGGGTATGGTACAGTACAACATGGGATCATCAAATGGTTTCTCCCTCTACCCAAGGGATACGCCATAATCTATACAATGCTCGTGTACTGACTGACGATGCTAAATCAACGCTAAGAATCCTCTGCCTGACGTCATCGATGATTAGGATACTCAAAGTGGCCGATGTCCGCTCGGTATGTTCAAATCTCCTCAAGTTCCTCTCCCTCCATATGTGGTAGACACACGATGCAAGTAGTGTACGGTAAGCTCCATTGATAATGTGCTTACCTCTCCATTTCCGTGTCGCCCATTCAATATCTGTTGCCCAATCTCTATTGGGCCAGTGAAAGCGAATCCTTCTGCGAATCTCATAAAGGCACTGACGACTAAATCTGCATCGGAAGAATAAATGTGGATGAGCTTCCATAGCTCCCTCATCGCACAATATGCACACCCCTAGGTGAGATAGCCATGGTTTGTCCGTGGTGGGTAGTTTGCCAAGGATTGCGACCCATAGGATGAACGAATGACGAGGAATCTTCAAGGAGCCCAAAAGTAGTGAAGACCATCTTACTTTCGGCTCAGAGTGATCGAATAATCGGTAGAGGGCCTGAGTAGTAGGTTGCCTTTCGTCACATCTCCACACTACCCGATCCTCACCTCCAAAAATAAGCGGTAGGTTATGTGTGATCTCCAAACATTCAAAGTCCGTGATGGTAGGCCATTGCCATTCTCCTGCTGAAATCACCGACCTGAGTTTTGCTGATTTTCAAGTCTAAGATGGCGAGGACCTTGAGGGAATCGCTCGATAAGTGGACCCAAGTGATGCCACGGGTCCTGCCAAACAAAGAATCTGTCTCCATTTCCAATCTGGTAATCCACGATAGATCGAAGGAAAGGACGAAGTCTGAGTATTTTTCGCCATCCCCAAGAGCCTCCATGTTCACTGATAGTCCAAATCGATCTTACACGTAATCGGTCTTGGTAGGGCCACTGAACCCATATGTATGTCCTGTCACACTGGATAACATCACATAATTTCTTGCTCATTAATGCGCGATTCAAGGTGGAGATGTCCTTGAACCCAAGACCCCCCTCATCCATCGGTCGGCACACATCTTTCCAGGCTACCTTGGCGTACCCACTAGACGTCGTACCCTTCCATAGGAAAGTCCTCAACCTCTTCTCAATTTCATTGATGACTTTCTTAGGTAATATGAATGCAGAAGCCCAATATAAACTCAATGTTGAAAGCACAGATTTGATGATTTGTACCTGCCCAGCATATGATAATGAAATCCCTTCCCATCCATTAATACGAGCATCAATTTTTGAGATAAGCGGTTGGCAATCAAAGATGGACAACCTAGACGAGATTAAGGGAAGACCCTGATACCTCATTGGAAGGTGGCCCTCCTGAAAGCCCAAAATATCCAACATCTGGTCCTTCAAATTTTGAGCCGAACGTGAAATGATTAAGTGACTTTTTTGAACATTCAGCCGAAGGCCCGACCACTCCGCAAACCAGTCCAATCCCTCTTTGAAGACTCTGATGGAGTCTAAGTCAGCTCTGCAAAGTAAGAGGAGGTCGTCTGCAAATCCCATCAGAAAAATCTTAGAACTCTCACACTTCCAATGATAAGTGACTTGGAGGTCCTCTTCAATTCGTTGCAAGAATCCACGATGTAAAGCTTCCATAACAAGGACAAACAGATAAGGAGAAAGTGGGTCTCCCTGTCGTAGTCCTCTCGCTCCAGAAAAGAACCCATGAGGTTTTCCATTGAGCCCAATCGAGAATGATGTTGTGGAAACACACTCCTCAATCCACCTTGTAAACGTAGGTGGAAACCCGAACAACTGCAAAACTGCTAACAGGAAGTCCCACTCCACCGTATCATAGGCCTTCCTGATATCCACTTTAAGTGCGCATCTCGGGGGTAGGCGCATTTGGTTATATCTCGAAGAATAATTCCTGGGCTAACATAATGTTGTCTCCAATGCTTCTTCCCGGAATAAAAGCTGTCTGACAGGGGCTAACTATCTTGTCCAGCAGCACACTAATTTTCTGGACAAGTAGTTTCGCAATGATATTGTATAAAACATTGCAGCATGAAATTGGTCTAAAATCATTAGCCGACATAGGAGTATGTACCTTTGGGATCAGAGCCAAGATCGTGGAGTTGATCTGCTTTAGAAGTTTTCCGGTAGAAAAGAAATCTAGTACCGCCCTCGTAACTTCTTCCCCCACCACAGGCCAAGCGGCCTTGAAAAACCTTGATGAGTAACCATCAGGTCCCGGTGCCTTGTCATCAGCAATATCAAACACTGCTTGCTTCACATCTTCCGCCGAGAGTGGAAGGAGTAATTGATTAGCTTCCTCATCAGTGATACAGTGCCTTGCCCACGGTCTAAGATAACGAATATCCACTGACAGCCATCTTCTGGTGCCTCCTAAGAGGTTCTGATAGTATGAGACAAACTCATGGGCGACCTCCGCTAGATCCGTGTGCGTGAAGCCATTCTCATCATTGATTTGTAAGATTCTTCTCATTACTCGTCTCTGTGCAATTTTACGAAAGAAAACCCGGGAACATTGGTCTCCGTCTTTCACCCACTGCATCTTGGCTCTCTGTTGCAGCATAATTTGTTCGAGTTTTGCCGCTTTAGCATAAACGATTCGACAACAGTGCTCCAGAAGTAAATATAGCTCATTTTGTCTGTCAGAGCTCACCAACTGTTGTGCCTCATCAAGAAAACCTTTGGCTAGTTGGACATTCATCGTCAAATCTCCCTTATTTCTCCTTTGTAGTCTAAAGACTGGTTTAAGTGCCTTCAGTTTACGTGTCACAGCATACATAGGAATACCAACAATCTCATGATGCCAAATATTCTGCACATTGTGGATAAACTCAGGTGAATGGGCAAGATAGTTATCAAATCGAAGCATGCCTCCATTTTGATGTTGTATATCCCCATGTAAAACCAGTGGTGAGTGGTCAGATGTCCGTGGTGTAAGGCTGTGATAATATGCGCTCGGGAACCTTGCCAGCTAACGGTCATTAATAAGAATCCGATCCAGCCGCTTCCATAAACTCCTCATAGACGTACTGCAATTATGCCATGTGAACCATTTACCTTGCATAGGAAGTGGGATCAGCCCCGCCTCCAGAATACCGGCATTAAATTCTTCGGTGGCCATCCTTATATCTCCTGAGATGCCACATACTTCGTTAAGGTCACGTACTGCATTAAAATCCCCTCCCACCATCCACGGGATGTCAGAGCACTGCTGGGCGAGCGTCTCCAGTGCAGTCCATAAATTCCGACGATCAATCACCTCAGATGCCCCATAAACAACAGTGACAATAACAGATTCATTGACAGCCATATTAGTAACCCGACAGTGAATAAACTGATCTGCCAAGTCTAAGATATGGACATCAACAACATTCTCATCCCAAGCTAGCCAGATGCGATTACCAACAGAAGAATAATCGACAAACCATTTCCAATGTGGAAGTAGAAATGACTGAATATGCATAACATTATTCAAACGAACACGAGTTTCAAGAATGCCTAAGAAGTGTAACCTGTATTCAGAGACCAGGTCCTTCAAAGCTAGCTGATGGTCTCGTTTGTTCAGCCCACGGACATTCCACACAGCGATGTTCAACATGGATCATTGTCCATGGGGCTGCTTGTGTTAGGACCCCCTGAATGCTCATCTGCATCATCAATTAAGTGCAAAGCGTCAAAGGCATTATAAATAACAATTGCCTTACCCCTCTCGTCTTGCTTGGAGTGGCTCTGGTCCACATGTCTATCACCCACAACTGCTTTGGGTATATCTTCAACCACTGGTTTCATCGTCTTACGTCCCTTATTCGGGGGTTGTGGCTGTGGTACATTGACTTTCGGCACATACACATTTACTGTTGGCTTCGTCGGTTTGCGGGTTTTGTTTAGTGCACAATCCTTATCCGAATGTCCCAATGACGTGCACGTTGTGCACTTTGGCGGGAGCCATTTGTACTCAACGTCAACTTTGCAAGGTGTCTCCCTTCCTTCTTCATCAGGTGCCATGACAATAATATGGTTATGCAACTTTTGTGTGGCATCAATCATCACGCATACACGAGCAAGGTCCAGTCTCGTGTATGCTCTTGTAATCGCGTCGGGATAAAGGGGCTTCCCCACACCACTCGCTACAGTACTCAATCCTTCTATCGTCCAAAATTCCATCGGAAGGTGTCGTAATTTAATCCAGACGGGCCCTTGTGTATGCTTCAACTTTCTCATGGCCATCCCCGGTTCCCACTTTTGAGGTACTATCGGCTGCCCTTGGAACAACCATGGGCCTCCCTCAATTATCTCCTCCATATCAAAAACTGTTTTAAACTGAAAAAAGAAGAATCCGTTTGTGGTTGCTGTTACCTCCCGTAGTGCTGGCCAGACCGAATGTGCAAACTCCTTAAGGTGATGATAATATAGCCGTTTGCCCAAGAAATAGCCAACTGCAGTAGATTTCCAACGTTTAGACCCATTACGTACCGCATCTAAAGAAGGTCGAACGACAACCTCTCCGTTTTGCATTGTTGGGGCAATGAATGATAAGGTTTTCCGGGTCGAATGATTAAATGCATGCGCTATTTTGTCGTCGATGATTGGTTCCGGGTATGCATGCAACGGGATATTTCCAACGTACAATCCCGTTTGAACAGGAGCATTATGCATAGCTTGTTTTCTTTCCACAGAATTGCTGACATCAACCCTATTTTTGCATGTGTCAGCGCTGATGTCAGCCCTAGCTTTCCCTATGTCAGCGATGATGTCAGCCCTAGATTTGATAGTGTAATCGCTGACATTAGTCCTAGATGCGCCTGTGTCATTGCTGACATCAGCATCAATGTAATTGATGATGTCAGCCCTAGGAGCAGCGATGATGTCAGCCCTAGCAGCAGCGATGATGTCAGTCCTACTAGGGCTGATGTCAGCAGTATGCTCCAAGCAAGCCTCCATGTCACTAACATACCCCGCCACATCAGCTCCACCGTTGTCCACCGAGGCGTCCATGTCAGCAACATTGTGCACGTCATCCTTCGTCGGAATTCCAATGGTCGCCGGCGAGATCTGGTTCGCGTTTCTGCTGTGCAAAGCCGCCGGCGAGATCTGGTTCGCGTTTCTCGAAGCCGCCGGCGAGGTCTGGTTTGCGTTGTTGTTGTGCAAAGTCGCCGGCGGAGAAGATGTAATTATTCTCCCACGCACAGCCCGTCGACGCTGGAGCGTCACTGCCATTCCAGTCCCTTGTATCGTCGTCGCCGGTGTTGTACGTCTCCGGCATGCCTGTCTCAACTCGCGAGCAAGCTGGTTGTCGTCAACATTCAAGCTTTCCGTCGGCAACCACGACTTCCCAATCCCAAATTGAGCCTCCCATCGTCGTTTCAATTCCTTCAGGGCATCCATAGCCTGTGAGTCGCCATGGTCGATTACTTTGTGCGCGAGAGTGAGGAACTCGTCCAAGTTGAAGTCGCGTGGAGACGAAGACCGATTTCCGCCATTGTTGACGGCGCGAGACCTCAGTTCCAGATCCGGTTGTTCCCTGCCCATTTCTTCACCATTTCTCATCACCAATGCTCCTTCCGCCTCCACAGACCTTGGGCTGCCATGGGAGTCATCTTCGGTCGCCGGAACAGTGGAGGCCGGGTCTTCTTCTTCCATGGCGATTTGGTGTTCTTCTTCGCGAAACAACTGTTCCTCTTCCTCCCCTCCATCTCCGACCACCGGACGGCTGTCGGCATCCTCTCCTCTGTAAACGTCGCCGGCCGGCGCTTCTCCTCCATCGCCGATCGGAGTTTGCATGGGGAAGACACTAGTGTGTGTTTTTGGTGGTGTAGTAGTGTGTGTAGCAGAGAGAGAATTTTTAGTGAGAGACAACTTCATTATCAGTCCTACTATTAAAACTTGCACATATGGTTATTGATGATGGTGATAAACAAGCCTGAAAAGCGGTGCATGACTTGAAAAACAAATGGACGGAACGATTTGGAGATGAAGCAACGACGCAATGCTTCGCACCATCCAAGGGGGCAACAACCACACCGTTTTTGCCAAGGATCTTACGGCCAGCTATGAGGAATGCCCTGCAATTGGTCAGACGAATGGAGATTACAAAAACGATGTCAAACTGTCGGGATCCAGTTCCGACTAATTCGCTAGTTGGAGGAGGAAAAGTGGCTGACTTCGTATCAAACTCTAATCACGTAGCAATTGTTGATGAGATGGGGGTTGACTCGGTCAATGTTGACCTACTCACTAATGACGTGGTCAAAAATGTTGCAGATAGGAAGAAGGAGACTTGTGTTGACGTGGTCAAAGGTGACTCAGTCAACAATGACGAGATCAACATTGACTTGGTCAACACCGTAGTTAATGTTGACATGGACAACTACAGGGGAAGGAAACTTGTGTTGAAGAGGTCAAAGGTGACTTGGTCAACAATGATGAGATAAACATTGACTTGGTCAATGCTGCAATTAATGTTGACATGGACAACAACGAAGACAGTGTTGACACAGTCAAGGATGGTAATAGTGGTGGATTTGGAGTTAGACGAACTTATGAGACAAACTCTACTTATACCAGTTTATTTATAGGGAACATTCCGTTGCAAACAAGCTTAGATCCAGTCGTGGATGACAAGATTACTGACGCGTTCAACAATTCACCTCGTAAGACTCTCTCATTCGTCACCCCTACAATACAAAATGATGAAATTATTGGCCGACCTACGATAGAATCTATACAAAATGGAGCTAGGCGATGGGAATCCACTGCGGTTGGTTACTTTCTGGTAAAGCGACCATCTTTTTATCATGTCCAAAAGTTCGCCTTGTCAGCTTGGCCTAGTTTACGGGAGGTTAAGGCCACCTCAAACGGATTTTACTTTTTCCAATTCAAGACAATTGCATATATGGAAGAAGCAATTGAAGGAGGACCGTGCTTGTTCTAGGGCAACCAATTTCTCCAAAAGTGGGAACCGGGAATGGCAATGCGAAAATTCAAACATACACAACTCCCAGTTTGGATAAGATTGAGACATTTGCCAGTTGAACTGTGGACGGTTGAAGGTCTTAGCACGGTGGCGAGTGGAATAGGCAGACCCCTATATCCGGATGCGATCATGAGAGCATGCACGAGATTGGACTTCGCTCGTGTATGCGTGATGCTATATGTGAGTTCCACATTCCCAAAGCATATTATTATCATGATGCCTAAAGAGGAAGGAGGAGAAATACCATGCAAAATTGATGTTGAATATGAGTGGCTACCTTCTAAATGTACAAGTTGTATGACGCTAGGACATACTGCAAAGGTTTGTGCGTTCATCAAGCCGTCCAATCCAGCTAAACCACCGGTCTCTATCTATTTTCCTAAAACGATACCTGCAAGGCCACCACCCATGCAGCCGACTCAAGGATGGACAAACAAAGAGAGGGACGAGAGCTTCCCCATGGGGAAGACCAAGAGAGAATACTGCCGACTCAAGGGGTGGATAACCAGCGAAAGGGACGAGAGAATGAGTCGCCAACCCAAGAGGAGGACAACCAAAGAGAGGGACGAGAGCGTCCTCGTGAAAGAAGGCTGAGTCGTGAGGAAAAGGGTAAGGCAATTGCCGTGTATAATACGTTTGATGCGCTACAATTGCTAGATGATGCAAAAGATACACCTCGTGGTCATATACTGAGGTCGGAGACTGAAATACAGACATTACATCATGTGTTAACCTCATTTGGAAGGAGAGCAATCTCAGACGACTTAAACACACGGAATGAACACCTACCACCATAACGTTAGTAATAGTCGAGGATACTAGACAATGAATGCATAGCATCATATTGCCTAGATAGATCAGTACACGTACTTTATTTAGACTGAGGCGTGTCCCTTGGCCTGTCAAGGGAAACACCGCTGGTTGACCGAATTGTTTTATTTTCTTTCTTTATTTTTACTTAATGCAACTTACCTTTCCCGAAAAAAAAATTAGATATTTTGTACGGTTTTATTAAAGCAAGTTTGTTTCCCTTTTATAGTAACTTGTAGTTATTATTGCGCTTAGCAAATTTACCATACAAATGCATTGGTCTAGACCCACGTTTGGGTCAAGTTTCGTGCATTCTAAGAGCATTCAAAATTTAGCTGTTTTGCATTATTTTATTAAATGAAATTTGTTTTCCTTTCATACTAACTTGTAGTTATTATTACGCTTAACAAATTTTCTACACAAATGCATGGGTCTAGACCTACGTTTGGGTCAAGCTTCGTGCAATTTTGAGAACGTTCAAAATTTAGCTGTTTTCTGCGGTTTTTTTTGGGTAAAGTAATTTGCATTAAGTAAAAGAAAAAAAGAAAAAATTATAAGAATTCGATCATCAGGCGGTTTCTCCCTCGACAGGCCAAAGGATACGCCATAGTCTAATTAAAGCTCGTGTATTGATCGATCTTGGCAAGGTCATGCTATGAGTTCGCTTTCTAATATCCTCAACTATTACTAACGCCATGGTGGTGGGTGTTCTTACCATTGCTTTTATCGTCTGAGACTGCTCTCCTTCCAAATGACGTTAACACATGATGTAATGTCTGAATTCCAGTCTTAGATCGTGGTATAGGACCCCGAGGTGTCTCTTTTGCATCATCTAGCAATGTAGAGCATCAAACGTATTATACACGGCAATTGCCTTACCCTTTTCCTCATGACTCAACCTTCTTTCACGAGGAATCACTCGTCCCTCTCACTGGTTCTCCTCGCCATGAGTTGGCGGCATCCTCTCTTGATCAAGTGCTCGTCCCTCTCGCTGGTTGTCCACTCTTGATTCGGCAGTATTCCCTCTTGGTCATGCATAAGTGGTGGCCCCGCAGGTCCCATTTTAGGAATGCGGCTCAACCTTTCTCCATGAGGAAGCTCTCGTCCCTCTCTCTGATTGTCCACCGCTTGAGTCGGCAGCATTCTGTCTTGATCATGCATGGATAGTGGCCTTGCAGGTATCGTTTTCAAAATATAGATAGAGACCAGTGGTTTAGCTGGCTTGGACAATTTGGTGAACGAACAAACCTTTGTCGTATGGCCTAACGTCATACAACTTTTACATTTAGGAGGTAGCCACTCATATTCAACATCAATTTTGCATGGTATTTCTCCTCCCTCCTCGTTAGGCATCATTGGTAATTTAGAGCTCACATCTAGCATCACGCATACACGAGCGAAGTCCAATCTCGTGCATGCTCTTGTAATTGCATCCGAGTATAGGGGTCTGTCGATTCCACTGGCCACCGTGCTCAGGCCTTCCTCCGTCCACAATTCTACTGGCAAATGTCCTGTGTATGTTTTAATTTTATCTAAGCCCTGTGTATGTTTTAATTTTCATAGCATCATTCCTGGTTCACACTGTTGCAGCACAATTGGTTGCCCTTGGAACAACCACGGTCCCCCTTCGATTGCTTCTTCCATATATGCCACTGTCTTGAATTGGAAGAAGTAGAATCCATTCGTGGTGGCCTTAACATCACGTAAGCCAAGCCAGACGGACATGGCATACTCTTGGACATGATAAAAGTATGATCTCTTTCCTAGAAACCGACCGCGGTAGTTTTCCACCTACTAGTTCCATTTTGAATATATTCAATTGTAGGTCTGGTAACTATTTCCCCATTTTGTATAGTAGGAGGGATATATGAGAGCGTCTTATGGGATGAATTGTTTGCAATTTTATCATCCGCGCTTGGAATCGGGCATGACTGCAATGGGATGTTCCCTACAAATAAGCCGGTATGAGCAGAGTTAGTCTCATATGTTCTTTTCTGTCCAAATCCAACAGTATCGTCACTATTGACCGCGTCTACATCTTTATCTTTATCTTTTTTTCCATCCACATCAACGTTGACCATGTCATTATTGACCAAGTCTTGTTCCACTTTAACCACGTTGACCGCGTCAATATTGACCAAGTACAGTGCCCCATCTTCAGCCATCTCTTCAGTACGATTATCCAATGCCACGTATCTAGCGTTTGACACGTACTTAGCTACTATCCGTTCGGCATCCGTGGACGGTTGTTGGCTCCGATCTATCGCTGGCTCAAGCGGTTTCAGATCTGGTGTTTTCGTAGTCTCTACTCGCCAAACTGGTGGCCGAGTATTCCTTACAGGCGGCCTCAATACTTTGGCAAAAACGACGTGGTAATCGCCTCTCTAGATAACGGAAAGCAGTGCGTTGTGACTTCTTCCCTAAAACGCTCCGTCCATTTATTTTTTAGTTCACTCAGCGCATCCAAAGCTTATTTATCGCCGGCACCTATCACCGTAACGTCAAGTTTTGAGAACTCAAGCATGTTGAAGGATATCGAGCCATGTTCGCCATGTGAGCCGCTTGATTTTGCGCTGGTAAACCCTAGAGTAGGGCCGTGCCTCAAGTCACCGCCAGTAATGTTCGTAAAGTCACCGGTGGCCATCTTTTCGAGACGTTCAACCATCATGTTCAACGTACAACCATCCTCCATCGTCTAATAGGCCAAATCGGCGTCATGGCCGCCCTCCCTTCACCTCCATCCCCTCCAAAGTCGTCTCTATCGCCGGTCATAGAGCCTAGGGATATGTAAATGGTGAGATAAGTCCCTCCAAGTTTTGAATTTTTAGAGAGAGTAATTTTGTTTTTCACAGTTTTAAGCAAGTTTGTTTCCCTTTTATACTAACTTGTAGTTGTTATTATGCTTAGCAAATTTACCATACATATGCATGCGTCTAGACCTACATTTGGGTCAAGTTTTGTGGAATTCTGAGAACGTTCAAAATTTAGCTGTTTTGCACGGTTCTATTAAAGCATGTTTGTTTCCCTTTTATACTAACTTGTAGTTATTATTACGCTTAGAAAATTTACCACACAAATGCAATGGTCTAAACCTACGTTTGGGTCAAGTTTCGTGCAATTCGTAAAACGTTCAAAATTTAGCTGTTTTGCACGGTTTTATTAAAACAAGTTTGTTTCCTTTCATACTAACTTGTAGTTATTATTACGCTTAGCAAATTAGCCACACAAACGCATGGGTCTAGACCAACATTTGGGTTAAGTTTCGTGCAATTCTGAGAACGTTAAAAATTTAGCTATTTTACACAGTTTTATTAAAGCAAGTTTGTTTTCCTTTCATACTAGCCCCTGTTAGACAACTTTTATTCCTTTCATACTAACTTGTAGTTATTACTACACTAAGCAAATTTACCACACAAATTCATGGGTCTAGACCTACGTTTGGGTCAAGTTTCGTGCAATTCTGAGAACGTTCAAATGTTAGTTGTTTTGCACGGTTTTATTAAAGCAAGTTTGTTTCCATTTTATACTAGCTTGTAGTTATTATTAAGTTTAGCAAATTTACAACACAAATGCATGGCTCTATACCTACGTTTGGGTCAAGTTTCGAAACGTAGGTATAGAGCCATGCAAAAATTCTCTCTCTCCTACACACACTAGCACACCTTTATTTTCACACACTAAAACCCTAGCCCAAACTTTTCCGGCCGGCAGCCATGGGGACGGCGGCGATGAGGCGGCCGGTGATGAGAATGATGTGGAGGATGGTGAACGCCATGAAGGGGCTGTTTCATGTGAAGAATCGACAGAGAACTTCAAAGAAACCCGGAGGAAGACGACCGCACTAAAAATTCGACGATTTACGCCGGGTCTTCGTCGGTAGATGGTCGTTCTCGATCTTATGAAGGGATGAGGTCTATACAAACTGCAACAATGGAACCGTTGGATCTAGGGTTTTTGGGAGCCGAAAAGACGCACGGTGAAAAATCGATGGAAACGAGCGGTTTTTCGACCACTGGTGAGTATTCTAACGTCGTTGGGGATGGAGGAGACGTGCCAATAAGAAAAGATCCAAACATGCAGTCGTTGAAAGGCTGCTCGGAGGTAGGGTTTGGAAGCGGCGCACTGAAACGCGCTGTCAATGGAGGTGACGACTCTTCGTCTCCGCCGGTTTATTTCAACATCGAGGAGTTTCTCTTGCTGGCCAACAGAATATTGGATGGAGATGACAAATCCAAGGCTGCGCTCAATGATCTCAAAGCACGTTGGGAGAAGAAATTCGGACGATTTGCTGCAAATAAATTGGTTACGGCGCCGGTACCTATTCTCAAACCCGTGAGACGCGTTTGGCCGGCGAAAATGGACTGTTTGGCCGAAAAAATAACAGGTGAGAGGGTGACGGTTCAGTTTCTGCCGGGAATTGCTGAAGAAAACGCGAAAATAACTGCTGCTATGTCGTCGCCGGATTCCTCCTCCGTTTCTAGTGACCGGACGGCGACGGAGGTGATGGGCAAACGGTCTGGACTTCTTGATGACGGTTCTCCGGCCATCTCGCCGGCGAACAGACGTGGAGCAAGTGATGCTGAAGTGGCAGCGAATTTGGATGATGTGGCGCCATGTGTGGAAGAGGTAGAGGCTGACGTGGCGTATGAGGTCAATGCTGATTTTACTGATGATATAACTGCTAGGGCTTATGTCACTGCTGATGTCACTGATGATGCTAGGGCTGATGTCACTGATGATGTAACTGTTGCTAGGGCTGATGTCAGAAATGATGTAACTGCTGCTAGGGCTGATGTCACTGATGATGTAACTGCTGCCAGGGCTGATGTCACTGATGATGTAACTGCTGCCAGGGCTATTGTCACTGATGATGTAACTGCTAGGGCTTATGTTACTACTGATGTCATTGATGATGTAACTGCTAGGGCTTATGTCACTGAGGATGTAACTGCTAGGGCTTATGTCATTGATGATGTAACTGCTGGTGTCAATGCTGATGCAACTGCTAAGGCTGATGTCACTACTGATGTGCTCCAAAAAAACATTAAATTCCAAAATTTGAGTACTAATCATACGGGATTGTTCGTGGGGAATATTCCTTTGAATACTTGTCCGGATGCGACAGTTGACGATAAAATTGCCCAAGCGTTCAATAACTGCACCCGCAAGACCCTCACATTTATTGCGCCTACCATGCAAAATGGGGAAGTTATTGTGCGACCGACACTGGATATTATCCGCAATGGTTCTAAACGATGGAGGACTACTGCGGTGGGATACTTTCTTGGAAAAAGACCGTATTTCCATCATGTGAAGGAGTTTGCGATGTCGGTCTGGTCGGATTTAGTTGAGGTTCCAGCTACCAATAATGGGTTCTTCTTTTTTCAGTTTAAAACAATTATTGCGATGGAAGATATCATTGAAGGAGGACCGTGGCTCTTCCAAGGTCAACCAATAGTATTACAAAAATGGGAGCCGGGACTGGTTTTGAGAATACTAAAGCATACACAGGTTCCTGTTTGGATTAAACTACGACACCTTCCAATGGAGTTATGGACAGAAGAGGGCCTTAGCACGGTGGCCAGTGGAGTGGGAAAACCTCTATACCCGGATGCCATAACGAGAGCATGCACGAGACTGGATTTTGCTCGTGTATGCGTCATGCTTGATATCACATCACAGCTACCAAAACACATCATCATCATGACCCCGGACGAGGAAGGAAGGGAAACGCCTTGCAAGGTCGATGTCGAATATGAATGGGTTCCACCGAAGTGCACGGGTTGCATGAGTTTGGGCCATTCTATAACAGATTGTTCGTTGAATAAAATAGCCAAACCCATTAAACCACCAGTGTCCGTTTATGTACCCAAGTCAGGAGGATCGCGGGTACCTCGAATGCAGGAAAACATGATGAAACGTCGGGGGATGCACTTGCAGTTCCTTTTCGGAGTTCCTCTCTACCGCCGTTGGAAGGTACTTCACCACGGTCGGACATAGACGCGTCTCCCACTCATCGTGAAAAGAGACGTGAGGATAAGGGTAAGGCGCTAGTCATTTATAATACTTTTTACGCCTTACAGATGCTTGAAGATGCAGATGATGCTACTAGGGGTCCTAAGACAAGCAGCCCCAAGTATGGTGATCCATGTTGAATATGGCAATTTGGAATGTGCGTGGCCTGAACAAGAGGGATCATTAGCTTGCAGTAAAGGATCTTGTGGCTGAGTTCAGGTTACATTTCATTGGTCTCCTTGAAACTCGAGTACGAATTAATAATGCTTCTCATATTCAGTCTTTTTTATTACCTCATTGGAAATGGTTTATGAATTATGCGTTGACGGGTAATCGTATTTGGATTGGCTGGGATGACAATTTTCTTGATGTTACTGTGGTTGATTTGAGTACACAATTTTTACACTGTCATGTCACTATCCGAGCTCTTCAGGAATCAGTTGATATTACTGTCATTTATGGAGCTACAGAGCTAGCGGACAGACGCTCACTTTGGGATTCACTTAGTACAATTGCCATACAGTGCGTGGATACTCCGTCGCTAGTCGGAGGTGATTTTAATGCAGTACGTGATCACAGTGAAGTCTGTGGAGCTTCTGGTGACATACGGCCTGCAACGGAGGAATTCAACTATTGTATCTAGAATGCCGGATTGCTACCTCTACCCATGCAAGGAGAATGGTACACGTGGCACAATTGTAGTGCATGTCCACGTAATCTATGGAAGCGACTTGATAGGATGCTCATTAATGATAAATGGATTGCCCGATTCCCCACATCCGCATATTGGAGCCTCACCTCGCCTACCTCGGATCACTCACCACTAGTGTTATGTGGGGATAGACAACAGCAATTGGGAGGTATGTTCCGTTTGACAATTATCTTACCCTCTCACCAAAATTTATTCCCAGTGTGCAGAATGTTTGGAAACATGAGGTAGTTGGTGTACCGATGTATGCAGTAACTCGAAAACTTAAAGCACTGAAACCAATCTTCCGGGAACAAAGGAGAAATAAGGGAGATTTATCGCACAATGTACAGTTGGCAAAGGGATTTCTTCAGGCGGCACAAAAACTGGTTAGTGCAAACAGGCAGGAGGAAGTATTCTTATACATGGAGCACTGTTGTCGGATGGTTTTAGCCAAAGCAGCGAAACTCGAATGAACCATGTTACATCAGAGAGCAAAAATGGAGTGGATGAAAGATGGTGATCAAATTCTCTCACTAAAAATTCTCTCTCCTACACACACTAATACACCGCAGAAAACACACACACATGGCCGGCGATGATGGAGGAGATCCATTCGAGGAGGAAGACGTCAGGAATGATGGAGGCTGTGAGGAGGAGAACAGCCGCGAGGGTATTTCGGAAAAAAACGATTTGCTTCGCATAGAATTTGAAAAGTCGCCGGCGGGTTTTGAGAAAATGCTGATGCAAAACGCCGGTTTGGAGGAGGAAGATGATGGCCTATGTACTGCAGATGTTGAGGAAATCACAGAAACTAAAATAGACTCGAACTTCGCCACGGAAGAGATGATTTCATGTGCGCCGCTTAAATTAGGGTTTGCTGCGCAAAATCTGGCCGAGGAAGACGAAGCGACTTACGACGACTCTATACGAAATACTGGCTGCAGGACATCTGAAAGAGTAGATCGCATCCAAATGACGAAGAAAGGAGACATCTTGGGACCTAATATTGACGATAAGGTGCGCCGGCCAAATTTAGGGTTTGGCGGCGCACTTCACACCGGCATCAATGGAAGACGGGAGCCAAGCCCATTCAACTTTTATGAGTTTATACGGCTTGCACACACTGTTCTGGATGATGGAGATGAACAATCCAAGAAGGCCTTGGAAGAGTTAAAAACCAAATGGGCTTCACGTTTTGGAAGAGAAGCTGCAAATCGCTGTTTCCCGACGTCAATGGCGCAGCCGGAAGAACCAGAATTTGTGCGGGGAATGAGAAGGGCTATTAGATGTCTATTGCCATCGACCAAAACTGAGAAGAGGACTGGATTTCATGGCGACAACAACAAAAATCTGATGCGATTGCCAGAATCCGATGGGTTGCCGGAATCTGGGGTATTGACGACCGGACGGTTGAGGGTAGTGACCGGTGCTGACGTGGATGTGATTGGATCTGATGTGGCAAAACCTATTGTGGAGATGGTTAATTGCAGCAAACCCGTTGCTGACGTCAGCCCTGCCTCTGCTGATGTTAGCCCTGCTTCTGATGACATCAGCCCTGCTTCTGCTGATGTCATTCCTGAATCATCCGCTGATGTCATTCCTACATCATCCGCTGATGTCATCCCTGTGTATCCAGCTAACATCAACCCTATGTCAGCAGATGACGTGGCACATAACAACCCGATTTCTCCAATTTATTCGAGTATTCCTACTGGATTGTTCATTGGTAATGTACCATTACATACATGCCCCGATCCGATAGTTGAGGACAAAATTGCACATGCTTTCAACAATTCTACTCGGAAAACACTCTCTTATGTAGCACCTACGATACAAAATGGCGAAGTGGTTGTGAGACCTACGCTTGATACTATTCGGAACAGATCCACTAGATGGAAAACTACTGCGGTTGGTTATTTTCTTGGGAAACGACCATATTTTCACCATGTAAAAGAGTATGCCTTATCAGTATGGTCAGGTCTACGAGATGTCACTGCCACAATGAACGGCTTTTTCTTCTTCCAATTCAAGACAGTTGCATACATGGAAGAAGTCATAGAAGGAGGACCATGGTTGTTCCAAGGACAACCGATAGTACTACAGAAATGGGAACCGGGGATGGAGATGAGGAAACTAAACCACACACAGATTCCCGTATGGATCAAGTTGAGGCATTTACCAATTGAGTTATGGACAGAGGAGGGACTCAGTATTGTAGCAAGTGGTATTGGTAAACCATTATATCCGGATGCAATTACAAGAGCATGCACGAGACTTGACTTCGCTCATGTATGCGTGATGATCGATGTGAACTCAACTATAAGGAAACATATTATTATCATGACGCCTGACGAGGAGGGAGGCGAAACACCGTGCAAAATAGATGTGGAATATGAATGGTTACCACCCAAATGCACCAGTTGCAAGACATTAGGACATCCGGCCAAAGAATGTGCTCTAAACAAGCCATCCAAACCTGTTAAACCTTCAGTCTTAGTCTACATACCTAAAACAGGGCCATCCCGACCAACTCCTGTGCCTGACCGGAATACACCACGATCGCCACCAGCTAGAGAGGTGGAAAAACAACGAAAGGACCGTGATTATCCCATAGCTGCTGCTGGTCCAAGTCGTGAGGAGAGGGGTAAGGCAATTATCATTTATAATGCTTTTGATGCCTTACATCAAATTGAAGATACAGATGACTTGTCTCGGGGTCCTAAGCAAAGCAGTCCCACACCTGGTCACCTATGTTGAATGCAGCAATATGGAATGTACGTGGCCTGAACAAACGTGATCATCAGCTGGCAATTAAAGACATCGTTAATGAGTTCAGGTTACACTTTCTTGGCCTCCTTGAAACTCGCGTTCGTATTAATAATATACCTCATATTCAGGATTTTTTACTACCTCATTGGAAATGGTTTGTGGATTATGAATCGTCTGGTAATCGTGTTTGGTTAGCTTGGGATGAAAATTTTATTGATGTTGATGTGGTTGAATGTGGGACACAATTTATTCACTGTCGTGTTAATATCCGTGCACTTCATGAGATCATTGCTATCACAGTTATTTATGGGGCTAATGAGACTCCCGAAAGGCGGGAGTTATGGGTTTCTATGGAGACTATTGCTATACAATGTAATGATATCCCGTGGCTTGTTGGAGGGGATTTCAATACAGTACGCGACATTAGTGAAATCTGTGGCACTGCGGGGGATAATCAAATGGCTATGGAAGAGTTTAATACTTGCATCCAGAACACAGGATTATTACCTTTATCTATGCAGGGAGAATGGTACACATGGCATAACCGCAGTGCGAGCCCACGAAATCTATGGAAAAGATTGGACCGCATGCTGATAAATGATAGATGGATGGCGCGATTCCCGACATCATATTATACGTGTCTCACACCACGCACATCGGACCACTCTCCAATGGTGCTATGCGGGGATAGACAACAACAACTTGGAGGTATGTTTCGATTCGACAACTACCTCACCCTATCTTCAGCATTTATCCCCAGTGTGCAGCGGGTTTGGCAGCACAGCATCATAGGGACGCCAATGTATGCCGTAACAAGGAAACTCAAAGCACTTAAACCGGTGTTTAGGGAGCAGAGGAGGAATAAGGGGGACTTATCACACAATGTCCAACTAGCTACAGGGTTTCTTCAGATGGCGCAATCACTTGTTAGTTCAAACAGACAGGATGAACTATACCTACAGTTGGAACACTGCTACCGGTTAGTACTAGCTAAAGCAGCCAAACTTGAACAGGTTATGTTCAACAGCGAGCAAAAATGCAGTGGATGGAAGGAGGTGACCAGTGTTCCCGAGTGTTCTTTCTTAGGATTGCCCAAAGGAGATCGGCGAGGAGAATCTTACAAATAAATGATGATCATGGAACCACTCAAACAGAACCAGAAGCAGTTACCAATGAGTTTGTAACATACTACCAAAACCTACTTGGTGGGGACCGACGACGGGATGTGGTAAACATTCGATACCTGCGCCCTTGGGCTAGACATACTTTGAGTGAAGAGGACGTCAATTCTTTACTCCTGCCATTCACAACAGCAGACGTCAAGCAGGCAGTTTTTGATATTGCTGAGGATAAAGCACCAGGACCAGACGGGTATTCATCGGGCTTTTTCAAAGCTGCTTGGCATATTGTGGGGCAAGAGGTGTCTTCAGCAGTGCTGGAATTCTTTAATACGGGCCGACTTCTGAAGCAGATTAATACTACACTTTTGGCACTCATACCAAAGGTACAATCCCCTATGACTGTCGGTGATTTTCGTCCTATATCTTGCTGCAATGTATTGTATAAGATTATTGGCAAACTCATTGTTCAACGGTTGAGTGTGGTACTGGACAAACTTATTAGTCCATGCCAAGGAAGACAATATTATGTTGGCGCAGAAACTATTTACGGGATATAACCAGGCCCCGTCTACCACCTTGGTGTGCTTTAAAAGTTGACATTAGGAAGGCATATGACACGGTGGAGTGGGACTTCCTGATTGCTGTTATGGAGTTATTTGGGTTTCCTGCTACATTCGTGAGTTGGATTGAGGCGTGTATCACAACACCCTCGTTTTCTGTTAGCCTAAATGGGAAACCTCATGGTTTCTTTAGAGGGGCTAGAGGGCTTAGACAGGGTGACCCTCTATCGCCGTACCTGTTTGTGCTTGTGATGGAAGTCCTACATTTGGGTTTCCTACAATTGATTGATCAGGATAACTTATTCTCCTTCCACTGGAAGTGTGATGCAGCCAGGGTTTTCCAGTTAGGCTTTGCAGATGATTTATTACTATTTTGTCGAGCTGATATGGACTCTATTGGTGTCTTCAAAACTGGATTGGATCGATTTGCTGAATGGTCAGGGCTCAGACTGAATGTGCAGAAAAGCCATCTCATTATTTCACGTTCAGCACAAGTGTTACGCGAGGAGATGCTGGCAGCACTCGGATTTCAAGAAGGGATCCTACCGATGAGGTACTTGGGATTACCACTTTTATCTTCTCGATTAACGATTGCTGATTGTCGCCCATTATTGTTGAAAATTGATAAACGTATTGCTGGTTGGGAGGGAATGAATATCTCATATGCCGGTAGGGTGCAAATTATAAAATCTGTACTCATATCACTGAGTCTATATTGGGCATCGGCCTTCATATTGCCAAACAAAGTTACTAATGAAATTGAAAAGAGGCTGCGTAATTTCTTGTGGAAGGGGACAACAACTAGTGGATATGCTAAGGTAGCATGGAAGGATCTATGTCGGCCGAAAGATGAGGCAGGATTAGGATTCAAGGATATTTCAATCTTGAATTAGGCATTAATGTTAAAGAAACTATGCGATATCATCAGGTGCGATAGAACCTCAATATGGGTTGAATGGCTTTACCATGGTCGGTTACGAGACACCTCCATTTGGTCAATTCGGGAGCATGGAGGCTCATGGGGTTGGAGGAAAATTCTACGCCTACGAGTTTTCCTCCGCTCTATGGTCGACTATCAGATCGGAGATAGGAGGAGATTCTACCTTTTGCAGGACCCATGGCATTACCTTGGACCTCTTAGAGACACATTTCCACGGGGACCGAGGTTACTCGGAATAGAAGAATCAGTAAAACTCAGTACGGTGATTAGTGGAGGAGAGTGGCAATGGCCTCTTATCACAGATTTTGAGTGTTTGGAGATCACACATGTATTACCCACGATCCACGGAGGGGAAGACCGGATTATTTGGAGATTTGAGCAGGGGCACCCTACAGCTCAGGCTCTTTATAGATTATTTGACCGCCCAGGACCGAAAGTAGGCTGGTATTCACTACTTTCGGGATCATTAAAGATTCCTCGCCATTTATTCATCCTATGGCTTGCTATCCTTGGCAAGTTGGCCACGACGGATAAACCATGGTTAGCCCATCTTGGCCCTTGTGTCCTGTGTAACGAGGGAGCAATGGAGACACATGGACACTTATTCTTTCAATTCAGATTTAGTCGACAGTGTCTTGCAGCAATACAAAGAGTGGTACGATTTACTTGGCCCAATAGAAACTGGCAAACAGATGTTGACTGGGCTTCCCAGAGATGGAGGGGTAAGCATATTGTCAACATGTCTTATCGAGCACTACTAGCAGCATGTGTTTACCACATTCGGAGGGAGAGGAACTTGAGAAGATTCGAGCACACCGAGAGGACAGCTAGCACCATGGCTTTATTGATAGTTGAGGATATTAGACAGCGGATTCTTAGCATTACTCTATCTACATCAGTCAGTACACGAGCTCTATATAGATTATGGCGTATCCCTTGGCCTGTCGAGGGAGAAACCAACAGATGATCACATTGTTGTACTGTACTACTGTTTTTACTTAATGAAAATTACATTTACCCAAAAAAAATGAAAGATGGTGATCAATGCTCTAGGGTGTTTTTTCGCAAGATTGCACAGAGACGGGCAGCAAGGAGAATTTTGCAAATTAATGATGAGCACGGGATCACTCACATGGAGAAGGGGGCTGTTGTCAATGAATTTGTATCTTATTATCGTGTCCTTTTGGGAGGATATAGACGACGGGACGTGATTCATATTCAGTTCCTTAGACCGTGGGCTAGACATATGGTGACTGAGGATGAAACCAATTCTCTTTTATCACCATTCACCCCCTCGGATGTCAAAGAGGCAGTGTTCGATATTGCAGAGGATAAGGCATCGGGTCCTGATGGGTACTCGTTAGGCTTCTTCAAAGCTGCCTGGCCGGTTGTGGGAGGCGAGGTTACGAGGGCAGTGTTGGATTTCTTCACTACCGAGAGGCTCTTGAAACAAATCAATACCACATTGTTGGCGCTTATCCCGAAGGTACATTCCCCTATGTCCGTTGGTGATTTTCGACCTATTTCTTGTTGCAATGTCCTCTACAAGATTATTGCCAAACTTATAGTCAAAAGATTAAGTGTGGTATTAGACAAAGTCATTAGCCCTTGCCAAGCAGCATTCGTTCCTGGCAAAAGTATCGGAGACAATATCATGCTAGCTCAGGAAATTTTCTCGGGATATAATCAGTCACGCCTACCTCCCAGATGTGCGTTAAAAGTTGACATTAGAAAGGCGTATGACTCAGTTGAATGGGACTTCCTAGTTTCGATTTTGGAACTATTTGGGTTTCCACACACATTCATTAGGTGGATTGAGGAATGTGTCACCACACCATCCTTCTCAGTGGGATTGAATGGAAAGCCACATGGATTCTTTTCGGGTGCAAGATGACTTTGACAAGGGGATCCTCTATCGCCGTACCTTTTTGTCCTCGTCATGGAGGTGTTACACTTGGGATACCTACAGATGATTGACCAGGATGGGCACTTTTCTTTTCATTGGAAGTGTGATTCAGCTCAGATTTTTCAGCTGGGATTTGCTGATGACTTGTTGTTATTCTGCCGTGCGGATATGGACTCTATTGGGGTCCTTAAGAGAAGGCTGGATCGATTTGCCGTTTGGTCGGGCCTTCGGCTTAACATGCAGAAAAGTCATCTTATTATCTCGCGGTCAGCACAGGGTTTACGTGCGGAGATGCTGGAAGCACTTGGATTCCAAGAGGGACTCTTGCCACTGAGGTACTTAGGTCTACCTTTATTATCCTCCAGATTAACTATTACTGATTGTCAACCATTATTGGTGAAAATTGATGAACATATTACTGGTTGGGAGGGTATGGCGCTTTCATATGCCGATAGGGTACAAATTATTAAATCTGTACTCATGTCGTTGAGCTTATATTGGGCTTCAGCGTTCATTTTACCAAAGAGAGTTACGAACGAAATTGAGAAGAGGTTGCGAAACTTCTTATGGAAGGGCTCAACAAATAGTGGCTATGCTAAGGTAGCATGGAAGGAATTGTGTAGGCCGATGGACGAGGGAGGTCTTGGGTTCAAAGACATTACAACCTTGAATCGAGCCTTAATGACTAAGAAACTCTGTGATATCATTCAGTGTGATCGAACCTCTATTTGGGTCGAATGGCTATACCATGACCGGTTACGAGACACTTCTATATGGACAGTACAAGAGCATGGAGGTTCATGGAGTTGGAGGAAACTCCTACGACTACGGATTTTTCTTTGCCCTATGGTGGACTACCAAATCGAAGATGGGCGGAAGTTTCACCTTTGGCATGACCTGTGGCATTACCTCGGACCTCTTATTGAGACATTTCCACGTGGACCGAGGCTCCTTGGACTTGAGGAATCAGCAAAACTCAGCACGGTGATTAGTGGAGGAGAATGGCAGTGGCCGCTTATTACGGATTTCGAGTGCTTGGAGATCACACATGTATTACCTACAATCCGTGGAGGAGATGACCGGATCGTACGGAGATTTGATCAGGGGCAACCCACAACACAGGCTCTCTACAATTTATTTGATCCTCAGGACCGAAAGTAGGTTGGGCTTCACTACTTTCGGGCTCGTTAAAGATTCCACATCACTTATTCAACCTATGGCTTGCTATTCTTGGCAAGCTGCCTACGACAAACAAACCATGGTTATCTCACTTTGGCGATTGCATAATTTGTAACGAGGGGGCAACAGAGACACATTCACACCTCTTCTTCCAGTGCAGATTTAGCCGACAGTGTCTCACAGCAATCCGGAGAAAGATACTATTTCACTGGCCCAATAGAGACTGGGCGAACGACATTGAGTGGGCTTCTCGCAGATGGAGGGGTAAGCACATCGTTAACATAACTTATCGAGCACTACTAGCATCTTCTGTTTACCACATTCGGAGGGAGAGAAACCTGAGACGTTTTGAGCAAAGAGAGAGGACTCCGAGCACCATGGCGCTATTGATAGTTGATGATGTCAGGCAACGGATCATTAGTATTTCATTAGCTAGTTCTGTCAGTACACGAACTTTGTATAGACTATGGCGTATCCCTTGTCCTGTCGAGGGAGAAACCATCTGATGATCACTTTGTTGTACTGTACCATTTTTTACTTAATGAAAATTACATTTACCCAAAAAAAAAAAGTTTCGTGCAATTCTGAGAACGTTTGAAATTTAGCTATTTTGCACGGTTTTATTAAAGAATGTCTGTTTTTCTTTCATGCTAACTTGTAGTTATTATTATGCTTAGCAAATTTACCACACAAATACATGGGCCTAGACCTACGTTTGGTTCAAGTTTCGTGGAATACTGAGAACGTTCAAACTTTAGCTGTTTTGCACGGTTTTTTTAAAGCAAGTTTGTTTTACCTTTCATACTAACTTTTAGTTATTATTGTGCTTATGAAATTTACCACACAAATGCATGGGTCTAGACCTTCCTTTGGGTCAAGTTTCGTGCAATTCTGAGAATGTTCCAAATTTATCTGTTTTATGCGGTTTTACTAAAGCAAGTTTGTTTCCCTTTTATACTAACTTATAGTTATTATTACACTTAACAGGTTTTTTTTTGGATAAATTTAAATTTCATTAATAAAAATAATAGCACAATACAACATGTGATCATCAAAAAAAATATGGAATGGCTAATCCGACTCTTTTAGAGGGCAGCATCCTCCTAATCTAGCTACGAGTTTAGCTTTGTCAGTGCACTCAGAAACCTGCTCAATAGAATTCTCTCTCTTCTCCCACACACACTAGCAAACCACAAAACACACACACATTTGCCCTAGCAACCACAACCACCGCCGACGATGAGGGAGGGGCTCCGGCCGACGAGGAGGAGAAGGACGGTGATGGGGGACGACCGAAAACTGAAGACCGACGATTGGTTTCCGGCGAACAACATGTTTTCATGGCGGAACTCGAAAAGACGCGCTTGATGGGTGGCCGATCGGAGGTGGTTTCAGACTAAAGTGATTCTCCTACTTGCTGCCATGGATTTAGTGAAGGTAATGGACTGTTTTTGGCCGAAAAACGCAACCTTTTTAGTGCAGATTTGATAGCCTCAGATCTAGGGTTTTGCGCCGTCGCGAATAGTGAACAGGCATGTAAGGAAGACGAAACGTGATACGGTATCGACCATGGGTGGCCCGATCTTTACGGCGTAGGCTAGAAATGGATAAAGCGGTCCGTGACCTGAGGAATGTAAATAGTCAACCACGTTATATGAACGTGACCTACTATTTAGAACATTCAACCAACCACGAGCATGAGTAAACCAATCCACACAACGACACACATGGGTCGAGCACAAATTGGAGGTTTTGTGAATTTAAATCACCAATCTAATAGACTAGATTGAGAAAGCAAAGGTTTCACAAAAGCTAAAACAAGTGTATAGCCAGAGTTTATGCCCAGTGTGCAGCAGGTCTGGCAGCATCACATCATGGGAGCACCTACGTATGCGGTTACAAGGAAACTAAAAGCACTAAAACCGGTGTTTAGAGAGCAGAGGAGGAACAAGGGAGACTCATCACACAATGTCCAGTTGGCTAAAGGGTTTCTTAAGATGGCGCAATTGCTTGTTAGTTCAAACAGGCGGGATGAAATATTCTTACAGTTAGAACACTGCTGTCGATTAGTACTAGCCAAAGCAGCTAAACTTGAACAGGTTATGCTTCAACAGAGATCAAAAATGCAGTGGATGAAGGGGGGTGACCAGTGCTCCCGGGTGTTCTTTCATAAGATTGCTCAAAGGAGATCGGCGAGGAGAATCTTACAAATCAATGATGATCGTGGAGCCACTCACACAGATCCCGGAGCAGTAATTAATTAGTTTGTCATGTACTACCAAAATTTACTTGGTGGGGAGCGACGACGAAACATGATAGATCTTCGGTTCCTGCGACCATGGGCTAGACATATATTGAGTGAAATTGATGTCAGATCCTTAGTCTTGCCATTCACACCTACGGATGTCAAGCTGGCGGTTTTTGACATTGTTGAAGATAAGGCACCTGGGCCAGACGGGTATTCATCGGGCTTCTTCAAAGCTGCATGGCCCATAGTGGGGCAGGAGGTATCTTCAGCAGTATTGGATTTCTTTAATACGGGCCGATTGCTGAAGCAGATAAATACTACACTCTTGGCGCTCATACCAAAGGTACATTCCCCTATGACTGTTGGTGATTTTCGTCCTATATCTTGCTGCAATGTATTGTACAAAATTATTGCAAAGCTCCTTGTCCAACGGTTGAGTGTAATACTGGACAAACTTATTAGTCCGTGCCAAGGGCGTTTGTGCCCGGACGAAGCATAGGAGACAATATTATGTTGGCGTAGGAACTTTTTACGGGATATAACCAGGCCCGTCTACCACCCCGGTGTGCTTTAAAAGTAGACATTCGGAAGGCATATGACACGGTGGAGTGGGACTTCCTGATTGCTGTGATAGAGTTATTTAGGTTCCCTTATACATTCGTGAACTGGATTGAGGCGTGTGTCACAACACCCTCGTTTCCTGTAGGGCTGAATGGGAAACCTCATGGCTTCTTTAGGGGGGCTAGGGGGCTTCGGCAGGGTGATCCTCTTTCACCGTACCTGTTCGTGCTTGTGATGGAAGTCCTACACTTGGGTTTCCTACAGTTGATTAACCAGGATGAATTATTTTCCTTTCATTGGAAGTGTGATGAAGCCAGGATTTTTCAGCTGGGATTTGCTGACGATTTGTTGCTATTCTGTCGTGCTGATATGGACTCTATCGGAGTCTTTAAGACAGGATTGGATCGCTTTGCTGAATGGTCGGGGCTCAGGCTGAATGTGCGAAAAGCCATCTTATTATCTCACGTTCAGCACAAGGATTACGAGAGGAGATGCTGGGAGCATTCGGGTTTCAAGAGGGAGTCTTACCGATGAGGTATTTGGGGCTACCTCTTTTATCTTCTCGATTAACAGTTGCCGATTGTAGTCCATTATTGTTGAAGATTGATAAACGCATTGCGGGTTGGGAGGGTATGGCTCTTTCTTATGCTGGTAGGGTGCAGATTATTAAATCTGTACTCTTGTCGCTGAGTTTATATTGGGCATCAGCGTTCATCCTGCCAAAGAAAGTTACAAACGAAATTGAGAAGAACTGCGAACTTCCTTGTGGAAGGGGACAACAAACAGTGGTTATGCGAAGGTAGCATGAAAAGATCAATGTCGGCCGAAGGATGAGGGAGGACTAGGATTCAAGGATATTTCTATCTTGAATCGTGCATTAATGACGAAGAAGCTCTGTGATATCATTAGATGCGATAGGATCTCAGTTTGGGTTGAATGGCTTTACCAAGGTCGGTTACGAGACACCTCCATTTGGACGATTAGGGAACATGGAGGCTCATGGGGTTGGCGGAAAATTCTACGTCTACGCGTTTTCCTCCGCCCTATGGTGGACTATCAGATTGGAGACGGGAGGAAATTCTACCTTTGGCAGGACCCGTGGCATTATCTCGGCCCTCCTAGTGTCACATTTCCACGGGGACTGAGGCTACTCGGAATGGAGTTAACAACCAGACTGAGCATGGTGATTAATGGAGGAGAGTGGCAGTGGCCTCCTATCACAGATTTTGAGTGTCTAGAGATCACACACAATTACCCACCATCCATGGAGGAGAGGACCGCATTATTTGGAGATTTGATCAGGGGCAACCCACAGTTCAGGCTCTATACAGGCTTTTTGATCCCCCAGGAATGAAAGTAGGCTGGTCTTCACTACTTTCGAGATCACTGAAGATTCCACGTCACTTGTTCATCCTTTGGCTTGCTATTCTAGGCAAGTTGGCTACGACGGACAAACCATGGTTAGCCCACCTTGGCCCATGTATTCTATGTAACGAGGGAGCGACAGAGACACATGGCCACTTATTCTTTCAGTGCAGATTTAGTCGACAGTGTCTTACAGCGATCCGGAGAATGGTACGATATTCTTGGCCCAATAGAGACTGGATAACGGATATTGAATGGGCTTCCCAGAGAAGGAGAGGTAAGCACATTGTTAACATATCTTATCGAGCACTATTAGCATCATGTGTTTACCACATTTGGAGGGAGAGAAACTTGAGACGATTCGAGCACACCTAGCACTATCGCTTTATTGATTGTTGAGGATATCAGGCAGCGGATCCTTAGTATCACTCTACCTAGATCAGTCAGTACACTAGCTTTATATAGACTGTGGCGTATCCCTTGGTCTGTCGAGGGAGAAACCAACTGATAACCACATTGTTGTACTGTACTATTATTTTAGTTAATGAAACTTACATTTACCGAAAAAAAACAAGTGTATAACTCTCCAAAGTAAGAGAACACTCAATATTTTATAAACTAGATCAATTCTTGAATAACTTCCATTCTTCCCCCGCATGCATGGCTGGTATGTGCCTTTTATAGGCCTCAAACACTTACAAATAAACCTTTAATATCCCCAAGTGACTCCTTGGTGGACTTACATTCAATAGTTGGTCAAAAATGACTAAAAACTAAGCATTCTTGGTAAAAAATGAGTAAAACCCATGCATTACCATGTGAATCCGAAAATTGGTGTATAAATGCACTTTGAATATATTTGAAAGGTCTTCTTTGACCGCATGGCTGCACTTGGACGAGTTGGGCTCCTAATGTGGGCTTCCTTGGGCTTGAATTGATAAAATTAAGCTCACATGTTGGGCCTCCGATTGTGACTTGATCCCATTAGCAAAGACTAAGTTGGATTGGGCTTGAATTACTTCTTGCATTCTCTTCAACCTTTCTCTTGTCATTAGCCCACTTCCAATGATTAAATCTTGGTCCATTGGATCTTGAATTTTTTTTGCTTGTTTGACGCCCTCGATATTCCTATCAAAATGACTCCGGTCGATTTGGCCATGACAGACGAACAGTTGATGATCTCTGAGGGTGGTGACACCATTCCAGTTCATAAAGATTCAAACTTGGCCGGGAATGAAGGAGACAAGGTGCGCCGCCTTATTCTAGGGTTTAATGGCGCACCTCTGAACAGCGACAATGGTGGACAGCAGGAAGGGGTGTTCAATATACTGGAATTTCTTCGTCTAGCCAATACTGTTATCGACGCCGGCCACCGTGAATCGAGAAGGGCGCTGGAAGAACTTAAATCGAAGTGGAAACGTCGCTTTGGGAAGGAGGCCGTTGCTCGCTGTTTTCCGGCAACAGCACCACATAAGGTACAACCGGTCGTCAAACGCAAGCGATGGAGAATGTTGATTCCGGCGGAGGGATGGAGGAAAAACGGTCGGAAATTGCTCTGGTTTGAAAATGGGTTTGCTGCCGGCGATAACTCGATTTTTCGGCGACTTTGAAGGTGGTTCCGCATCGGAAAAGATGGACAGGGGTGCTGGATCAGATTCCGAACTGATTCCGACGAGAAAATCAGAACTTCGACCGGCGATTGCTAGGGCTGACGTGGAGCGGGTGAATGATGATGTGGCGCCGGAAATTGATGATGCAGTGGCTGACACAGTTGCTGACTATTCTGCTGATGTCATTGATGATGAAGACTGTGATGTCACTGCTGATGCAGATTGTGATGTCACTGATGATGCAGATTGTGATGTCATTGCTGATGCAGACTGTGATGTCACTGCTGATGCAGACTGTGATGTCAACAAAAAGACAGAAAATTTTCAGCAATTTTGCTACGCATATGGCTCCGATTCCGCTGTTTATTGGGAATATTCCGTTGCACGCTAACTCGAGCGTGACTATCGATGACAAAATAGCTCATGCATTTCATAATTCAACTCGCAAGACCTTATCTTATGTGGCTCCAACGGTACAAAATGGAGAGGTTATAGTGCGACCAACATTGGATATTATACGAAATGGATCTAAACGATGGAGGGCTACCGCAGTGGGGTATTTCTTAGAAAAAAGGCCGTATTTTCATCATCTGGAAGAGTTTGCAATGTCTGTATGGCTGGGCTTGAAGGAGGTCACTAGTACTAATAATGGAATTTTTTTTTTCCTCCAATTCAAATCAGTAGCTGATATGGAAGATGTTATTGAAGAAGGGCCGTGGCTATTTCAGGGGCAGCCTATTGTTCTCCAAAAATGGGAACCAGGGATGGTTTTAAGGAAACTACAGCATACACAGGTTCCTGTGTGGATAAAACTTCTTCACCTTCCAGTCGAGTTCTGGACAGAGGAACGCCTTAGTACGGTGGCCAGTGGAGTGGGTAAACCATTTTACCCGGATGCGATTACGAGAGCACGCACGAGACTAGACTTCGCTCGTGTATGCGTAATGTTCCGATTTGATAACTACCTCGCTCGTTCACCTGAGTTTATTCCTAGTGTGCAGAATATATGGCAAATATTATTGGGACGCCTATGTATGCTGTGACACGCAAACTCAAAGCATTGAAACCAATCTTCCGAGAGCAAAGGAGGAATAAAGGGGACCTATCGCACAATGTCCAAATGGCGAAAGGGTTTCTTGAAGCAGCACAACTACTTGTAAGCTCAAGAAGGCGAGATGAGCTATACATACAACTAGAACACTGTTGTTGACTCGTACTAGTCAAAGCAACAAAATTGGAGCAGATTATGCTACAACAACGAGCGAAGATGCAGTGGATGAAGGGAGGTGATCAGTGCTCTCGAGTGTTCTTTCGGAAGATTGCCCAACGAAGATCATCAAGAAGGATCTTCCAGATCAACGATGACCAGGGATCCACTCACACTAATCCAGAAGAAGTTGTTAATGAGTTTGTCACATATTACCAAAACCTGCTAGGGGGAGATAGAAGACGAACAGTTATTGACATTCGGTTTCTCAGACCGTGGGCTAGGCACATTTTGAGTAATGAGGAATCTACCGCTTTACTGTTACCGTCCACATCAGTAGATGTTAAACAGGCGATTTTTGACATTGATGAGGACAAGGCCCCAGGCCCGGACGGATACTCATCGGGCTTCTTCAAAGCAGCATTGCCTATTGTTGGATAGGAGGTGACTTCGGCAGTACTGGACTTCTTTAATACAAGCTGACTTCTGAAGCAGATAAATACTACACTTTTGGCGCTCATACCAAAAGTACATTCCCCTATGACGGTCAGTGATTTTCGGCCCATAGCATGTTGTAATGTGATTTACAAGATCATTGCAAAGCTCATTGTCCAAAGGTTGAGAGTGATAATGGACAAACTGATCAGCCCATGCCAAGCTGCATTTGTGCCGGGATGCAGCATTGGAGATAACATCATGCTAGCACAGGAAATCTTTACGGGATACAACCAGTCTCGTCTACCTCCTAGATGTGCTCTGAAAGTTGACATTTGGAAGGCATATGACACAGTGAATTGGGATTTCTTGAAAGCAGTTATGGAGATGTTTGGGTTCCCTATTACTTTTGTGAAGTGGATTGAGGAGTGTGTGACAACACCTTCATTCTCTGTTAGACTAAATGGGAAGCCCCATGGATTCTTTCGAGGAGCCAGAGGACTTCGGCAGGGTGACCCTTTATCACCCTACCTATTTGTGCTTGTGATGGAAGTCCTACACTTGGGCTTCCTGCAGTTGATTGATAAGGAGGAGATATTTTCCTATCATTGGAAATGCGAGGCAGCCAGGATCTTTCAGTTGGGGTTTGCTGATGATGTGATATTATTTTGCCGTGCTGATATGGACTCTTTAAGAATCTTTAAAGCAGGACTGGATCGTTTTGCCGAATGGTCGGGTCTTACACTGAACATGCAGAAAAGCCACTTGATTATCTCACGCTCAGCGCAAGCATTGCGTGAGGAGATGTTGGCACTACTCCAATTTCAAGAAGGGGTTCTTCCAATGAGGTATCTGTGATTACCTCTTATATCGTCCCGACTAACTATTGCATATTGCCGTCCACTATTACTGAAGATTGACAAACGGATTGCTGGGTGGGAAGGTACCACTATATCTTATGCTGGTAGAGTACAAATTATTAAATCTGTACTTATAGCACTGAGTCTTTATTGGGCATCGGCATTTATATTACTGAAGAAAGTCATAAATGAAATTGAGAAAAGGTTACGAGCTTTCTTGTGGAAGGGAACGACGAATAGTGGCTATGCAAAGGTTGCGTGGAAAGATATATGCCGACCTAAGGAGGAGGGAGGACTTGGATTCAAGGATATCAGTACCTTGAACCGTGCATTGATGACAAAAAAACTATGTGATGTCATTAGATGCGACAGGACATCGATTTGGGTTGAATGGCTGTACCAGGGATGTCTACAACACACCTCTATATGGACGATTACGGACCATGGCGGCTCATGGGGATGGAGGAAAATCCTTCGATTACGGATGTTTCTCCGAATCATGGTAGACCACCGGATTGGAGTTGGGAGGAATTTCTTCTTGTGGCAGGATCCGTGGCATCACCTTGGCCCTCTTTGTGACTCCTCCCCACGAGGACCGAGGCTACTTGGACTAGATAAGTCATCCAGACTTAGCATGGTGATTCATGAAGCAGTATGGCAGTGGCCCCTTATCACGGATCTTGAGTGTTTGGAGATCACATATGTACTACCCACTATTTTTGGAGGGGAAGACCGTATAATTTGGAGATTTGAAAATGGTCGACCAACAGCACAGACTTTTTATGAGTTTTTTTTTTTGGGTAAATGTAATTTTCATTAAGATAAAAAAAATACAGTACAACAAACTGGCAATCAGTTGGTTTCTCCCTCGACAGGCCAAGGGATACGCCAAAGTCTATACAAAGCTCGTGTACTGACGGAGGTAGCTAATGTGATACTAAGAATCCATCAACTATCAATTTAGCCATGATGTTTGGTGTCCTTTCAACGTGCTCGAATCGTCTCAAGTTCCTTTCTCTCCAAATGTGGTAAACACATGATGCTAGTATTGCTCGATAAGCAATGTTAATGATGTGCTTTCCCCTCCATCTCCGAGAAGCCCACTCAATATCTCTTGTCCAGTTTGTATTGGGCCAATGGAATCGTAACACCCTCCGGATTGTTGTGAGACACTGTCGACTAAATTTGCACTGGAAGAATAAGTGGGTGTGCGTTTCTATTGCCCCCTCATTACACAAAATGCATGTGCCAAGATGAGATAGCCATGGTTTGTCTGTCGTGGGTAGCTTGCCAAGGATGGCAAGCCATAAGATGAATAAGTGACGAGGAATCTTGAGAGAGCCCGAAAGTAGTGAAGACCAGCCTACCTTCGGCCCAGGGGGATCGAACAACCTGTAAAGAGCCTGAGTTGTAGGTTGTCCCTGATCAAATCTCCATACTACCCGGTCATCTCCTCCGCGGATTGCCGGTAGTGTGTGTGTGATCTCCAAGCACTCGAAATCTGTGATCATCGGCCACTACCATTCTCCTCCACTAATCACCGTGCTGAGTTTTGCTGATTTGTCAAGTCCGAGTAGCCTCGGCCCCTATGGAAATGTCTCTATAAGAGGACCAAGAGAATGCCAAGGGTCCTGCCATAGGTGAAATCGTCTCCCATCACCGATCTGATAGTCCTCCATAGGACGGATAAAAGCCCATAGTCGTAAGATTTTCCTCCAACCCCAAGAACCTCCGTGTTCTTGGATCGTCCATATAGAGGTGTCACGTAACCGGCCACTCAACCCAAATAGAAGTCCTATCACATGGAATGATATCACAAAGTTTCTTGGTCATTAAGGCGCGATTCAAGGTGGTAATGTCCTTGAATCCTAGGCCTCCCTCCTCCACCGGCCGACATAATTCTTTCCATGCTACCTTTGCGTAGCCACTGTTTGTTGTGCCCTTCCATAAGAAATTTCGCATCCTCTTTTCAATTTCGTATGTAACTTTCTTTGGTAAAATGAAAGCCGAATTCCAGTATAAGCTCACCGACATCAGTACAGATTTTATAATTTGTACTCTTTTTTTTTTTTTGGGAAATGTAAGATTCATTAAACAAAATTGGGTAAAGAGTACAAAGTACAACAATCAAATGGGGGTACCCCCAACAGACCAAGGGATACGCCACAGTCTATAGAGTGCACATGTACTAATAGAACTGGGAAGATTACTACTAATTATCCTCTGTCTAACGTCTTCTATGATGCAAGTAGCTAATACAGCTTCCGGCCGATGGGTGTGCTCGAACCTTCTCAAATTCCTCTCTCGCCATATATGGTATATGCATGCACCAAGTAATGCTCGATAAGCAACATTAACAATATGCTTCCCCCTCCACTTCCTCGATGCCCATTCCACGTCTCTTGTCCACTCACGATTGGGCCAAGCAAATCGGATATGATGTCGTATAGCTGCAAGACATCCTCTGCTATATCGACATCGGAAGAACATGTGAGTATGTGTCTCCTCTGCACCCTCGTCACAGAGGATACATCTCCCTAGATGCGTCATCCATGGTTTATCCGTTGTCGGTAACTTCTCCTGAATTGCTAACCAAAGAATGAAGTTATGACGGGGAATCTTCAAAGAACCCGAAAGTAGTGAAGACCATCCTACTTTCGGTCCAGGTGGACAGAAAAATCTGTATAGGGCTTGTGTAGTGGGTCGTCCCTCTGAAAGCCGCCAGTTGATCCTGTCGTCCCCTCCATGAATCTGGGGTAACATGTAGATAATCTCCATACATTCCAAATCGGTAATGAAGGGCCACTACCATTGCCCTTCATTAATGACTACTTGGTCATTAATTTTCAACCAGAAATACGTTTATCACATGGTCATTAATACGTTTATCAATTTTCAAGAACACGTTTACCATTAATACGTTTATCAATTTTCAAGAACACGTTCAACCAGAAATACGTTTATCACATGGTCATCAATTTTCAACAATAATAGACGACAATCAGCAATCGATAATCTGGAGGATAAAAGAGGAAGTCCCAAATATCTCATTGGCAGAAGTCCTTCCTGGAATCCAAGTACTGCCAGCATTTCCTCCCGTAAACCCTTTGCTGACCTCGAAATAATAAGGTGACTTTTCTGAATGTTAAGTCTGAGGCTCGACCACTCGGCAAATCGGTCCATATCAGCACGACAGAATAACAACAAGTCGTCAGCAAATCCCAGCTGAAAAATCCGAGCTGTATCACATTTCCAATGGAAAGAAAAGAGCTCATCCTAGTCAATCAACTGTAATAAACCCAGGTATAAGACCTCCATCACAAGCACAAATAAGTATGGTGATAAAGGGTCACCTTGACGAAGCCCTCTCGCACCCATAAAGAAACCATGGGGCTTCCTATTCAGTCCAACAGAAAAAGAAGGCGTTGTGACACATGACTCGATCCAACTTTTGAAAGTAGTTGGAAAACCAAATAACTCTAGAACAACGAGTAGGAAGTCCCACTCCACAGTGTCATATGCCTTCCGTATGTCAACTTTTAAGGCACATCGAGGAGGTAAACGGGCCTGGTTATATCTCGTGAAAAGTTCCTGTGCCAACATAATGTTGTCTCCTATGCTTCTGCCGGGGACAAATGCCGCTTGGCACGGACTAATAAGCTTGTTCAGTACCTCACTCAACCTTTGGACAAGGAGCTTGGCAATTATCTTATACAATACGTTGCAGCAGGAAATAGGACGAAAATCACTAACAGACGTTGGGGAATGTACCTTTGGTATGAGCGCCAACAATGTGGTATTGATCTGTTTTAGAATTCGGCCAGTGGTAAAGAAATCCAACACTGCCGAAGTAACCTCCTGACCAACTATTGGCCATGCAGCTTTGAAAAAATCCGAGGAGTAACCGTCCGGTCCCGGCGCTTTATCCTCAGCTATATAAAAAACAGGCTGCTTAACATCAGCTGGGGTGAATAGCAATAATAGAGAGCTAGTGTCCTCCTCATTTAGTAGATGTCTGGCCCAAGGTCGTAGGAATCGAATATCTATAACATCTCGTCGTCTTTCCCCTCCTTGGAGATTTTGGTAGTAGGAGACAAATTCATTGGTTACCTCTCCCGGGTCCATGTGGGTTACTCCTTGATCGTCTGTAATTTGTAAAATTCTCCTCGCCGATCTCCTTTGAGCAATCTTACGAAAAAACACCCGGGAACACTGATCACCCCCCCTTCATCCACTGCATTTTCGCTCGTTGCCTGAGCATGACCTGTTCAAGTTTGGCCGCTTTAGCCAACACTATCCGACAGCAGTGTTCCAGCTGTAAGAATAACTCATCTCGCCTGTTTAAGCTAACAAGTGTTTGCGCCATCTCAAGAAACCCTTTTGCCAGTTGTACATTATGTGTTAGGTCCCCCTTTTTCCTTCTTTGCTCTCGGACAACAGCTTTCAATGCTTTGAGTTTTCGTGTTACCACATACATAGGCACCCCAATAATGTTGTGTTGCCAAACACGTTGCACACCGGGGATAAAATCTGGTGAGAGAGTGAGGATATCGAAACGAAACATACCTCCAAGCTGTTGTTGTCTATCCCCGTAAAGCAGCAACGGTGAGTGATCTGAAGTGCGTGGGGTGAGGCTAGAGTAAAATGAGTTTGGGAACCGTGCTATCCATCTATCATTAATCAACATTCGATCCAGTCTTTTCCAAAGATTCCGTGGGCTCGCACTCCAGTTATGCCACGTGTACCATTCGCCCTGCATGGGTAATGGTAGAATCCTGCATTCTGGATACAAATATTAAACTCCTCCATTGCCATTCGAATGTCACCTGATGCACCGCGTATTTCGCTAATATCTCGCACTGCATTGAAATCCCCTCCAACCAGCCACGGTATTGTCTCCAAGGACCTCCATAGCTCCCTCCTGTCGGCCATCTCAGTAGCCCCATAAATAACTGTAATAGCAACTTACTCATGAAGTGCATGGATATTAATAAGACAATGCATAAATTGTGTACCGCTTTCAATCACAGCAACATCGATGAAATTAGCATCCCAAGCGATCCATACCCGAGTACCAGAAGATCCATAATCCACAAACCATTTCCAATGGGGTAATAAAAATGATTGAATTTGAGCTACATTATTGATACGAGCACGAGTTTCAAGGAAATCGAGAAAATGTAACCTGAACTCAGCAACGATGTCTTTTACTGCCAGCTGATGATCTCTTTTGTTCAGGCCACGAACATTCCATATTGCTGCGTTCAACATGGATCACTTGGTTTGGGGCTGCTAGACTTAGGACCCCGAGACAACTCATCTGTATCATCTAGTAGGTGTAGTGCATCAAAAGTATTATATATAACAAGTGCCTTGCCCCTCTCCTCACGATTTGGGCGCGTGTCAGCTCTAGGAGACTCCTGGCCCTCTCTTTGCTTTTCTACCACTCGGGTTAGTGATGGTCTACGCATCTCCCGATCAAGTGTGGTAGCCGAGGTGGTATAGAAGTAGTATCACGAGTCACTGTCTGCTCCTCCCTCATGTGATCTGTTGGATGGTTCCTACTCCGTTCATGCACTGCTGGACGCGGTGCCCCTACTTTTGGAACATATATAGCGATCGGTGGCTTAGCTGGCTTTGTTTTGTTAAGAGCACACTCTTTAGCGGAGTGCCCCAAAGTCATACAACTAGTGCACTTCGGGGGTAACCATTCGTATTCAACATCAACTTTGTATGGTGATTCTCCCCCGTCCTCATGTGGAGTCATAATAATAATATGCTTCGGTAAATTCGAGGTTATATCCAACATAACGCAAACACGAGCGAAGTCCAGTCTCGTGCATGCTCTCGTAATCGCATCTAGGTATAAAGGTTTACCCACACCACTGGCTACCGTACTTAGGCCCTCTTCTGTCCATAACTCCACCGGAAGGTGGCGTAGTTTGATCCAAACAGGAACCTGCGTATGTTGCAGTTTCCTCAAAACCATTCACGGTTCCCATTTTTTAAGAACAATAGGTTGTCCCTGGAATAGCCACGGCCCTCCTTCAATAATATCTTCCATAGCAGCAATTGATTTAAACTAAAAGAAAAAGAAACCATTAGTAGTACCAGTCACCTCTCTTAACCCCGGACCAACACCGCGTATTCCTTCAGATGGTGGAAATACGGACGTTTCCCAAGAAAATATAGTACCGCGGTAGCTTTCCAACGTTTAGCCCCGTTACGAATGGCATCTAACGTCGGTCTGACAATCACCTCTCCATTCTGTAATGTCGGCGCAACGTACGAGAGGGTCTTTCTAGATGAATGATTAAATGCATGAGCAATTTTATCATCAATAATAGGTTCCGGGCATGCATGCAATGGGATATTACCCACGTACAATCCCGTTCGGACAATTATTTGAAAATGAGGCTATTTTTTTGCCACATCATTGCTGACATCAGCAGTAGCATCACTGCTGACCTCAGCCCTGGATCTGCTGACCTCAGCCCTGGCACTGCTGACATCAGCCCTGGTGCTGCTGACATAAGCCCTGGTGATGCTGATGTCATCAGGAATACCAACCATCACTTGTGCCATTTCATCCTCAGCCATCTCATCTGCTGAAAAAGTATCCACGTCATCTTCCACGTCACAAAAAGTGTGCGCCACCTCACTGACGGGCGCCACGTCATTTTCCGATGGACCAGCCACCATCTTCCCCGGAGAGTTCATCTCATTCGCCGACGGAAACTCGTTATTCAACAAGACAGCAGCAGCAGCCTGTTGTGAGCTCTCCGGTCGTCCCGTTTCGTGCTCTAGGGACGTCGTCCGGCCGGCCGAAAGCCCCAAATCTCCAGTTGACGATGGAGGAAGACGACTCGTCTCGTCAATGGATTTCGTCACCAGTGGAGTGTCTTTCAACGGAGAATACGTGGACGACGAAACTTCTACCCCTCTGGTCGGAATCGCGTCTTCACAGCCCTGCCTCCCGCTGTCACCAGCCTGAATCTCAGGCGTCGTCGGTGGAAGGCCAAACGTCACGCCTGTCAAATCTGCATCATTTTCGCCTGTTTTGTCTATCGCCGGCTTCAGAATACCCTAGCGAGCCTTGATAGTTACATGAGGAATGCCCTGTAATCCTCTCCTCAAAGATGGTGCTTGAAACCGATAGCTTCCGCCATGGCCAAACCTCGCCTCCCATCAATTTTTTAGCGCTTCCAACGCAGCCATAGAATCAGTGTCTCCTTCGTCCACTACCTTGTTTGCGAGGCGTAGGAATTCGTCTATGTGAAAAGCAGGCGCTGTCGCTCGTCCGCCATTGTTGGAGCTTGAAGAGGCACCAAGACACCCTAGTTTTGGCGGCTGTTCCATAGACTCCTTTTCCATGGCCAAGTTTCGCTCTTTTTCGACCAGAATTGTTCCTTGCATCTCCCTGACCCTAGATCCGTCCTTAGTCGCCTGAAAAAATCTCGTTTCCGGCGAAATCTCGAAATCCGACCTTTCATCTTCTCGCCGGAAAAATTGCAGTTTCTCATCGCCGCCGGCCATCTGGTCGCTGCCACCCGTCCCTCCGGCTTGCCCCTCGTCGGCCAACTCTTCCTCCTCGTCACCCAAGTCGTCGGCCGGAGTTTGCATGGTTGAAGCATTAGTGTGTGTTTTTGGATGTGTGCTAGTGTGTGAGAGAGAAGAAAGAGAATTTTGAGAGTCCATTTTTTGTTTTCTATAGAGTTGTTTTACGAGGTTTTTTTGCGACTAATTATGAGTTACTTGACCCACCAGGATCGAAAGTAGGCTGGTTTTCACTACTTTCGGGATCACTTAAAATTCCACGTCACATCTTTATTCTATAGCTTGCCATCTAAGGCAAGTTGGCTACGACAGATAAACCATGACTTGCTCACCTTGGCACATGTATCCTATGCAATGAAGGAATGACAGAGACACATGCACTTTTATTCTTCCAATGCAGATTTAGTCGAAGATGTCTCACGGAAATTCGAAGAACGATACGATTCTTGTGGCCCAATAGAGAGTGGAAAGATGACATTACGTGGGCTTCACAGAGACAGAGGGGTAAACGCATCATCAACTAGTCTTATAGAGCACTACTTGCAGCATGTGGATACCACATTTGGAAGGAAAGAAACCTGAGACGATTCGATCACACCGAGAGGACGCTTACTACCATAGCATTACTGATCATTGAGCACATTAGACAGCAAATCTATAGCATCCCACTAACTAGATCAATCAGTAAACATGCTTTATTTCGATTATGGCAAATCCCTTGGCCTGTCGAGGGATAAACCATTTGGTGACCATATTGTTGTACTGTACCAATTTTACTCAATGAAACTTACTTTTACCGGAACATGTGATCATCTTATGGTTTCTTCCTCAACCCTAGGGATACGCCACAATCTATACAGTGCTCGTGTACTGACTGATGATGCTAAATTAACACTGATAATCCTCTGTTTGATATCTTTTTTTTTTGGGGGGGTAAGTGTAATTTTCATTAAAAAAAGAGAGAAGTATAGTACAACAATGTCCCTCATTAGGCGCTTCCCTCGACAGGCCAAGGGATACGCCACAGTCTATACAAGGCACATGTGCTAATAGAGCTAGGTAGCTTAATACTGAGTATACGTTGCCGAACATCTTCTACTATTAAGTTGGCCACTACACTCGGGGGCCTCTCCTCGTGCTCAAAACGTCTCAGGTTCCTCTCCCTCCAAATATGGTATGCACACGATCCTAGCAGGCATCGGTAGGATATATTGATGATGTCTTCCCACGCCATTTTCTTGCACCCCATTCAACATCTCTGACCCAATCCCTATTAGGCCACTGGAATGGTACAATGCGCCGAATACTACTGAGGCATCTTCTACTAAATCGGCAGTGGAAAAACAGGTGGTTATGTGACTCCACCATGTCTTCATTGCACAGCACGCAGCACCCAAGATGGGAAAGCCATGGTTTATCCGTCGTTGCTAGCTTCTCCAGGATAGCTAGCCAAAGGATAAACAAATGTCGTGGGATCTTCAAAGAACCCGAAAGTAGTGAAATCCAACCTACTTTCGGTCCTGCTGGTATCATAGCCCGATAGAACTCCTGGGTAGTGGGTTTCCCACTCGAACCCTTTCATATAATACGATCTGTACCCCCATGGATTCGAGGAAGCACGTGTGTAATCTCCACGCATTCCATGTCCGTAATCAATGGCCAGTGCCAATGGCCCTCATAGATAACCGAGCTCAACATGGTAGACTCATGCAATCCCAGACTGTTGGGTCCCCACGGAAATCTATCGAGGAGGGGCCCAAGGTGATGCCAGGGATCCTTCCATAATAAAAAATCATTCCCATTACCAATACGATATTCCACCACTGAGCGTAACCAGCCTCTCAATCGCAAAATTTTTCTCCATCCCCATGGCCCACGATTCTCCGGGATAGTCTATATCGAATCATCTTGTAGGCGGCCATGCCGCAACCACTCGACCCAGATAGAAGTCCTATCACATCGGATGACTTCACAGAGCTTTTTGCACATCAATGCTCGATTAAGAGTACTCATATCCTTAAGGCCAAGGCCTCCCTCCTCCTTTGGTTTGCAAATCTCCTTCCATGCAACTTTAGGGTATCCACTATTTCCCGTACCTCTCCATAAGAAAATTCGCAATCTCTTCTGAATGTCTTTAATGACCCCTTTTGGAAAAATAAATGCCGAAGCCCAATAGACACCTAGAGCCACAAGGACAGACTTAATGATTTGTACCCTGCCCGCATATGACAGTGCCAATCCCTCCCAACCATTGATACGTGCATCGATCTTACTCAGTAATGGTTGGCAGTCGGCGATAGTTAATTGAGAAGAGATCAATGGTAGACCCAAATACCTCAACGGTAAGTGGCCTTCCTAAAACCCTAACACCGCAAGCAGCTCCTCTCGTATATTCTGGGCTGATCGGGATATGATGATATGGCTTTTTTCAACATTGAGTCGTAGACCCGACCAATCAGCAAATCTATCCAATCCGGATTTGAAGACCCGAACAGATTCAGTATTGGCTCAGCAGAATAGGAGTAAGTCATCAGCGAACCCTAGTTGGAAGAGTCTAAGATTGGCACACTTCCAATGGAATGCGAAGTTCATGTCCTGCTCGATCAGCTGTAGTATTCCCATGTGTAGAACCTCCATCACAAAGACGAAGAGATATGGCGATAAGGGGTCACCCTGTCGAAGCCCTCTGGCACCCGCAAAATATCCATGTGGCTTTCCGTTCATCCCCACCGAAAAGGAGGGTGAGCTGATACACTCCTCAATCCATCGACTTAATATCTCTGGGAAGCCGAATAGCTGAAGCACCGATAGCGAGAAATCCCACTCGACATTATCATACGCCTTCCGAATATCAACTTTCAAAGCACATCTCGGTGGGAGTCGGGCCTGATTATAACCAGTGAAGAGTTCCTGTGCTAACATAACATTGTCCCCTATGCTCCGGCCAGGGACAAACGCTACTTGGCCGGGGCTGATAATCTTGTCCAAAACCACACTCAACTTTTGGACAATAAGTTTAGCAATGATTTTATAAAGTACGTTACAGCAGGAGATAGGGCGAAAATCTGCGACAGATGTGGGAAAGTGTACCTTGGGGATAACCGTCAATATTGTGCTATTAATCTGCTTAAGAAGCTTCCCCGTAGAAAAGAACTCCAGTACTGCCTTCGTTATCTCCTGTCCCACCATCGGCCAGGCGTTTTTATAGAATCCTGATTAATACCCATCAGGTCCAGGTGCTTTATCCTCCTCGATGTCAAAAACAACTTTTTTTATATCCTCTGCACTGAATGGTTCCAGTAGGTGGCCTGCCTCCTTAGTTGTTATGATATGCCTCGCCCAAGGTCGAAAAAACCGAAGGTCCATCACCCTCTGACGCCTGTCTCCCCCTAGCAAGGACTGATAGCAGGAGATAAAATTCATGTATGACTGCATTTGGTTCCGTAATTGTAATTCCTTGGGCATTATTAATTTGCAAGATTCGTCTAGCTGTCCGTCTTTGGGCAATTTTACGAAAGAACACTTTGGAACACTGGTCACCACCCTTCATCCATTCCATCTTTGCCCTCTGCTGCAGCATGATCCTCTCCAATTCGGCCGCCTTTGCATACACAAGCCGACTGCAGTGCTCCAACAGAAGAAATAGCTCATCCTGTCTGTGCGAGCTTACCAATACTTGGGCCTGCTCCAGGAACCCCCTTGCCAACTCAACATTGTGAGAGATATCCCCTTTTTTTCTCCTCTGTTCTCGAGAAACAGGTTTGAGTGCCTTGAGCTTGCGGGTGACTGAGAACATAGGCACTCCCACTATTTGATGCTGCCATATACTCTGCTCGGTAGGAATAAAATCTGGTGAGACAGTAAGGAAGTTGTCAAATCGGAACATACCTCCAAATCGCTGCTGATTATCCCCATTAATCACCATCAGCGAGTGATACGATGTCCGTGGTGTGAGGCATTGATAGAAGACTGATGGAAACCGCACAGTCTATGTATCATTGGTTAGCATACGATCAAGTCGCTTCCACAAGTTGCGAGGACCAGCACTTCGATTATGCCATGTGTACCATTCACCCTGCATCGATAATGGTAAAAGCGCAGTATTCTGTAGGCACGTATTAAATTCCTCCATCGCCACCCTTATATCTCCCGACGTACCACAGACCTCACTGAGATCCCTGACTGCATTGAAGTCACCTCCAACCAGCCAGGGAGTATTAATGCATTGTAAAGCTAAGCATTCTAGAGAGGCCCATAATTCTCGCCTGTCAGTAATCTCAGTAGCACCATACACAATAGTAATATCAACAAATTCTAGTAATGCTCTAATATTGGCATGACAGTGTATAAACTGGTTTCCCACCTCAATAATATCCACATCAACATAATTATAATCCCATGCAATCCATATCCGATTTCCAACATTGTCATAATCCATAAACCATTTCCAATGAGGCATCAAGAATGATTGGATATTAGCACAGTTATTAATGCGAACACGTGTTTCTAAGAGATCAATAAAGTGTAACGTGAACTCAGCAATGATATCCTTGACCGCCAGCTGATGATCCCTCTTGTTCAGGCCACGTACATTCCATATGGCAAGGTTTAACATGGGTCCCCAAGTATGGGGTTGCATCGATTAGGACCCCTTGATGAATCTTCTGCACTATCAAGTAATTGTAGCGCATCGAAAGAGTTATAAGTAATGATATCTTTACCCCTCTCCTCTCGACTAGGTGTCGCTGCATTTGGTCGAGTACCACGGTCTTCTGTCTGCTGCTCCACAGTGTGAGGTGTTGGTTGGTCTCTAGTTCTTTCAGTCACCACTGGGCCTCGCAGTGCTCCCACTTTGGGTACATACACATTAACCAGTGGCTTGATAGATTTAGGTTTGTTGATAGTGCACTCCTTGGTTGAGTGTCCCATTGCCGTACAGCTTGTGCACCTCGGGGGTAGCCATTCATAGTCCACATCAATTTTGCACGGTACTTATCCTCCTTCCTCATCCGGTGTCATAATAATAACGTGCTTTGGTATTTTAGAATTCACATCCAGCATAACGCATACACGAGCGAAATCCAGTCTCGTGCATGCTCTCGTTATCGCATTCGGGTATAAAGGTTTACCCACTCCACTGGTCACTATGCTGAGTCCCTCCTCCATCCACAACTCCACCGGAAGGTGGCGTAATTTGATCCAGACAGGAACCTGAGTATGTTTGAGTTTCCTCAGAACCATTCCCGGCTCCCATTTTTGAAGAACAATAAGCTGTCCCTGAAACAGCCATGGCCCTCCTTCAATAATATCTTCCATATCTGCAACTGACTTAAACTGGAAGAAAAAGAATCCATTAGTAGTACCAGTTACCTCTCTTAACCCCGGCCAAATTGATAATGAGTATTCTTTCAAATGGTGAAAGTACGGGCGTTTCCCCAAAAAATATCCGACCTTGGTAGTTTTCCAGCGCTTAGACCCGTTTCGGATAGTGTGTAACGTCGGTCTCACAATGACCTCTCCATTTTGTAGTGTTGGAGCAATGAACTTGAGGGTCTTTCGCGATGAGTGGTTAAATGCATGCGCAATTTTATCGTCAATAATTGATTCGGGGTATGCATTCAATGGAATATTACCCACGTACAATCCTATTTGGACTGGAGCAACAAATGATTTTTCCTTCGCCATGTTACACTCCACATTCACTGCCAATGTGGTGTCAAGAAGCTGTTTTTTTCCTACATCCTTGATGACATCAGCAACAGCATCATTGATGACATCAGCAGCAGCATCACTAATGACATCAGCAGCAGCATCACATATGACATCAGCAGCAGCCTCATTGCTGACATAAGCCCTACTGTCATAACTGTCATTGCTGACATCAGCCCTAGCGATGCTGATGTCAGCAGATTTTCCATCCAACCTTTACGCCAAGTCAGCCGCTGAGTTGTGCTCCACGTCATCGTCCACGGCCACAGATCCGAGCGCCACCTCACTGCCACCATCTCTCGCCGGCACCACCGTCGGAACGCGCATTTGCACCATCTCAGATTGCCGGAAGTGATTGCCAGCAACTCCCTTCACCAGCTGCGGAGTTTCCGTCGTCATTATTCCATTGGAAACCGCTGTTCCTGTCATCGGACTCCGCCCTCATCGCAGCCCATCGTTTTCCGTCGTCGTCGCCATCGTCTTCGTTGGCAGAAGACACCGGTAGGCCTGGCGCCTTGCACGAGCAGGTGGGAAATCGGTTGTCCTTGGCATCATCGCAATCTTGCCAAATCGCATTTCCCATTTTAATCGAAGTTCCTCAAGGGCTGCCGTTGATTCATGGTCGTTATTGTCGATTACCTTGTGTGAAAGATGAAGGAATTCAGCCATATTGAAAGAAGATTTCAACCGTTCGCCATGGTTTTCGTTCAGATTTGCGCCGCCAAACCCTAGATTAGGGCGTCGCACAAGGCCATCGTCTTCCACGTCCAAGTTTAGATCTATTTCGATGGGTATGGCTCCTTCACCATCGCCGTTCGTCCGGTTGTCGTCTACCATGGCCACAACATGCAAATCAGTGGCCGTCGCTTCGTCTTCCTCAGTCGACGTTTCGGCTTCCATGACTGCACGAAACCCTAATTTCGAGCGGGATGAACCAGCTGCAAAAACTCGAATCGTTCCATCAATGGGTCTTCCCTTGCCATCTCCAATACCAAATCTGTATCCCATAGGTGACTCCTCGCTGGATTCCGCCTCCAACCGGCCACCCGTTTTCTCAAAATCCGCGGCTAAAGGTAGCGCCGTCTTGAAAAACGACCATGGCAACCTCCCCTTGTTGCTCGCCATCCTCCTCCACGTTACTGTCATCCGCCGGCGCGTCGCCGCCGCCTCCCAGTTCGCCGGCCGGCGAGGAATGAGTGGTGATGTTAGTGTGTGTTTTGTTATGTGTGGTAGTGTGTGAGAGAGAAAAGAGAGAACTTTTAGGCTCCATTTCTTCCTCTGTTTGATATCATCGGTGATCAGAATGCTCAAAGTGGCCAGTGTCCGCTGAGTGTGTTCAAATCTCCTCAAGTTCTTCTCCGTATGTGGTAGACACACGCTACAAGTAATGTACGGTAAGCGACATTAATAATGTGCTGACCACTCCATTTTCGTGTTGCCCAATCAAAATTCGCTGGCCAATCCCTATTTGGCCAGTGAAATTGAAGCTGTCTACGAATCTCGGAAAGGCACTGACGACTGAATCTACATCGGAAGGATAGGTGTGAGTGAGATTTCGTAGCTCCCTCATCGCACAATATGCATGTCCCCATGTGAGATAGCCATGGTACGTCAGTGGTGGGTAATTTGCCAAGAATTGCGAGCCATAAGATGAGCGAATGTCGAGGGATCTTCAAGGTGCACGAAAGTAGCAAAGCCCATCCTACTTTCGACTTAGGGGGATCAAATAATCGGTAGAGGGCCTGAGTAGTAGGTTGGCTTCCGTCACATCTCCACAACACCCGATTCTATAACTGGTAGGTTATGTGTGATCTCCAAACATTCAAAATCCGTAATAGCAGGCCATTGCCACTCTCCTACAGCAATCACCAAGCTGAGTTTTACTGATTCATCAATTCCAAGATATGGAGGGAATGCATGGGTCAAGTTTTGTGGAATTTGAAAAACGTTCAAAATTTAGCAGTTTTGCTCGATTTTTTTAAAGCAAGTTTGTTTCACTTTAATACAAACTTGTAGTTATTATTACATTTAGCAAATTTACCACACAAATGCATGGGTCTAGACCTACGTTTGGGTCAAGTTTCGTGCAATTCTGAGAACGTTCAAAATTAAACTGTTTTGCACGATTTTATTAAAGCATGTTTCTTCCCTTTCATACTAACTTGTAGTTATTATTACACTTAGCAAATTAACCGCACAAATGCATGAGACTAGACCTACATTTGGTCAAGTTTCGCAGAGTTATGAGAACATTCAAAATTTAACTGTTTTCCACGGTTTTTTAAAGCAAGTTTCTTTCTCTTTCATACTAGGGTTAAGTGTAATTTTCATTAAAAAAGAAAAGTATAGTACAACAGTGTCCCTCATTAGGCGCTTCCCTCGACAGGCCAAGGGATACGCCACAGTCTATACAAGGCACATGTGCTAATAGAGCTAGGAACCTTAATACTGAGTATACGTTGCCGAACATCTTCTAATATTAAGTTGGCCACTACGCTCGGGGGCCGCTCCTCGTGCTCAAAACGTCTCAGGTTTCTCTCCCTCCAAATATGGTATACACAAATAGGAGAAAATTCTCTCTCTAGAAAATGGACTCTCAATATTCTCTCTCACACACTACTACACCACATAACACACACACACTTGCCCTAACCACTAGAACCGCTGCCGGCGACGAGGAAGAGGCTCCGGCCGGCGAAGGGGGGTGTCAGGCAAACGACAGTCATCGTTGAGTAGTTTTCCGGTGAAACCCGCGAGATTCACGAAAAGTTGCCATTGAAGGAGGTTCGATTGGAGGAAAATGCCGGCGATTCTGACGCTCCCCATTGCTGCCATGGTCATGGGGATGGCATAGGAAGCTTTTTGGAAAAAAAAAACAGTCGATTTAGCCCCAAGTTCATCATTCTCAGAATTAGGGTTTTGCGCCGTTGGGGAAGATGAAACGACGCCTGTGGAAGACGAAACGGCAGCGACATATCGGGACATGGCTGACGATGGGTTAGTGACTGTTGATGAAGGTGACACCATGCCCATGGCAAAAGATCCGAACTTGGATGGAAAAGATGGAGATTTGGTGCGCCGCCCAAAACTAGGGTTTGGTGGCGCACCTTCGACGAGCAACAATGGCGAATGGAGAACAGGTACGTTCAATATGGCTGAATCTATCCGACTAGCTCGTGAAACTGAAATGGGAGACGCGTTTTGGGAAGCAGCCTGCCGCGAATTTTTTTCCGGGACCGACGTCGCTAATTGAAAACACCACTGGTAAGGGGGATTGGATACGCAAGGCTTTGAGGACCATAATTCCGCTGGCGATTGGTGTACAGTCGAACGAAAACAGCGCTGCGTTGAGGGATGGGGTTTTCTCGTAGGGAAGCTTTATTTCCGGCGACATTGGCGGCCGAACAGAGGCGGAAACGGCGAACACAAGGGTTAGCTCAAGACCTGTAACATTTCCGACCAGATCTACAGTTTTTCGGCCGGTGAAAGATGCGATTCCGGCAAACAGCAAGGTGATGCAGATTCATGATGATGCAGTTGCTGATGTAAGCACTGTAGCTGCTGATGTAAGCGCTGACTCTGCTGATGTAAGCGCTGACTCTGCTGATGATGTCATTGTTGCTGACACAGGGCATGACATCAGCAATGTAGTAGAAAAAAACAGCAACTTTGGAAAAAAGATAGCATCCTCTCCTTTGTTCGTTGGGAATATTCCTTTGCACAGCAGTCCACAAATGAATGTTGATGATAAAATTACCGTTGCATTCAATAATTCGTCGCGTAAAATGCTATCATACATTGCCCTAACGATGCAAAATGGGGAGGTTGTAGTTCGTCCTTCATTAGATACTGTGCGAGATGGAGCCAAACGATGGGAAACTACAGTAGTGGGTTACTTTTTGGGGAAACGACCGTACTATCATCATTTGAAGGAGTTTGGCTTTTCGGTTTGGCCGGCACTACGAGAGGTCACGGCGACTATTAATGGCTTCTTTTTCTTCCGATTTAAATCAGTAATTGATATGGAGGAAGTCATTAAAGGAAGACCGTAGCTGTTCCAGGGACAGCCGATTGTATTGCAAAAGTGGGAACCAGGTATGGCTATGAGAAAATTGAAGCATATGCAAGTGCCCGTTTGGATAAAAATGCGACACCTTCCAATGGAATTCTGGACGACGAAAGGATTGAGTACTGTTGCGAGTGGGGTGGGAAAGCCTCTCTACCCAGATGCGATAACACGAGCATGCACGAGACTAGACTTCGCTCGTGTATGCGTGATGATTGATGTTACACAGACATTGAGGAAATATATTATTATAATGACGCCGGATGAAGATGGAGGGGAAACCCCATGCAAGGTAGATGTCGAGTATGAATGGCTTCCCCCAAAATACACAGACTGTATGACACTGGGACATTCGGCGAAGGAGTGTACGTTGACTAAATCTCAGAAACAGAAAAAACCCCCGGTAAAGGTGTATGTGCCAAAAGTCAACACTCCCCCTCCAACAAAACCCGAAAAAAGACAATTGAATCAAGAGACTGTAGTCAAGGTGGAAGAAGTTACGAGAAGAGAGGAATGTGCAAATCAGACTGAACATGAAGTCTCCTCACACAATGAGAGGGGTAAGGCAGTGGTTGATGCTTTGAATTTACTTGACGATACAGATGAGACTACTAGGGGTCCTAACATATGCAACCCCACTAGCAGTAATCCATGTTGAATATCGCGATATGGAACGTCCGGGGGCTGAATAAGAGAGACCATTAGCTCGCATTAAAGGACCTTGTCTCTGAATATACGTTACATTTTATGGGCATATTAGAAACTCACGTTCGTATTAACAATGCCACGCATATTCAATCCTTTTTGCTTCCTCATTGGAAATGGTTTGTTGATTATGCATTTGTGGGTAATCGTATATGGGTTGCGTGGGACGAGAATGAAGTTGATGTTCATATCCTTGAAGTGGGGAATCAATTTATGCACTGTCGTGTCACTAACAGGGCTGATAGTGAATCTATCATTATCACTGTTGTTTATGGAGCCTCTGAGATTGCAGACCGTCGGAGCTTATGGAGTACATTGGATATACTGGCTCGACAGTGCACGGATGATCCGTGGCTGGTGGGAGGCGATTTCAATGCAGTCCGAGATATGAATGAGGTGTGTGGAGCTTCGGGTGATATTCGGATGGCCATAGAAGAATTCAATGCTAGTATTCAGGTGGCCGGGTTATTGCCATTGCCTATGCAGGGAGAATGGTATACTTGGCATAATTGCAGTACAAGCCCACGGAGTCTGTGGAAGAGATTGGATCGGATGCTCATTAACGATAGGTGGCTTGCGAGATTTCCTTCATTGTGCTATCACAGCCTTATGCCGCGGACTTCTGACCATTCGCCACTAGTAATCCATGGGGACAGGCAGCATCAAACCAGAGGTATGTTTCGTTTTGACAACTACCTAACTCTCTCATCTGAATTTATCCCCAGCGTGCAGAATATTTGGAATCATACAGTCATTGGGGTTCCTATGTTTGCGGTAACACGTAAACTTAAAGCCTTGAAACCAGTCTTCAGACAACAAAGGAGGAAAAAGGGAGATTTGACACTTAATGTTCACCTAGCCAAAGGATTTCTTGACGAGGCACAACACTTGGTGAGCCTAGATAGACAGAATGAGGCCTTTTTACGATTGGAACACTGTTGTCGCCTTGTATATGCAAAAGCGGTGAAGCTCGAACAAATCATGTTGCAACAACGAGCGAAGATGCAATGGATGAAGGGAGGCGACCAATGCTCCCGGATTTTCTTTCGTAAAATTGCCCAGAGAAGGGTGGCGAGGAGGATAATGCAGATTAATGATGATAATGGGACCACCCACACGGATCCAGGAGAGATTACCAATGAATTTGTCCGTTACTACCAAAACCTCTTAGGTGGTAACAGACGACAACTACCGAAGGATATTCGCTTTCTTAGATCGTGGACACGACATATACTTACTACTGAGGAGGAGGCAGGCCAATTAATATTGGCGTTCAGCTCGGAAGATGTAAAGCAGGCAGTATTTGACATTGCAGCGGACAAGGCACCGGGACCTGATGGGTTCTCCTCAGGATTCTTTAAAGCAGCATGGTCAGTTGTGGGACAGGAAATTACAATGGCTGTACTGGACTTCTTTAGTACCGGGAAACTGCTTAAGCAAGTTAACTCTACACTTTTCGCTCTAATCCCAAAGGTACATACTCCTATGACAATTGGTAACTTTAGACCTATATCGTGCGGTAATGTATTATACAAAATTATTGCGAAGTTACTTGTCCAACGTTTGAGTATGGTTCTGGACAAGAAAATTAGCCCCTGTCAGAGAGCATTCATTCCAGGACGTAGCATTGGGGACAATATAATGTTGGCACAGGAATTGTTCATGGGCTATAACCAGGCGAGACTCCCCCATCGTTGTGCACTAAAAGTTGATATAAGGAAGGCCTATGACACGGTGGAGTGGGATTTCCTACTAGCGGTCTTGCAGCTATTTGATTTCCCACTTACATTTACAAGATGGATTGAGGAATGTGTAACAACGACTTCATTCTCGATTGGGCTCAATGGAAACCCTCATGGGTTCTTTACAGGAGCTCGAGGTTTAAGACAGGGAGACCCTCTTTCTCCCTATCTCTTTGTTCTTGTAATGCAAGTCCTACATTTGGGATTTTTACAACTCATTGAGCAGGATAGGCAATTCAAATATCATTGGAAATGTGAGCCGGCCAAAGTATTCCAATTGGGATTCGCAGATGACCTCCTGCTCTTTAGTAGAGCTGACTTGGAATCAATCAATGTCCTCAAGATGGGATTGGACAGGTTTGCAGAATGGTCCGGGCTTCGATTGAATGTTCAAAAGAGCCACGTCATTATCTCCCGCTCAGTGCAAGGATGGAAGAATCAGATATTAGAAGCTATGGGCTTCCAGGAGGGCCAACTACCAATGAGGTACTTGGGTCTCCCTTTACTCTCTTCTAGATTATCCATATCAGACTGTCAACCACTTTTATTGAAAATTGATGCACGCATTAATGGGTGGGAGGGACTTTCATTATCTTATGCTGGACGCATACAAATCATTAAATCTGTTTTATCAGCACTGAGCTTGTACTGGGCATCTGCATTTATATTACCAAAGGCTGTTATCAAACAAATTGAGAAACGCCTTAGAACATTTCTGTGGAAAGGCAATTCTACATCAGGCTATGCCAAGATGGGTCTAGACCTACGTTTGGGTCATGTTTAGTGGAATTCTGAGAACGTTCAAAATTTAGTTGTTCTGCACAGTTTTATTAAAATAAGTACGTTTCGCTTTCATACTAACTTGTAGTTATTATTACTCTTAGAAAATTTGCCACACAAATGCATGGGTCTAGACTTATATTTAGGTCAAGTTTCGTGGGATTTTGAGAACGTTCAAAATTTAGTGCTTTTGCACGGTTTTATTTAAAGAAGTATATTTCGCTGACATAGTAAATTGTAGTTATTATTAGGCTTAGGTAATTTATCATACAAATGCATGGGACAAGACCCACGTTTGGGTCAAGTTTTGCGGAATTCTTCGAACATTCCAAATTTAGTTGTCTTGCACGGTTTATTTACAAATCTTTATTTTTCCTTTCATACTAACTTGTAGTTATTATTACGCTTAGCAAATTTACCAAACAAATGCATGGTTCTAGACCACCGTTTCGCTTAAGTTTGTTGGAATTTTTAGAATGTTCAAAATTTAGCTATGATAGGATGATGTAGGGAACCGTGCCAGCCAACGATCATTAATAAGAATTCGGTCCAACCGCTTCCATAAACTCCGCGTGGATGAACTACAATTATGCCATGTGAACCATTCACCTTGCAAAGGAAGTGGAATAAGCCCCGCGTCCAGTATGCTGGCATTAAATTCTTCAGTGGCCATCCTAATATCTCCTGAAATGCCACATACCTTGTTAAGTTCACGTACAACATTAAAGTCCCCTCCTACCATCCAAGCGATGTTAGAGCACTGCTGAGCGAGTGTCTCCAGTGCAATCCACAAGCTCCGACGGTCAATTACCTCAGATGTACCATAAACAACAGTAATGATAACAGGTTCATTGATAGTCATATTAGTAACCCGACAGTGGATAAATTGATCCCCCAATTCTAGTATATGGACATCAACAACAGTATCATCCCAAGTTAGCCAGATACGATTTCCAACAGAAGAATAATCGACAAACCATTTCCATTGCGGAAGTAAGAAACATTGAATACGTACAACATTACTCAATCGAACCCGAGTTTCAAGAATGCCAAGGAAGTGTAACCTGTACTCAGAGACAAGATCCTTTAAAGCGAGCTAATGGTCTCGTTTGTTCAGCCCATGGACATTCCACACAGCGATGTTCAACATGGATTATTATATAAGGGGCTGCTTGTGTTAGGACCCCCTGGATGTTCATCTGCGTCATCAATTAAGTGCAATGCATCATAGGTATTATAGATAACAATTGCCTTACCCCTCTCATCTTGCTTGGAGTAATTCCGTTCAATATTAATCGAATCGGCTTTGGGTATGTTTACAGCCACTGGTTTTGTCGTCATTTTTTCCTTAACCGGTGGTTTTTTGGCGGTGGCACCGTGACTTTTGGCACATACACATTTATTGGTGGCTTCATCGGTTTATGGGTCTTGTTCATTACACAGTCCTTACTCATATGTCCCAGTGTCATGCATGTAGTGCACTTTGGCGGGAGCCATTCGTACTCAATATCAATTTTGCAAGGTGTTTCTCCTCCATCTTCATTTGGTACCATGACAATAATATGTTTGGTAAACTTATGTGTGATATCAATCATCACGCGTACACGAGCAAAGTCCAGTCTCGTGCATGCTCTCGTAATCGCGTCTGGGTATAGAGGCTTACCTACACCACTAGCCACCGTGCTCAAGCCTTCTGTTGTTCAAAATTCCATCGGAAGATGCCTCAATTTAATCCAAACGGGCACTTGTGTATGCTGCAATTTTCTCATAGCCATACCCGGTTCCCATTTCTGTAGTACTATTGGTTGTCCTTGGAACAACCATGGTCCCCCTTCTATCACCTCCTCCATATCAATGACAGTTTTAAATTGAAAGTAGAAAAAGCCATTAACAGTCGCAGTTACCTCACGTAATGCGGGCCATACCGAATGCGCATATTCCTTCAAATGATGATAATAAGGTCTTTTTCCCAGAAAGTATCCAACTGCAGTAGTTTTCCACCGTTTAGACCCTTCACGCACAATATCCAAGGATGGACGAACGATAGTCTCCCCATTTTGTATGGTAGGGGCAATGAATGATAGTGTTTTCCATGTTGAGTTATTTTTTTTTATTTTTTATTTTTGGTAAATGTAATTTTCATTAAGTAAAAAAAATGGTACAGTACAACAAAGTGATCATCTGGTGGTTTCTCCCTCGACAGGCCAAGGGATACGCCATAGTCTATACAAAGCTCGTGTACTGACAGAACTAGCTAATGAAATACTAATGATTCGCTGCCTGACATCATCAACTATCAATAACGCCATGGTGCTCGGAGTCCTCTCTCTTTGCTCAAAACGTCTTATGTTTCTCTCCCTCCAAATGTGGTAAACAGAAGATGCTAGTAGTGCTCGATAAGCTATGTTAACGATGTGCTTACCCCTCCATCTATGAGAAGCCCACTCAATGTCGTTTACCCAGTCTCTATTGGGCCAATGAAATTGTACCTTTCTCCGGATTGCTATGAGACACTGTCGGCTAAATCTGCACTGGAAGAAAAGGTGTGAGTGTGTCTCTGTTGCCCCCTCGTTACAAAGTATGCAATCACCAAAGTGAGATAACCATGGTTTGTCTGTCGTAGGCAGCTTGCCAAGAATAGCAAGCCATAGGATGAATAAGTGACGTGGAATCTTTAGCGAGCCCGAAAGTAGCAAAGTCCAACCTAGTGTTGAGTTATTAAATGTATTGGCAATTTTGTCATCAACGTAAGCATTCGAATTTGCTTGCAACGGAATGTTTCCGATATATAATCCCGTAGTAATAGGACACAAATGTGTGGCAAGAGGGCTGTTTTTTTCCACATCTTTGCTGATGTCACAGCCTGCATCATCAACTATGACATCAGCATTTGCATCATCGCCTGTGTCAGCACTTGCATCATCGCCTGTGTCAGCGCTTGCATCATTGCTTACCTCACCATCTGCAGCATTCACGTCAACCTGCTGCCGGAATCTCGCCGGAATCGCGTCAGAATTTCCCGCCGCCGTTATCCTACTGCTGTTCACCGGTGGACTGTTATTTTTCGCCGGAATCTGCAGATTCGCCGGGGAGGAAGACGAACCAGCAGCAGCAGCCGTATTCTCCGTCTGTTTTCCATCTAAACCGGTCCCCTTTGCCGGCAGAACACAGCGCCATGCCTTTCTCATGCCAGCAGTCATCGTCGCCGGCCGCTGCAAAACGCTGCGACCGAAGTTTTCTTCCAATCGATTTTTTAGGTCTTTGAGAGCCAAAAAGGATGCTTCATCTCCATCCAACACACGATTAGCCAGTCCCAAGAATTTTTTTTTTCTTTCCTCCAAGTTAAAGTCTGCCGGCGAAATTTTGTGTCCACCATTGTCGTTCATCAAGTTCACGCCGTCGCGAAACTCTAGTTTCGGCTTTTCTAGTGCAGCTGTGAAATTTGTTTCTTTTCCCAAAGGTAATCCTCCCCTAGTCCCCACGATGTTGTTGCAACCCTCAGAGATCGGAAAACAGCTGTCCTTCATCGTCGTTTTGGATCGCGACCTTTCATCTTCCTCAAACCCTAGCAATGGCGGCGCCCTAGTTGTAGGCTCTTTCCGCCTGAAAATTTCATCTTTCTCCAAGGGATCCGTTGCTCTATCCTCTACGATGCTTGGGGTGCCATCAGTCTGTGGAAAATCAGCGAAAAACGCCGGCGAAATTGAATCTGATCGTTCATCTTCATCGCGCAGTACATTTTTTGGCGAATCTCCTCCGACGTTCTCATTCCGTCGGCCACCATTGTCCTCGTTCTGTCCGTCGTCGTCATCCTCTCCGATGTCAGACTCGTCGTCGCTGGCATCCTCAGCCTCGCCGGCCGGCGGGAGTGAGATTAGGGTATTGGAAGTACATGTGTCTGATTTTTTTGATGTGCTAGTGTGTGAGAGAGAAGAGAGAGAAAATTGAGAGTCCATTTTTTTTTTTCTCATCTTCTTCTCACTTTCATTAATAACTTTCTTAGGTAGAATGAAAGCAGACGCCCAATATAAGCTCAATGTTGAGAGTACATATTTGATGATTTATACCCGCGCAGCTTATGATAACGAAAGTCCTTCCCATCCAGTAATACGTGCATCAATTTTCGATAGAGGTGGCTAACAGTCAGAGATAGACAATCTAGAGGAGATTAGTGGAAGACCCAAATTCCTCATCGGGAGTTGTCCCTCCTGAAAACCAAACGCTGTTACAACGGTTGTACTGGACTTCTTTAGTACCGGAAAACTGCTTAAGCAAGTCAACTCTACACTTTTGGCTCTAATCCCAAAGGTACTCCTATGACAGTTGGTAACTTTAGACCTATATCGTGCGGTAATGTATTATACAAAATTATTGCGAAGCTACTTGTCCAATGTTTGAGTATGGTTCTGGACAAGAAAATTAGCCCCTGTCAGGGAGCATTCATTCCAGGACGTAGCATTGGGGACAATATAATGTTGGCACAGGAATTGTTCACGGGCTATAACCAGGCGAGACTCCCCCCTCGTTGTGCACTAAAAGATGATATAAGGAAGGCCTATGACACGGTGGAGTGGGGTTTCCTACTAGCGGTCTTGCAGCTATTTGATTTCCCACTTACATTTACAAGATGGATTGAGGAATGTGTAACAACGACTTCATTCTCGATTGGGCTCAATGGAAACCCTCATGGGTTCTTTACAGGAGCTCGAGGTTTAAGACAGGGAGACCCTCTTTCTCCCTATCTCTTTGTTCTTGTAATGCAAGTCCTACATTTGGGATTTTTACAACTCATTGAGCAGGATAGGCAATTCAAATATCATTGGAAATGTGAGCCGGCCAAAGTATTCCAATTGGGATTCGCAGATGACCTCCTGCTCTTCAGTAGAGCTGACTTGGAATCAATCAATGTCCTCAAGATGGGATTGGACAGGTTTGCAGAATGGTCCGGGCTTCGATTGAATGTTCAAAAGAGCCACGTCATTATCTCCCGCTCAGTGCAAGGATGGAAGAATCAGATATTAGAAGCTATGGGCTTCCAGGAGGGCCAACTACCAATGAGGTACTTGGGTCTCCCTTTACTCTCTTCTAGATTATCCATATCAGACTGTCAACCACTTTTATTGAAAATTGATGCACGCATTAATGGATGGGAGGGACTTTCATTATCTTATGCTGGACGCATACAAATCATTAAATCTGTTTTATCAGCACTGAGCTTGTACTGGGCATCTGCATTTATATTACCAAAGGCTGTTATCAAACAAATTGAGAAACGCCTTAGAACATTTCTGTGGAAAGGCAATTCTACATCAGGCTATGCCAAGGTGGCGTGGAAGGATGTGTGCAAACCAATTATGGAAGGAGGGCAGGGAATTAAGGATATCGGAATCCTTAATCGTGCATTAATGGCAAAGAAGTTATGTGATGTTATCAGATGTGACCGAACATCTATATGGGTTGATTGGTTGCAGCATGGGAGACTACGAGACACCTCCATTTGGACAGTTGACGAGAAGGGAGGATCATGGGGATGGCGCAAGCTGCTCCGGCTTCGCACCTCCATCCAACCTATGACGGAGTTTACTATTGGAGATGGGAGGACTTTTTATCTGTGGAAGGACCCATGGCACCACTTGGGCCCACTTATCTCTAGATTCCCATGGGCACCGAGCCTTATTGGACTTGGGATTTCCACCAAGCTCCAAGTAGTCATTGATGAGGGGCAATGGCAGTGGCCTTTTATTTCTGATATGGAATGTATGGAAATTATTTATACTCTGCCTCAGATCCATGGAGGGGAGGATAGGATCAAATGGCGGTTTCCAGAGGGACGACCCACAACACAAGTCCTGTATCGTCTATTCTGTCCACCTGGACCGAAAGTAGGTTGGACTTCACTACTTTCGGGTTCCTTGAAGATCCCCCGACATACTTTCATTCTATGGTTAGCCATTCAGGAAAAGCTACCGACGACAGACAAACCATGGTTAAATCATTTGGGTGGATGCATCCTTTGTGATGATGATAATGCGGAGACACACACTCACTTGTTCTTCCGATGTCGATTCAGTAGAAGCTGCCTTGCAGCCGTTCGTCAATAGATCCGATTTGCTTGGCCTAATCGTGAATGGGCAAGAGACGTGGAATGGGCATCGAGAAAGTGGAGGGGAAAACACATAGTTAATGTAGAATATCGAGCATTACTTGGTGCATGCATATACCATATTTGGTGAGAGAGAAATCTGAGACGATTTGAGCAGACCCATCGGCCGGCAAATGTATTGGCTATTTGTATATTAGATGACATTAGACAGAGGATACTTAGTATTAATCTTTCATGGTCAATTAGTACATATGCGCTATATAGACTGTGGCGCATCCCTTGGTCTGTCGGGAGAGAATCCACATGATTGTTGTGCGATTCTTTTTATTAATGAAAATTATGTTTACCGAAAAAAAAAATTTAGTTGTTTTGCACGGTTTTATTAAAAGAAGTACGTTTCGCTTTCATATTATCTTGTAGTTATTATAGAAAATTACCACACAAATTCATGGGTCAAGTTTTGTGGAATTCTGAGAACGTACCAAATTTAGTTGTCTTGCACGGTTTATTTCCAAAAGTTTGTTTTCCTTTCATACTAACTTGTAGTTATTATTACGCTTAGTAAATTTTACTAAACAAATGTATGGGTAGAGCAACGTTTTAGTGAAGTTTGTTGGAATATTTAGAATGTTCAAAAGTTAACAATTTTGCACGGTTTTATTAAAGAAAGTTTGTTTCCTTTTAATACGAACAGGTAATTATTATTACATTTAGCAAATTTACAACACAAATAGATGGGTCTAGACCTACGTTTGGGTCATGTTTAGTGGAATTCTGAGAACGTTCAAAATTTAGTTGTTCTGCACAGTTTTATTAAAATAAGTACGTTTCGCTTTCATACTAACTTGTAGTTATTATTACTCTTAGAAAATTTGCCACACAAATGCATGGGTCTAGACTTATATTTAGGTCAAGTTTCGTGGGATTTTGAGAACGTTCAAAATTTAGTGCTTTTGCACGGTTTTATTTAAAGAAGTATATTTCGCTGACATAGTAAATTGTAGTTATTATTAGGCTTAGGTAATTTATCATACAAATGCATGGGACAAGACCCACGTTTGGGTCAAGTTTTGCGGAATTCTTCGAACATTCCAAATTTAGTTGTCTTGCACGGTTTATTTACAAATCTTTATTTTTCCTTTCATACTAACTTGTAGTTATTATTACGCTTAGCAAATTTACCAAACAAATGCATGGTTCTAGACCACCGTTTCGCTTAAGTTTGTTGGAATTTTTAGAATGTTCAAAATTTAGCTATGATAGGATGATGTAGGGAACCGTGCCAGCCAACGATCATTAATAAGAATTCGGTCCAACTGCTTCCATAAACTCCGCGTGGATGAACTACAATTATGCCATGTGAACCATTCACCTTGCAAAGGAAGTGGAATAAGCCCCGCGTCCAGTATGCTGGCATTAAATTCTTCAGTGGCCATCCTAATATCTCCTGAAATGCCACATACCTTGTTAAGTTCACGTACAACATTAAAGTCCCCTCCTACCATCCAAGCGATGTTAGAGCACTGCTGAGCGAGTGTCTCCAGTGCAATCCACAAGCTCCGACGGTCAATTACCTCAGATGTACCATAAACAACAGTAATGATAACAGGTTCATTGATAGTCATATTAGTAACCCGACAGTGGATAAATTGATCCCCCAATTCTAGTATATGGACATCAACAACAGTATCATCCCAAGTTAGCCAGATACGATTTCCAACAGAAGAATAATCGACAAACCATTTCCATTGCGGAAGTAAGAAAGATTGAATACGTACAACATTACTCAATCGAACCCGAGTTTCAAGAATGCCAAGGATGTGTAACCTGTACTCAGAGACAAGATCCTTTAAAGCGAGCTAATGGTCTCGTTTGTTCAGCCCATGGACATTCCACACAGCGATGTTCAACATGGATTATTATATAAGGGGCTGCTTGTGTTAGGACCCCCTGGATGTTCATCTGCGTCATCAATTAAGTGCAATGCATCATAGGTATTATAGATAACAATTGCCTTACCCCTCTCATCTTGCTTGGAGTAATTCCGTTCAATATTAATCGAATCGGCTTTGGGTATGTTTACAGCCACTGGTTTTGTCGTCATTTTTTCCTTAACCGGTGGTTTTTTGGCGGTGGCACCGTGACTTTTGGCACATACACATTTATTGGTGGCTTCATCGGTTTATGGGTCTTGTTCATTACACAGTCCTTACTCATATGTCCCAGTGTCATGCATGTAGTGCACTTTGGCGGGAGCCATTCGTACTCAATATCAATTTTGCAAGGTGTTTCTCCTCCATCTTCATTTGGTACCATGACAATAATATGTTTGGTAAACTTATGTGTGATATCAATCATCACGCGTACACGAGCAAAGTCCAGTCTCGTGCATGCTCTCGTAATCGCGTCTGGGTATAGAGGCTTACCTACACCACTAGCCACCGTGCTCAAGCCTTCTGTTGTTCAAAATTCCATCGGAAGATGCCTCAATTTAATCCAAACGGGCACTTGTGTATGCTGCAATTTTCTCATAGCCATACCCGGTTCCCATTTCTGTAGTACTATTGGTTGTCCTTGGAACAACCATGGTCCCCCTTCTATCACCTCCTCCATATCAATGACAGTTTTAAATTGAAAGTAGAAAAAGCCATTAACAGTCGCAGTTACCTCACGTAATGCGGGCCATACCGAATGCGCATATTCCTTCAAATGATGATAATAAGGTCTTTTTCCCAGAAAGTATCCAACTGCAGTAGTTTTCCACCGTTTAGACCCTTCACGCACAATATCCAAGGATGGACGAACGATAGTCTCCCCATTTTGTATGGTAGGGGCAATGAATGATAGTGTTTTCCATGTTGAGTTATTTTTTTTTATTTTTTATTTTTGCTAAATGTAATTTTCATTAAGTAAAAAAAATGGTAAAGTACAACAAAGTGATCATCTGGTGGTTTCTCCCTCGACAGGCCAAGGGATACGCCATAGTCTATACAAAGCTCGTGTACTGACAGAACTAGCTAATGAAATACTAATGATTCGCTGCCTGACATCATCAACTATCAATAACGCCATGGTGCTCGGAGTCCTCTCTCTTTGCTCAAAACGTCTTATGTTTCTCTCCCTCCAAATGTGGTAAACAGAAGATGCTAGTAGTGCTCGATAAGCTATGTTAACGATGTGCTTACCCCTCCATCTATGAGAAGCCCACTCAATGTCGTTTACCCAGTCTCTATTGGGCCAATGAAATTGTACCTTTCTCCGGATTGCTATGAGACACTGTCGGCTAAATCTGCACTGGAAGAAAAGGTGTGAGTGTGTCTCTGTTGCCCCCTCGTTACAAAGTATGCAATCACCAAAGTGAGATAACCATGGTTTGTCTGTCGTAGGCAGCTTGCCAAGAATAGCAAGCCATAGGATGAATAAGTGACGTGGAATCTTTAGCGAGCCCGAAAGTAGCAAAGTCCAACCTAGTGTTGAGTTATTAAATGTATTGGCAATTTTGTCATCAACGTAAGCATTCGAATTTGCTTGCAACGGAATGTTTCCGATATATAATCCCGTAGTAATAGGACACAAATGTGTGGCAAGAGGGCTGTTTTTTTCCACATCTTTGCTGATGTCACAGCCTGCATCATCAACTATGACATCAGCATTTGCATCATCGCCTGTGTCAGCACTTGCATCATCGCCTGTGTCAGCGCTTGCATCATTGCTTACCTCACCATCTGCAGCATTCACGTCAACCTGCTGCCGGAATCTCGCCGGAATCGCGTCAGAATTTCCCGCCGCCGTTATCCTACTGCTGTTCACCGGTGGACTGTTATTTTTCGCCGGAATCTGCAGATTCGCCGGGGAGGAAGACGAACCAGCAGCAGCAGCCGTATTCTCCGTCTGTTTTCCATCTAAACCGGTCCCCTTTGCCGGCAGAACACAGCGCCATGCCTTTCTCATGCCAGCAGTCATCGTCGCCGGCCGCTGCAAAACGCTGCGACCGAAGTTTTCTTCCAATCGATTTTTTAGGTCTTTGAGAGCCAAAAAGGATGCTTCATCTCCATCCAACACACGATTAGCCAGTCCCAAGAATTTTTTTTTTCTTTCCTCCAAGTTAAAGTCTGCCGGCGAAATTTTGTGTCCACCATTGTCGTTCATCAAGTTCACGCCGTCGCGAAACTCTAGTTTCGGCTTTTCTAGTGCAGCTGCGAAATTTGTTTCTTTTCCCATAGGTAATCCTCCCCTAGTCCCCACGATGTTGTTGCAACCCTCAGAGATCAGAAAACAGCTGTCCTTCATCGTCGTTTTAGATCGCGACCTTTCATCTTCCTCAAACCCTAGCAATGGCGGCGCCCTAGTTGTAGGCTCTTTCCGCCTGAAAATTTCATCTTTCTCCAAGGGATCCGTTGCTCTATCCTCTACGATGCTTGGGGTGCCATCAGTCTGTGGAAAATCAGCGAAAAACGCCGGCGAAATTGAATCTGATCGTTCATCTTCATCGCGCAGTAGATTTTTTGGCGAATCTCCTCCGACGTTCTCATTCCGTCGGCCACCATTGTCCTCGTTCTGTCCGTCGTCGTCATCCTCTCCGATGTCAGACTCGTCGTCGCCGGCATCCTCAGCCTCGCCGGCCGGCGGGAGTGAGATTAGGGTATTGGAAGTACATGTGTCTGATTTTTTTGGTGTGCTAGTGTGTGAGAGAGAAGAGAGAGAAAATTGAGAGTCCATTTTTTTTTTTTCTCATCTTCTTCTCACTTTCATTAATAACTTTCTTAGGTAGAATGAAAGCAGATGCCCAATATAAGCTCAATGTTGAGAGTACATATTTGATGATTTATACCCGCGCAGCTTATGATAACGAAAGTCCTTCCCATCCAGTAATACGTGCATCAATTTTCGATAGAGGTGGCTAACAGTCAGAGATAGACAATCTAGAGGAGATTAGTGGAAGACCCAAATTCCTCATCGGGAGTTGTCCCTCCTGAAAACCAAACGCTGTTACAACGGCTGTACTGGACTTCTTTAGTACCGAAAAACTACTTAAGCAAGTCAACTCTACACTTTTGGCTCTAATCCCAAAGGTACTCCTATGACAGTTGGTAACTTTAGACCTATATCGTGCGGTAATGTATTATACAAAATTATTGCGAAGCTACTTGTCCAACGTTTGAGTATGGTTCTGGACAAGAAAATTAGCCCCTGTCAGGGAGCATTCATTCCAGGACGTAGCATTGGGGACAATATAATGTTGGCACAGGAATTGTTCACGGGCTATAACCAGGTGAGACTCCCCCCTCGTTGTGCACTAAAAGTTGATATAAGGAAGGCCTATGACACGGTGGAGTGGGATTTCCTACTAGCGGTCTTGCAGCTATTTGATTTCCCACTTACATTTACAAGATGGATTGAGGAATGTGTAACAACGACTTCATTCTCGATTGGGCTCAATGGAAACCCTCATGGGTTCTTTACAGGAGCTCGAGGTTTAAGACTGGGAGACCCTCTTTCTCCCTATCTCTTTGTTCTTGTAATGCAAGTCCTACATTTGGGATTTTTACAACTCATTGAGCAGGATAGGCAATTCAAATATCATTGGAAATGTGAGCCGGCCAAAGTATTCCAATTGGGATTCGCAGATGACCTCCTGCTCTTCAGTAGAGCTGACTTGGAATCAATCAATGTCCTCAAGATGGGATTGGACAGGTTTGCAGAATGGTCCGGGCTTCGATTGAATGTTCAAAAGAGCCACGTCATTATCTCCCGCTCAGTGCAAGGATGGAAGAATCAGATATTAGAAGCTATGGGCTTCCAGGAGGGCCAACTACCAATGAGGTACTTGGGTCTCCCTTTACTCTCTTCTAGATTATCCATATCAGACTGTCAACCACTTTTATTGAAAATTGATGCACGCATTAATGGATGGGAGGGACTTTCATTATCTTATGCTGGACGCATACAAATCATTAAATCTGTTTTATCAGCACTGAGCTTGTACTGGGCATCTGCATTTATATTACCAAAGGCTGTTATCAAACAAATTGAGAAACGCCTTAGAACATTTCTGTGGAAAGGCAATTCTACATCAGGCTATGCCAAGGTGGCGTGGAAGGATGTGTGCAAACCAATTATGGAAGGAGGGCAGGGAATTAAGGATATCGGAATCCTTAATCGTGCATTAATGGCAAAGAAGTTATGTGATGTTATCAGATGTGACCGAACATCTATATGGGTTGATTGGTTGCAGCATGGGCGACTACGAGACACCTCCATTTGGACAGTTGACGAGAAGGGAGGATCATGGGGATGGCGCAAGCTGCTCCGGCTTCGCACCTCCATCCAACCTATGACGGAGTTTACTATTGGAGATGGGAGGACTTTTTATCTGTGGAAGGACCCATGGCACCACTTGGGCCCACTTATCTCTAGATTCCCATGGGCACCGAGCCTTATTGGACTTGGGATTTCCACCAAGCTCCAAGTAGTCATTGATGAGGGGCAATGGCAGTGGCCTTTTATTTCTGATATGGAATGTATGGAAATTATTTATACTCTGCCTCAGATCCATAGAGGGGAGGATAGGATCAAATGGCGGTTTCCAGAGGGACGACCCACAACACAAGCCCTGTATCGTCTATTCTGTCCACCTGGATCGAAAGTAGGTTGGACTTCACTACTTTCGGGTTCCTTGAAGATCCCCCGACATACTTTCATTCTATGGTTAGCCATTCAGGAAAAGCTACCGACGACATACAAACCATGGTTAAATCATTTGGGTGGATGCATCCTTTGTGATGATGATAATGCGGAGACACACACTCACTTGTTCTTCCGATGTCGATTCAGTAGAAGCTGCCTTGCAGCCGTTCGTCAACAGATCCGATTTGCTTGGCCCAATCGTGAATGGGCAAGAGACGTGGAATGGGCATCGAGAAAGTGGAGGGGAAAACACATAGTTAATGTAGCATATCGAGCATTACTTGGTGCATGCATATACCATATTTGGTGAGAGAGAAATCTGAGACGATTTGAGCAGACCCATCGGCCGGCAAATGTATTGGCTATTTGTATATTAGATGACATTAGACAGAGGATACTTAGTATTAATCTTTCATGGTCAATTAGTACATATGCGCTATATAGACTGTGGCGCATCCCTTGGCCTGTCGGGGGAGAATCCACATGATTGTTGTACGATTCTTTTTATTAATGAAAATTACGTTTACTCAAAAAAAAAAGAACTCTTCTTTCCTTTCCTGTGCAAATCGAGAGATAATTAGGTGACTCTTTTGTTCATTCAATCGGAGGCCTGACCACTCTGCAAATTGGTCCAATCCCACCTTAAATACCAGGATAGATTCCAAATCGGCTCTGCAGAAGAGAATAAGGTCGTCTGCAAATCCCAACTAGAAAACCCTAGCTGGCTCACACTTCCAATGGTAGGTAAACTGCATATCCTGCTCAATCAGTTGTAGGAATACCAAGTGCAAAATCTCAATGACAATCACAAAAAGGTAAGGCGATAAAGGGTCTCCCTGTCGTAGCCCCCTCGCTCCAGCAAAGAACCCGTGGGTTTTTCCATTGATCCCAATCGAGAATGAGGCCGTGGTTACACACTGCTCAATCCATCTAATAAATGTTAGTGGAAACCCGAAGAGCTGCAGAACCTCTAAAAGGAAGTCCCACTCCACCGTGTCATAGGCTTTCCTGATGTCCACTTTGAGTTCGCATCTCGGGGGTAGGTGCATTTGATAATAGCCCGTAAACAGTTCCTGAGCTAACGTAATATTGTCCCCTATACTTCTTCCCGGAATGAATGCTGCTTGGCAGGGGCTAATAATCTTGTCCAATACCATACTCAGCCGTTGGACAATGAGTTTTGTAATAATTTTATATAAGACATTACAACATGAGATAGGTCTAAAATCACCAACAGACATAGGTGCGTGTACCTTAGGTATCAATGCCAATAGTGTGGAGTTGACCTGCTTCAGTAGTTTCCCCGTATTGAAGAAGTCCAAAACCGCCCTTATAACTTCTTCTCCCACCACTGACCAGGCTGCCTTAAAGAATCCTGACGAGTATCCGTCAGGTCCTGGTGCCTTGTCCTCAGCAATATCAAAGACTGCTTGCTTCACTTCATTAGGTGAGAATGGTAGAACAAGATGGCTAGCCTCATCCTCCGATAAAATATACTTCGCCCATGGTCTGAGGTAATTGATATCCATCGATGCCCATCTTCTGTTACCTCCTAGGAGGTTCTGATAGTATGAGACGAACTCATAAGCGACCTCCCCTTATTCCATGCGAGTGGTTCCACTATCGTCGTTTATCTGTAATATCCTCCTCATCACCCGGAGCTTAGCAATCTTGCGAAAGAAAACTCGGGTGCATTGGTCTCCATCTTTCATTCACTGCATCTTAGCTCTCTGTTGCAGCATAACTTGTTCCAGCTTGGCCGCTTTGGCAAATACTATACGACAATAGTGTTCCAGGTATAAGTAGAGGTTTTTTTTTTGGGTAAATGTAATTTTCATTAAGATAAAAAAAAATACAGTACAACAAACTGGCAATCAGTTGGTTTCTCCCTCGACAGGCCAAGGGATACGCCAAAGTCTATACAAAGCTCGTGTACTGATGGAGGTAGGTAATGTGATACTAAGAATCCGCTGCCTGACGTCATCAACTATCAATTTAGCCATGATGTTTGGTGTGCTTTCAACGCGCTCGAATCGTCTCAAGTTCCTTTCTCTCCAAATGTGGTAAACACATGATGCTAGTAGTGCTCGATAAGCAATGTTAATGATGTGCTTTCCCCTCCATCTTCGAGAAGCCCACTCAATAGGTATAAGTAGAGTTCATCATGTCTGTCAGACGTAATAATAATTTTCATTAATAAGGCACCTGGGCTGGACGGGTATTCATTGGGCTTCTTCAAAGGTGCATGGCCTATAGTAGGGCAGGAGGTGTCTTCGGCAGTATTGGATTTCTTTAATACTAGCCGAATTCTGAAACAGATAAATACTACACTTTTGGCGCTTATACCAAAGGTACATTCCCCTATACAAGATTATTGTCAAACTCCTTGTCCAACGGTTGAGTGTGATACTGGACAAACTTATTAGTCCGTGCCAAGCGGGGTTTGTGCCCGGACGAAGCATAGGAGACAATATTATGTTGGCGCAGGAATTGTTTACGGGATATAACCAGACTCATCTACCACCCCGGTGTGCTTTAAAAGTGGACATTCTGAAGGCATATGATACGGTGGAGTGAGACTTCCTGATAGCTGTGATGGAATTATTTGGGTTCCCCCATACATTTATGAAATGGATTGAGTGTGTCACAACACCCTCATTTTCTGTTGAGCTTAATGGGAAACCTCACGGCTTCTTTACGGGGGCCAGAGGGCTTCGGCAGGGTGATCCTCTATCACCGTACTTGTTCGTGCTTGTGATGAAAGTCCTACAGTTGGGTTTCCTACAGTTGATTGACCAGGATGAATTATTTTCCTTTCATTGGAAGTGTGATGAAGCCAGGATTTTTCAGCTGGGATTTGCTGATGATTTGTTGCTATTCTGCCGTGCCGATATGAACTCTATTCGAGTATTTAAAATAGGATTGGATCGCTTTGCTGAATGGTCGGGGCTCAAGCTGAATGTGCAGAAAAGCCACCTCATTATCTCCCGTTCAGCACAAGGATTACGAGAAGAGATACTAGAAGTACTCGGGTTTCAAGAGGGAGTCCTACCGATGAGGTATTTGGGGCTACCTCTTTTATCTTCTCGATTAACAGTTGCTGATTGTAACCCATTACTGTTGAAAATTGATAAACGCATTACGGGCTAGGAGGGTATGGCCCTTTCTTATGCTGCTAGGGTGTAGATTATTAGATCTGTACTCTTGTCCCTGAGTTTATATTGGTCATCTGCGTTCATCCTGCCAAAGAAAGTTACTAACGAAATTGAGAAGAGACTGCGAACTTTCTTGTGGAAGGGGACAACAAACAGTGGTTATGCGAAGGTAGCATGGAAAGATCTATGCCGACCGAAAGATGAGGGAGGACTAGGATTCAAAGATATTGCTATCTTGAATCGCGCATTAATGACAAAGAAACTCTGTGATATCATCAGATGCGATAGGACCTCAATTTGGGTTGAATGGCTTTACCAGGGTCGATTACGAGACACCTCCATTTGGACGATTAGGGAGCATGGAGGCTCATGGGGTTGGCGGAAAATTCTACGTCTAGGGGTTTTCCTCCGCCCTATGGTGGACTATCAGATCGGTGATGGGCGAACTTTTTACCTTTAGTAGGACCCGTGGCATTATCTCGGAACGCTCAGTGTCACATTCCCACGGGGACCGAGGCTACTCAGAATGGAGGAATCAACCAGACTAAGCACGGTGATTAATGAAGGAGAGTGGCAGTGGCCCCTATCACAGATTTTGAGTGTCTAGAGATCACACATGATTTACCCACAATCCATGGAGGGGAGGATCGAATTATTTGGAGATTTGATCAGGGAAAACCCACAACTCAGGCTCTATATAAGCTTTTTGATTCCCCAGGATCGAAAGTAGGCTGGTCTTCACTACTTTCGGGATCACTGAAGATTCCACGTCATTTGTTCATCCTGTGGCTTGCTATTCTAGGAAAATTGGCTACGACGGACAAATCATGGTTAGCACACCTTGGCCCATGTATTCTATGTAATGAGGGAGCGACAGAGACACATGACCACTTATTCTTTCAGTGCAGATTTAGTCGACAGTGTCTCACAGCACTCCGGAGAGTGGTACGATATCCTTGGCCCAATAGAGATTGGATAACGGATATTGAATGGGCTTCCCAAAGATGGAGAGGTAAACACATTGTTAACATATCTTATCGAGCACTATTAGCATCATGTGTTTACCACATTTGGAGGGAGAGAAACTTGAGACGATTCGAGCACACCGAGAACACACCTAGCAGCATGGCTTTATTGATTGTTGAGGATATCAGGCAGCGGATCCTTAGTATCTCTCTACCTAGATCAGTCAGTACACGAGCTTTATATAGATTGTGGCGTATCCCTTGGCCTGTCGAGGGAGAAACCAGCTGATAACCACACTGTTGTACTGTACTACTATTTTACTTTATTTAATGAAGCTTACATTTACCAAAAAAAAAAGAATACGAATGGCTCCCACCAAAATGCTTGGATTGTATGACATTGGGGCACTCGACTAAGGAATGTCCACTTACTAAACCCAAGAAAACAACAAAACCATCGGTGGCTGTGTATGTACCAAAACCTTTCGCCGCCCGGGCCACAACAGAACCCGTTAGGGTACAGAAACCGCATCAGGACTGTGAGGTGGTTGATGGAATGAAGGATGGTGATAACCCTGCTTAAAGTAATACCACCAGACAGGATAATCGGGGTAAGGAAGTGGTCATTTATAATGCGTTTGAAGCTCTACATCTTATTGACGATACAGATGAGCGATCTGGGGGTCCTAATACAAGCAGCCCCATAGGATATGACCCATGCTGAATATTGTCGTCTGGAATGTACGTGGGCTGAATAAACGAGACCATCAGCTCGCATTAAAGGATCTCGTCTCGGAATACAGGTTACTCTTCTTGGGTATTCTTGAAACTCGCGTTCGTATTAATAATGTGATGCATATTCAATCTTTTTTGCTACCTCAATGGAAATGGTTTGTTGACTATGCAAATGTGGGAAATCGTATATGGCTAGCATGGAATGATAATGCTATTGATGTTCATATTCTTGATTTGGGTGAACAATACATACATTGTCGTGTCACGAATAGGGCTGACAATGAAATTGTTATCATTACTGTTGTTTATGGTGCTTCTAAAGTGATTGGTCGACGGGCCCTATGGAATTCTCTACAAACCCTTGCCCCACAGTGCACGGACGTTCCATGGCTGGTGGGAGGGGATTTCAATGCAGTCCGCGATATTAATGAGGTGTGTGGCATCTCGGGAGATATAAGGATTGCTACGGAAGATTTCAACAATTGTATTCAGGAAGCTGGATTGTTGCCAATGCCTATGCAAGGTGAATGGTATACTTGGCACAATTGCAGCATGTCTACGAGGAGCCTATGGAAACGATTGGATAGGATACTCATCAATGATCGCTGGCTCGCACGGTTTCCTACCTCATCATATCATAGCCTTACACCCCGTACTTCGGACCACTTGCCGTTGGTCTTATTTGGGGATTCACAACATCATAATAATGGAGGTATGTTTCGGTTCGATAATTACCTAACCCTATCGCCTAATTTTATCCCCAGTGTCCATAATATTTGGCAACATGAGGTGATTGGCGTGCCTATGTATGCGGTGACACGTAAACTTAAGGCCTTAAAATCGGTCTTCAGACAACAGAGGATGAATAAAGGGGATTTGTCCCATAACGTCCAATTGGCGAAGGGATTTCTCGAGGAGGCGCAAAACTTGGTGAGCTCGGACAGACAAAATGAACTATTCCTCTACCTTGAACACTGCTGTCATTTTGTGTAATGCTAAAGCTGTCAAGATAGAGCAAATTATGCTACAGCAAAGAGCTAAGATGCAGTGGATGAAGGGGGGTGACCAATGTTCCAGGGTTTTCTTCCGCAAGATCGCTCAAAGAAGGGCGGGGAGGAGGATCTTGCAGATCAATGATGAAAATGGAAGCACTCACACAGAACCGGAGGAGGTTATACATGAGTTTGTATCCTATTATCAAAACCTCTTAGGAGGTAACAGACGTCAAATATTGGTGGATATTAAGGGCCCGTTTGGTTATGTTTTCATTTTCATTTTCAGTTTCCAACATTTGAAAATGGGTAGAAATGCTGTATTAGTTTTTGTGCGAAAACTGAGAATATGTTTGGATTAGTTGTTTCCAAATGGATGACCAAATTGATTGAATATGTGAAATTATAAAATAATCAAAGTGAGTCTTGCCATTTGAAATAATTTTAATTGATTTGAAACAAGAAAAGACATGTTTACAAGATAAGACAAGTATGACAAACCCATGTGACCTATAATTTCAAAAATTTGAGAATTAAAATAGGAATGCATTTTCAATGAAAATGGCTTGACCAAACAAAATTCCAACCAACCAAATAGTGAAAAGTGGAAAAAATCTCATTGAAAACACAACCAAACAGGCCATAGGTATCTCAGACCTTGGGCAAGGCATATTATTACCAATGAGGAGGCAAGCCATTTATGTTTACCTTTTACAACGGAAGATGTGAAGAATGCCGTGTTCGACATTTTTGAGGACAAGGCTCCGGGCCTTGACGGATACTCATCTGGATTCTTTAAAGCAGCCTGGCCAGTGGTGGGGACTGAGGTTACAAGGGCGGTACTGAATTTCTTCACCACGGGAAAACTTCTTAAGCAAGTTAACTCTACATTATTGGCTTCAATCCCAAAGGTACATAATCCTATGATTGTTGGTGATTTTAGACCTATATCTTTTTTTTGGTAAAAGTAAGTTTCATTGAGTAAAAATGGTACAGTACAACAATATGGTCCCCAAATGGTTTATCCCTCGACAGGCCAAGGGATTCGCCATAATCGAAATAAAGCACGTGTACTGACTGATCTAGCGAGTGAGATGCTATGGATTCGCTGTCTAATGTCCTCAATGATCAATAATGCTATGGTAGTAGGCGTCCTCTTGGTGTGATCGAATTGTCTCAGGTTTCTTTTCTTCCAAATATGGTATACACATGCTGCAAGGAGTGCTCTATAAGACATGTTGATTATGTGTTTACCCCTCCATCTCTGTGAAGCCCATGTAATGTCATCCTTCCACTCTCTATTGGGCCATAAGAACCGAATCGTTCTTCGAATTTCCGTGAAACATTTTCGACTACATTTGCATTAGAAGAATAAATGTGCATGTGTCTCTGTCAGTCCTTCATTGGATAGGATACATGGGCCAAGGTGAGCAAGCCATGGTTTATCAGTCGTAGCCAACTTTTCTTGGATGGCAAGCCATAGAATAAATATGTGGCGTGGGATTTTGAGTGATCCCGAAAGTAGTGAAGACCAGCCTACTTTCGGTCCTGGTGGGTCAAATAACTCATAGATAGCCTGTGCTGTTGGTCGATCATTCTCAAATCTCCAAATTATACGGTCTTCCCCTCCAAAAATAGTGGGTAGTACATGTGTGATCTCCAAACACTCAATATCCGTGATAATGGGCCACTGCCATACTCCTTCATGAATCACCGTGCTTAGTCTGGATGACTCATCTAGTCCAAGAATCCTCGGTCCTCGTGGGAAGGTGTCGCAAAGAGGGCCAAGGTGGTGTCATGGATCCTGCCACAAGAAGAAATTCCTCCCATCTCGAATTCAGTAGTCTACCATGGTTCGGAGAAACATCCGTAATCGAAGGATTTTCCTCTATCCCCATGAGCCGCCATGGTCTGTAATCGTCCATATAGAGGTATGTTGTAGGCGTCCCTGGTACAACCACTCAACCCAAATCGATGTCCTGTCGCATCTAATGACATCCCATAGTTTTTTTGTCATCAATGCACGGTTCAAGGTACTGATATCCTTGAATCCAAGTCCTCCCTCCTCCTTAGGTCGGCATATATCACATCATCAGCAAACCCCAACTGAAATATCCTGGCTGCCTCGCATTTCCAATGATAGGAAAATATCCTGATCAATCAACTGCAGGAAACCCAGGTGCAGAACTTCCATCACAAGCACAAATAGGTAGGATGATAAAGGGTCACCCTGCCGCAGTCCTCTGGCTCCTCGAAAGAATCCATGGGGCTTCCCATTTAGTCCAACAGAGAATGAAGGTGTTGACACACACTCCTCAATCCACTTCACAAAAGCACTAGGGAACCCAAACATCTCCATGGCTTAAGAAATCCCAATCCACTGTGTCATATGCCTTCCGGATGTCGACTTTCAGAGCACATCTAGGAGGTAGACAAGTCTGGTTATATCCCGTAAAGAGTTCCTGTGCTAGCATGATGTTATCTCCAATGCTTCGTCCCGGCACAAATGCCGCTTGGCATGGGCTGATCAGTTTGTCCATTATCACACTCAACCTTTGGACAATGAGGTTTCTAATGATCTTATAAATCACATTACAGCATGCTATGGGTCGAAATTCACTAACCGTCATAGGGGAATGTACTTTTGGTATGAGCGCCAAAAATGTAGTATTTATCTGCTTCAGAAGTCGGCCTGTACTAAAGAAGTCCAGTACTGCCGAAGTCACCTCCTGTCCAACTATAGGCCATGCTGCTTTAAAGAATCCCGATGAGTATCCGTCCGGGCCTGGGGCCTTGTCCTCATCAATGTCAAAAACCGCCTGTTTAACATCTGCTGGTGTGAACGGTAACAATAAAGTGGTAGATTCCTCATTACTCAAAATGTGCCTAGCCCACGGTCTAAGAGTTCGAATATCAACACCTGTTCGTCGTCTGTCTCCCCCTAGTAGGTTCTGGTAATATGTGACAAACTCATTAATAACTTCTTCTGGATCAGTGTGAGTGGATCCCTGGTCATCGTTGATCTGGAAGATCCTTCTTGTTGATCTTCGTTGGGCAATCTTCCGAAAGAACTCTCGGGAGCACTGATCACCTCCTTTCATCCACTACATTTTCGCTCGTTGTTGTAGCATAATCTGTTCCAATTTTGTTACTTTGGCCAATACGAGTCGACAGCAGTGTTCTAGTTGAATATATAGCTCATCTCGCCGTCTTGAGCTTACAAGTAGTTGTGCTGCTTCATGATACCCTTTTGCCATTTGGACATTGTGCGAAACATCCCCCTTATTCCTCCTTTGCTCTTGGGAAATTGGTTTCAAAGCTTTGAGTTTGCGTGTCAGAGCATACATAGGCGTACCCAAAATGTTATGTTGCCATATATTCTGCACACTAGGAATTAACTCAGGTAAGCGAGCGAGGTAGTTATCGAATCGGAACATACCTCCATATTGTTGTTGTCGGTCTTCATATAGTACGATCGGTGAGTGGTCTGAAGTGCGTGGTGTAAGGACCGAGTAGAATGCGTTAGGGAACCGTGCCATCCATCTATCATTTATCAACATGCGGTCCAGTCTTTTCCAGAGGTTCTGAGGTGTCGCACTGTGGTTGTGCCATGTGTACCACTCTCCCTGCATGGGTAGTGGTAGTAATCCTGTATTCTGAATGGCTGCATTAAATTCTTCCATAGCTGTTCGGATATCCCCTGATGTGCCACATACTTCACTGAGGTCGCGAACATCATTAAAATCCCCTCCAATCAACCATGGGATATCAACACACTGTATAGCTAAATTGCCCAGGGCACTCCATAATTCTCTCCTATCAACCACCTCAGTGGCTCCATAAGTGACAGTAACAGCAACTGTTTCATGTATTGTACGGATAGTAACAAGACAGTGTATAAATTGCGTTGCACATTCCACCACAATAACATCAATAAAACTATCATTCCATGCAATCCAACGCGATTACCAGAAGATCCATAATCTACATACCATTTCCATTGGGGTAATTGAAAAGATTGAATTTGAGCTGCATTATTAATACGTACACGAGTTTCAAGGAGACCAAGGAATTGTAACCAGAACTCAGCAACTATGTCTTTGACTGCCATCTGATGGTCTCGTTTGTTCACGCCACGAACATTCCATATTGCTGCATTCAACATGGATCACTAGGTATGGGGCTGCTATGCTTAGGACCCCGAGACGATTCATCTGTATCATCCAGTAGGTGAAGTGCATCAAAAGTGTTGTATATAACAAGCGCCTTACCCCTCTCCTCACGACTTGGGCCGGTTGTATCTCTAGTGTACTCACGTCCCTCTCTCTTCTTTTCTACCACTGGAGCTGGTGGTGGTCTACTCTTGTTCCGATCAATCATATGTAGTGGCCGGGATGGTATATTAGTAGTATCTTCTTCCTCCCTAGGGTGGCTCCGATTCCGTTCAGGCCTTGTTGGTTCTTGCAGCGTCCCCACTTTAGGTACATATACAGCAATCGGTGGTTTAGCTGGTTTTGGTTTGTTGAGAACACAATCTTTAACAGAGTGTCCCAATGTCATACAACTCTTGCATTTCTGTGGTAGCCATTCGTACTCAACGTTTACTTTACAAGGTGATTCTCCTCCGTCCTCATCCGGATTCATAATTATAATGTGCTTTGGTAAGTTTGAGGTCACATCCACCATTACGCATACACGAGCGAAGTCCAGTCTTGTGCATGCTCTCGTAATTGCATCCGGGTAAAGTGGTTTACCTACTCCACTAGCCACCGTACTAAGGCGTTCCTCTGTCCAAAACTCGACTGGAAGGTGACGTAGTTTGATCCACAAAGGAACCTGTGTATGTTGAAGTTTTCGTAATACCATCCCTGGTTCCCATTTTTGAAGAACAATCGGCTGCCCCTGAAATAGCCACGGCCCTCCTTCTATGACATCCTCCATAGCAGCAACTGATTTGAACTGAAGGAAAAAAAATCCATTATTTGTACCCGTGACCTCCTTCAATTCCGGCCAAACCGACATCGCAATCTCTTTCAGATGATGAAAATATGGCCTTTTTCGTAGGAAATATCCCACCGCGGTAGTCTTCCATCGTTTGGATCCGTTTCTTATAATATCCAATGTTGGTCGGACTATTACCTCTCCATTTTGTACCGATAGAGCCACATAAGATAGGGTTTTGCGAGTTGAATTATGAAATACATGAGCTATTTTGTCATCGATAATTGTGTCCGGGCATGCATGCAAAGGTATGTTTCTGTCGAACAATCCCATTGGAGCACTAGAATTAAGGTTAGGATGCAGATTTTTTGTCTTCGCGTGCAGAGTGATGTCATCTGTGACATCAGCAGGTGATGGTATCATGCTTGCCTCAGCGGTGATGTCAGCAATATAGGTCATGCTTGCCTCAACAGTGATGTCATCAGCATAGGTCATGCCTACATCACGATGACTTCATCATCCTTGTCAACTTCCACCCTAGCATCCATCTCATCCTCCACGTCACACCCATGTGCCACGTCAGCCATTTGTGTACAGTCACCAAATCTGACGGCCGGTCGCATAGTCGGAATTTCCATCGCCGGCGTTAGTGAAACTGACGTTTTCCTGCGAAAAAATGAGGCTGCTTGGTCGCCGGCGCCTGTAGGTCTGAACCAGTCCATTTACTAGCCGTTTCCGATGTCATATTGCTCTTTCCCGACGGCAGAATACACCTCCAAGCTTGGCGACGTGGTGGCGCGCCTCCTCCATGTAACTCGACCACCGACCGCAGCGAAGGAGAGTTTCTGAAATGCATTCTCCATCTGATTTTCAGATCTGTGAGGGCTGCAACTGTTTGTTCATCACCTTTGTCAATGACGGCGTTGGCTAATCTCAGAAATTCGTCAAGGTTGAAAGGTTCTTCCATTCGTCCGCCATTAATGGAAGCTTCTTCAAACCCTAGTTTTTGCGGCGCCTTTGAACGAGTCGAATCAGTGGTCAAGTTCTCTCCTTTCTCGTTCGTGGACAATGTTTCCATCTCCACAAACCCTTTGTTACCTTCATCGGTCGTGAAAACGCTGATTTCTGTCGACTTTTTCTGTCGTGACTCTTCGTCACATAGAAACCCTAATAATGGCGGCGACGAACCAGTCATTCATTTCTGCCTCCAAAACTCGCCCAAACACAGTAGAAACATCACTGCTTTTCTCCCCAACAATTTCCGTCTCACTAGCCGGCGAAATAGTGCCTTTTCCGGTCAGAAACCCCAAACCCGTCTCTTCAAATTTCTCGCCGGAAAATCGCGATTCATATTCCTCTCCACCGCCATCCAAGCCATCCCAGTCATCCACATCCCCTTCCTCCGGCATCTCGCCATCGTCCTCCATATGGCCGGCCGTATTTCCGCCGTCGCCGGCCGGAAATTTGTACATTAGGGTTTTGTGTGTGAAGTTGTAGGTGTGCTAGTGTGTGTAGGAGAGAGAATTTTTAGTGAGAGAATTTTTACTTAGACCTATATCATGCTGCAATGTTTTTTTGGTAAAAGTAAGTTTCATTGAGTAAAAATGGTACAGTACAACAATATGGTCCCCAAATGGTTTATCCCTCGACAGGCCAAGGGATTCGCCATAATCGAAATAAAGCACCTGTACTGACTGATCTAGCGAGTGAGATGCTATGGATTCGCTGTCTAATGTCCTCAATGATCAGTAATGCTATGGTAGTAGGCGTCCTCTCGGTGTAATCGAATCGTCTCAGGTTTCTTTCCTTCCAAATGTGGTATACACATGCTGCAAGGAGTGCTCTATAAGACATGTTGATTATGTGTTTACCCCTCCATCTCTGTGAAGCCCATGTCATCCTTCCACTCTCTATTGGGCCATAAGAACCGTATCGTTCTTCGAATTTCCGTGACACATCTTCGACTAAATCTGCATTGGAAGAATAAATGTGCATGTGTCTCTGTCAGTCCTTCATTGTATAGGATACATGGGCCAAGGTGAGCAAGCCATGGTTTATCAGTCGTAGCCAACTTTTCTTGGATGGCAAGCCATAGAATAAATATGTGGTGTGGGATTTTGAGTGATCCCGAAAGTAGTGAAGACCAGCCTACTTTCGGTCCTGGTGGGTCATATAACTCATAGATAGCCTGTGCTGTTGGTCGATCATTCTCAAATTTCCAAATTATACGGTCTTCCCCTCCAAAAATAGTGGGTAGTACATGTGTGACCTCCAAACACTCAATATCCGTGATAATGGGTCACTGCCATACTCCTTCATGAATCACCGTGCTTAGTCTGGATGACTCATCTAGTCCAAGGATCCTCGGTCCTCGTGGGAAGGTGTCGCAAAGAGGGCCAAGGTGGTGCCATGGATCCTGCCACAAGAAGAAATTCCTCCCATCTCCAATTCGGTAATCTACCATGGTTCGGAGAAACATCCGTAATCGAAGGATTTTCCTCCATCCCCATGAGCCGCCATGGTCTGTAATCGTCCATATAGAGGTATGTTGTAGGCGTCCTTGGTACAGCCACTCAACCCAAATCGATGTCCTGTCGCATCTAATGACATCACATAGTTTTTTTGTCATCAATGCACGGTTCAAGGTACTGAATCCTTGAATCCAAGTCCTCCCTCCTCCTTAGGTCGGCATATATCTTTCCACGCAACCTTGGCATATCCACTATTCGTCGTTCCCTTCCACAAGAAAGCTCGCAACCTTTTCTCAATTTCATTAATAACTTTCTTTGGTAATATAAATGCTGATGTCCAGTAAATACTCAGTGATATAAGTACAGATTTAATAATTTGTACTCTACCAGCATAAGATATAGTGGTACCTTCCCATCCAGCGATCCGTTTGTCAATCTTCAGTAATAGTGGACGGCAATCTGCAATAGTTAGTCGAGACGATATAAGTGGTAGCCCTAGATACCTCATTGGAAGAACCCCTTCCTGAAATCCGAGAAGTGCCAACATCTCCTCACGCAATGCTTGCGCTGAGCGTGATATAATCAAGTGGTTTTTCTGTACGTTCAGTCTAAGACCCGACCATTCGGCAAAACGATCCAAACCTGCTTTAAAGATTCTTAGAGAGTCCATATCAGCACGGAAAAATAATATCACATCATCAGCAAACCCCAACTGAAATATCCTGGCTACCTCGCATTTCCAATGATAGGAAAATATCTCCTCCTGATCAATCAACTGCAGGAAACCCAGGTGCAGAACTTCCATAACAAGCACAAATAGGTAGGGTGATAAAGGGTCACCCTGCCGCAGTCCTCTGGCTCCTCGAAAGAATCCATGGGGCTTCCCATTTAGTCCAACAGAGAATGAAGATGTTGACACACACTCCTCAATCCACTTCACAAAAGTACTAGGGAACCCAAATATCTCCATGGTTGCTATTAATAAATCCCAATCCACTGTGTCATATGCCTTCCGGATGTCGACTTTCAGAGCACATCTAGGAGGTAGACGAGTCTGGTTATATCCTGTAAAGAGTTCCTATGCTAGCATGATGTTATCTCTGCAATGTTTTATATAAGATCATTGCTAAATTACTTGTCCAACGATTGAGTGTGGTGCTGGACAAGTTAATCAATCCGAGTCAGGCAGCATTTATCCTGGGACGAAGCATTGGAGACAACATTCTGCTTGCTCAGGAACTATTCACAGGATATAATCAGACGCGACTTCCCCCTAGATGCGCACTTAAAGTGGACATTAGGAAGGCCTATGACACGGTTGAATGGGACTTCCTTGTGGCGACTTTGCAACTATTTGGGTTTCCACCAACCTTCACAAGGTGGATTGAGGAATGCATCTCGACGACCTCTTTTTCGGTTGGTCTTAATGGAAATCCACATGGGTTCTTTGATGGAGCGAGAGGTCTACGTCAGGGAGATCCTTTATCCCCATTCCTGTTTGTGTTTGTTATGGAAGTTCTGCATATTGGTTATCTGCAATTAATTGAGCAGGATATGCAATTCGCATTTCACTGGAAGTGTGAGCTAACAAGAGTATTCCAATTGGGATTCGCGGATGATCTCCTGCTATTTTGTAGAGCTGATTTGGACTCGGTTAGAGTCCTTAAGGTGGGACTGGACCAATTTGCTGAATGGTCGGGCCTTCGGTTGAATATTCAAAAGAGTCACATTATTATATCCCGGTCTGCACATGAAAGGAAAGATCAGTTGCTATCGCTCTTGGGATTTCAGGAGGGACATCTCCCGATGAGGTACTTAGGCCTTCCTTTAATCTCATCTAGATTGACTATATCAGACTGTCAGCCACTTCTGTCCAAAATTGATGCACGTATTGCGGGATGGGAGGGTATGTCGTTATCATATGCTGGGCGGGTACAAATCATTAAATCTGTAATTTCAGCATTCAGCATTTATTGGGCTTCTACTACCGAAGGCGATCATTAGAGAAACGCCTTCGAAGGTTCCTATGGAAAGGCACCTCAATGACGGGTTATGCCAAAGTTGCGTGGAAGGATGTTTGCAAACCGATTGGGGAAGGAGGCCTAGGAATAAAAGATATTAATGCACCTAACCGAGCACTGATGACTAAGAAGTTGTGTGATGTCATTAGATGTGACCGAACGTCTATCTAGGTTGAGTGGCTGCAGCTCGAACGACTACAAAATAATTCCATTTGGACTGTTGTCGAGAAGGGTGGATCGTGGGGTTCGAGAAAGCTGCTTCATCTACGCAGCCTTATCCAACCAATGGTGGAGTGCTGTATTGGAGATGGGGGGACCTTCTATCTTTGGAAGGATCCATGGCATCACCTTGGCCCCCTGATTTCTCGATTTCCACGAGGACCTAGTTTACTTGGGCTTGATGAATCTACCAAGCTCAATACGGTTATTGATGAGGGCCAATGGCACTGGCCCCTCATAACGGATTTGGAATGCCTTCAGCTTATTCATACACTACCCCAGATCCATGGTGGAGATGATAGAATCATTTGGCGTTTCCTGGATGGCTGACCCACAACCCAAGCCCTATACAGACTTATCTGCCCGCTTGGACCGAAAGTAGGTTGGACTTCACTACTTTCGGGTTCGCTAAAGATCCCACGACATTGTTTTATCCTATGGATGGCTATTCAACAAAAACTACCAACGATAGACAAACATTGGAGGGTGTAGTCTATGTGATGAAGAAACAACCGAGACACATAACCACTTATTCTTCCGATGCCGATTTAGCAGAAGATGCCTTATAGCCATACGGGAAATATTTCGATTCGATTGGCCCAATCGCACATGGGCAATGGATGTGGAATGGGCAGTAAAAATGGAGAGGGAAGCATATCATCAATGCAGCATACCGAGCGTTACTTGGGTCATTGGTTTACCATTTGTGGCGAGAAAGAAACTCCAGACGGTTCCAGCAAAGTGAACACCCGCCTAATGTATTGGCTTCTCATATTATTGACGATGTTAGGCAGAGGATTTTGAGCCTTAATCTTTCCAGTTCGATTAGTACATGTTCTCTTTATAGACTATGGCGTATCCCTTGGCCTGTCGAGGGACTACCCAATTAATTGTTGTACTGTACCATATTTTTCATTAATGAAATTTACCATTAGAAAAAAAAAATTTGCTAACCGTAATAATAACTACAAGTTAGTATAAAAGAAAAACAAGCTTGCTTTATTAAAACCGTGCAAAACACATGGGCAATGGATGTGGAATGGGTAGTAAAAAAATGGAGAGGGAAGCATATCATCAATGCAGCATACCGAGCGTTACTTGGGTCATTGGTTTACCATTTGTGGCGAGAAAGAAACTACAGACGGTTCCAGCAAAGTGAACACCCGCCTAATTTATTGGCTTCTCATATTATTGACGATGTTAGGCAGAGGATTTTGAGCCTTAATCTTTCCAATTCGATTAGTACATGTGCTCTTTATAGACTATGGCGTATCCCTTGGCCTGTCGAGGGACTACCCAATTAATTGTTGTACTGTACCATATTTTTCATTAATGAAATTTACCATTACCGAAGAAAAAACAAAAAAAAAAAAACCGTGCAAAACAGCTAAATATTGAACGTTCTCAGAATTGCACGAAACAAGACCCAAACGTTGGTCTAGACCCATGCATTTGTGTGGTAAATTTGTTAAATATAATAATAACTACAAGTTAGTATGAAAGGGAAGCAAACATTTTTTTTTTTTTGGGGTAAGTGTAATTTTCATAAAAAAAAGAGAGAAGTATAGTACAACAATGTCCCTCATTAGGCGCTTCCCTCGACAGGCCAAGGGATACGCCACAGTCTATACAAGGCACATGTGCTAATAGAGCTAGGTAGCTTAATACTGAGTATACGTTGCCGAACATCTTCTACTATTAAGTTGGCCACTACACTCGGGGGCCTCTCCTCATGCTCAAAACGTCTCAGGTTCCTCTCCCTCCAAATATGCTATACACACGATCCTAGCAGGCATCGGTAGGATATATTGATGATGTGCTTCCAACGCCATTTTCTTGCACCCAATTCAACATCTCTGACCCAATCCCTATTAGGCAACTGGAATCGTACAATGCGCCGAATACTACTGAGGCATCTTCTACTAAATCTGTAGTGGAAAAACAGGTGGTTATGTGATTCCACCATGTCTTCATTGCACAATACGCAGCACCCAAGATGGGAAAGCCATGGTTTATCCGTCGTTGCTAGCTTCTCCAGGATAGCTAGCCAAAGGATAAACAAATGTCGCGAGATCTTCAAAGAACCCGAAAGTAGTGAAATCCAACCTACTTTCGGTCCTGCTGGTATCATAGCCCGATAGTTTTCCTGGGTAGTGGGTTTCTCACTCGAACCCTTCCATATAATACGATCTGTACCCCCATGGATTCGAGGCAGCACGTGTGTAATCTCCACGCATTCCATGTCCGTAATCAATGGCCAGTGCCAATGGCCCTCATAGATAACCGAGCTCAACATGGTAGACTCATGCAATCCCAGACTGTTGGGTCCCCGCGGAAATCTGTCGAGGAGGGGCCCAAGGTGATGCCAGGGATCCTTCCATAATAAAAAATCATTCCCATTACCAATACGATATTCCACCACTAAGCGTAACCAGCCTCTCAATCGCAAAATTTTTCTCCATCCCCATGGCCCACGATTCTCCGGGATAGTCCATATCGAATTATCTCGTAGGTGGTCATGCCGCAACCACTCGACCCAGATACAAGTCCTATCACATCGGATGACTTCACAGAGCTTTTTGCACATCAATGCTCGATTAAGAGTACTCATATCCTTAAGGCCAAGGCCTCCCTCCTCCTCTGGTTTGCAAATCTCTTTCCATGTAACTTTAGGGTATCCACTATTTCCCGTACCTCTCCATAAGAAAACTCGAAATCTCTTCTCAATGTCTTTAATGACCCCTTTTGGCAAAATAAATGCCGAAGCCCAATAGACACCCACAGCCACAAGGACAGACTTAATGATTTGTACCCTGCCTGCATATGACAGTGCCAATCCCTCCCAACCATTGATACGTGCATCGATCTTACTCAGTAATGGTTGGCAGTCGGCGATAGTTAATCGAGAAGAGATCAATGGTAGACCTAAATACCTCATCGGTAAGTGGCCTTCCTGAAACCCTAACACCACAAGCAGCTCCTCTCGTATATTCTGGGCTGATAGGGATATGATGATATGGCTTTTTTGAACATTGAGTCGTAGCCCCGACCAATCAGCAAATCTATCCAATCCGGATTTGAAGACCCGAACAGATTCAGTATTAGCTCGGCATAATAGGAGTAAGTCATCAGCGAACCACAGTTGGAAGAGTCTAAGATCGGCACACTTCCAATGGAATGCGAAGTTCATGTCCTGCTCGATCAGCTGTAGTATTCCCATGTGTAGAACCTCCATCACAAGGACGAAGAGATATGGCGATAAGGGGTCGCCCTGTCGAAGCCCTCTGGCACCCGCAAAATATCCATGTGGCTTTCCGTTCATCCCCACCGAAAAGGAGGGTGAGCTGATACACTCCTCAATCCATCGACGGAATATCTCTGGGAAGCCGAATAGTTGAAGCACCAATAGCAAGAAATCCACTCGACAGTGTCATACGCCTTCTGAATATGAACTTTCAAAGCACATCTCGGTGGGAGTCGGGCCTGATTATAACTAGTGAAGAGTTCATGTGCTAACATAACATTGTCCCCTATGCTCCGGCCAGGGACAAACGCTGCTTGGCAGGGGCTGATAATCTTGTCCAAAACCACACTCAATTTTTGGACAATAAGTTTAGCAATGAATTTATAAAGTAAGTTCCAGCAGGAGATAGGGCGAAAATCTGCGACAGACGTGGGAAAGTGTACCTTGGGGATAACCGTCAATATTGTGCTATTAATCTGCTTAAGAAGCTTCCCTGTAGAAAAGAACTCCAGTACTGCCTTCGTTACCTCCTGTCCCACCATCGGCCAGGTGTTTTTATAGAATCCTGATGAATACCCATCAGGTCCAGGTGCTTTATCCTCGCCGATGTCAAAAATAGCTTTTTTTATATCCTCTGCACTAACGGTTCCAGTAGGTGGCCTGCCTCCTCAGTTGTTATGATATGCCTCGCCCAAGGCCGAAGAAACCGAAGGTCCATCACCCTCTGACGCCTGTCTCCCCCTAGCAAGGACTGATAGTAGGAGATAAATTCATGTATGACTGCATTTGGTTCCGTAATTGTAATTCCTTGGGCATCATTAATTTGCAAGATTCGTCTAGCTGTCCGTCTTTGGGCAATTTTACGAAAGAACACTCTGGAACACTGGTCACCACCCTTCATCCATTCCATCTTTGCCCTCTGCTGCAGCATGATCCTCTCCAATTCGGCCGCCTTTGCATACACAAGCGGATTGCAGTGCTCCAACAGAAGAAATAGCTCATCCTGTCTGTGCGAGCTTACCAAACTTGGGCCTGCTCCAGGAACCCCCTTGCCAACTCAACATTGTGAGAGATATCCCCTTTTTTTCTCCTTTATTCTCGAAAAAGAGGTTTGAGTGCCTTGAGCTTGCGGGTGACTGAGAACATAGGCACTCCCACTATTTGATGCTGCCATATACTCCAAATCGCTGCTGATTATCCCCATTAATCACCATCGGCGAGTGATCCGATGTCCGTGGTGTGAGGCATTGATAGAAGACTGATGAAAACCGCACAGTCCATGTATCATTGGTTAGCATACGATCAAGTCGCTTCCACAATTAGCATACCTTTGCATGCATGCTCGGACACAATTATCGATGACAAAATAGCTCATGCATTTCATAATTCAACTCGCAAAACCCTATCTTATGTGGCTCCATCGGTACAAAATGGAGAGGTAATAATCCGACCAACATTGGATACTATAAGAAATGGATCCAAACGATGGAAGACTACCGCGGTGGGATATTTCCTAGGAAAAAGGCAATATTTTCATCATCTGAAAGAGTTTGCGATGTCGGTTTGGCCGGAATTGAAGGAGGTCACGGGTACAAATAATGGATCTTTTTTCCTTCAGTTCAAATCAGTCGCTGCTATGGAAGATGTCATAGAAGCAGGGCCGTGGCTATTTCAGGGGCAGCCGATTGTTCTTCAAAAATGGGAACCAGGGATGGTATTACGAAAACTTCAACATACACAGGTTCCTATGTGGATCAAACTACGTCACCTTCCAGTCGAGTTTTGGACAGAGGAAGGCCTTAGTAAGGTGGCTAGTGGAGTGGGTAAATCACTTTATCCGGATGCAATTACGAGAGCATGCACGAGACTGGACTTTGCTCGTGTATGCGTAATGGTGGATGTGACCTCAAACTTACCAAAGCACATTATAATTATGAATCCGGATGAGGACGGAGGAGAATCACCTTGTAAAGTAGACGTTGAGTACGAATGGCTACCACAGAAATGCAAGAGTTGTATGACATTGGGACACTCTGCTAAAGATTGTGTTCTCAACAAACCAAAACGAGCTAAACCACCGATTGCTGTATATGTACCTAAAGTGGGGACGCCGCAAGAACCAACAAGGCCTGAACGGAATCGGAGCCACCCTAGGGAGGAAGAAGATACTACTAATATACCATCCCGGCCACTACATATGACTCATCGGAACAAGAGTAGACCACCACCAGCTCCAATGGTAGAAAAGAAGAGAGAGGGACGTGAGTACACTAGAGATACAACCGGCCCAAGTCGTGAGGAGAGGGGTAAGGCGCTTGTTATATACAACACTTTTGATGCACTTCACCTACTAGATGATACAGATGACTCGTCTTGGGGTCCTAAGCATAGCAGCCCCATACCTAGTGATCCATGTCGAATGCAGCAATATGGAATGTTCGTGGCCTGAACAAACGAGACCATCAGATGGCAGTCAAAGACATAGTTGCTGAGTTCAGGTTACAATTCCTTGGTCTCCTTGAAACTCGTGTACGTATTAATAATGCAGCTCAAATTCAATCTTTTCTATTACCCCAATGGAAATGGTATGTGGATTATGGATCTTCTGGTAATCGCGTGTGGATTGCATGGAATGATAGTTTTATTGATGTTATTGTGGTGGAATGTGGAACACAATTTATACACTGTCTTGTTACTATCTGTGCAATACATGAAACAGTTGCTGTTACTGTCACTTATGGAGCCACTGAGATGGTTGATAGGAGAGAATTATGGAGTGCCCTGGACAATTTAGCTATACAATGTGTTGATATCCCATGGTTGATTGGAGGGGATTTTAATGCAGTTCGCGACCTCAGTGAAGTATGTGGCACATCAGGGGATATCCGAACAGCTATGCAAGAATTTAATGCAGCCATTCAGAATATAAGATTACTACCACTACCCATGCAGGGAGAGTGGTACACATGGCACAACCACAGTGCGACACCCCGGAACCTCTGAAAAAGACTAGACCGCATGTTGATAAATGATAGATGGATGGAACGGTTCCCGAACGCATTCTACTCGGTCCTTACACCACGCACTTCAGACCACTCACCAATGGTACTATATGAAGACCGACAACAACAATATGGAGGTATGTTCAGATTCGATAACTACCTCGCTCGCTTACCTGAGTTTATTCCTAGTGTGCAGAATATATGGCAACATAACATTATAGGTACACCTATGTATGCTGTGACACGCAAACTCAAAGCTTTGAAACCAATTTTTCGAGAGCAAAGAAGGAATAAGGGGGATCTCTCGCACAATGTCCAAATGGCAAAAGGGTTTCTTGAAGCAGCACAACTACTTGTAAGTTCAAGACGGCGAGATGAGCTATACATTCAACTAGAACATTGCTGTCGCCTCGTACTGGCCAAACCAACAAAATTGGAACAGATTATGCTACAACAACGAGCGAAAAATGCAGTGGATGAAGGGAGGTGATCAGTGCTCCCGAGTGTTCTTTCGGATGATTGCCCAACGAAGATCAGCAAGAAGGATCTTCCAGATCAACGATGACCAGGGATCCACTCACACTGATCCAAAAGAAGTTATTAATGAGTTTGTCACATATTACCAGAACCTACTAGGGGGAGACAGACGATGAACAGGTGTTGATATTCGAACTCTTAGACCGTGGGCTAGGCACATTTTGAGTAATGAGGAATCTACCACTTTACTGTTACCGTTCACACCAGCAGATGTCAAACAGGCTGTTTTTCACATTGATGAGGACAAGGCCCCAGGCCCGGACGGATACTCATCGGGCTTCTTTAAAGCAGCATGGCCTATAGTTGGACAGGAGGTGACTTCGGCAGTACTGGACTTCTTTAGTACAGGCCGACTTCTGAAGCAGATAAATACTACACTCTTGGCGCTCATACCAAAAGTACATTCCCCTACGACGGTTAGTGAATTTCGACCCATAGCATGCTGTAATGTGATTTATAAGATCATTGCAAAGCTCATTATCCAAAGGATGAGTGTGATAATGGACAAACTGATCAGACCATACCAAGCGGCATTTGTGCCGGGACGAAGCATTGGAGATAACATCATGCTAACACAGGAACTCTTTACGGGATATAACCAGACTCGTCTACCTCCTAGATGTGCTCTGAAAGTCGACATCCGGAAGGCATATGACAGTGGATTGGGATTTCTTAATAGCAGCCATGGAGATGTTTGGGTTCCCTAGTACTTTTGTGAAGTGGATTGAGGAGTGTGTGACAACACCTTCATTCTCTGTTGGACTAAATGGGAAGCCCCATGGATTCTTTCGAGGAGCCAGAGGACTGCGGCAGGGTGACCCTTTATCACCTTACCTATTTGTGCTTGTGATGGAAGTTCTACACTTGGGTTTCTTGCAGTTGATTGATCAGGAGGAGATATTTTCCTATCATTGGAAATGCGAGGCAGCCAGGATATTTCAGTTGGGGTTTGCTGATGATGTGATATTATTTTGCCATGCTGATATGGACTCTCTAAGAATCTTTAAAGCAGGTCTGGATCGTTTTGCCGAATGGTCGGGTCTTAGACTGAACGTACAGAAAAGCCACTTGATTATATCACGTTCAGCGCAAGCATTGCGTGAGGAGATGTTGGCACTACTCGGATTTCAGGAAGGGGTTCTTCCAATGAGGTATCTGGGGTTACCATTTATATCGGCTCGACTAACTATTGCAGATTGCCGTCCACTATTACTGAAGATTGACAAACGGATCGCTGGATGGGAAGGTACCACTATATCTTATGCTGGTAGAGTACAAATTATTAAATCTGTACTTATATCACTGAGTATTTACTGGGCATCGGCATTTATATTACCAAAGAAAGTTATTAATGAAATTGAGAAAAGGTTGCGAGCTTTCTTGTGGAAGGGAACGACGAATAGTGGATATGCCAAGGTTGTGTGGAAAGATATATGCCGACCTAAGGAGGAGGGAGGACTTGGATTCAAGGATATCAGTACCTTGAACCGTGCATTGATGACAAAAAAACTATGTGATGTCATTAGATGCAACAGGACATCGATTTGGGTTGAGTGGCTGTACCAGGGACGCCTACAACATACCTCTATATGGACGATTACAGACCATGGCGGCTCATGGGGATGGAGGAAAATCCTTCGATTACGGATGTTTCTCCGAACCATGGTAGACTACCGAATTGGAGATGGGAGGAATTTCTTCTTGTGGCAGGATCCATGGCACCACCTTGGCCCTCTTTGTGACACCTTCCCACGAGGACCGAGGATTCTTGGACTAGATGAGTCATCCAGACTAAGCACGGTGATTCATGAAGGAGTATGGCAGTGGCCCATTATCACGGATATTGAGTGTTTGGAGATCACACATGTAATACCCACAATTTTTGGAGGGGAAGACCGTATAATTTGGAGGAGATTTGAGAATGATCGACCAACAGCACATGTTATCTATGAGTTATTTGACCCACCAGGACCGAAAGAAGACTGGTCTTCACTACTTTCGGGATCACTCAAAATCCCACGCCACATATTTATTCTATGGCTTGCCATCCAAGAAAAGTTGGCTACGATTGATAAACCATGGCTTGCTCACCTTGGCCCATGTATCCTATGCAATGAAGGACTGACAGAGACACATGCACATTTATTCTTCCAATGTAGATTTAGTCGAAGATGTTTCACGAAAATTCGAAGAACGATACGGTTCTTATGGCCTAATAGAGAGTAGAAGGATGACATTACATGGGCTTCACAGAGATGGAGGGGTAAACACATAATCAACATGTCTTATAGAGCACTCCTTGCAGCATGTGTATACCACATTTGGAAGGAAAGAAACCTGAGACGATTCGATCACGCCGAGAGGACGCCTACTACCATAGCATTACTGATCATTGAGGACATTAGACAGCGAATCCATAGCATCTCACTCGCTAGATCAGTCAGTACACGTGCTTTATTTCGATTATGGCGAATCCCTTGGCCTGTCGAGGGATAAACCATTTGGGGACCATATTGTTGTACTATACCATTTTTACTCAATGAAACTTACTTTTACCAAAAACAAGTCGCTTCCACAAGTTGCGAGGACCAGCACTTTGATTATGCCATGTGTACCATTCACCCTGCATCGGTAATGGTAAAAGCGCAGTATTCTGTAGGCACGTATTAAATTCCTCCATCGCCACCCTTATATCTCCCGACGTACCACATACCTCACTGAGATCCCTGACTGCATTGAAGTCACCTCCAACCAGCCAGGGAGTATTAATGCATTGTAAAGCTAAGCATTCTAGAGAGGCCCATAATTCTCGCCTGTCAGCGATCTGAGTAGCACCATACACAATAGTAATATCAACAAATTCTAGTAATGCTCTAATATTGGCACGACAGTATATAAACTGGTTTCCCACCTCAATAATATCCACATCAACATAATTATAATCCCATGCAATCCATATCCAATTTCCAACATTGTCATAATCCATAAACCATTTCCAATGAGGCATCAAGAATGATTGGATATTAGCACAGTTATTAATGCGAAGACGTGTTTCTAAGAGATCAATAAAGTGTAACCTGAACTCAGCAATGATATCCTTGACCGCCAGTTGATGATCCCTCTTGTTCAGGCCACGTACATTCCATATGGCAAGGTTTAACATGGGTCCCCAGGTATAGGGTTGCTTCGATTAGGACCCCTTGATGAATCTTCTGCACTATCAAGTAATTGTAGCGCATCGAAAGAGTTATAAGTAATGATATCTTTACCCCTCTCCTCTCGACTAGGTCTCGCTGCATTTGGTCGAGTACCACGGCCTTCTGTCTGCTGCTCCACAGTGTGAGGTGTTGGTTGGTCTCTAGTTCTTTCAGTCACCACTGGGCCTCGCAGTGCTCCCACTTTGGGTACATACACATTAACCGGTGGCTTGATAGATTTGGGTTTGTTGATAGTGCACTCCTTGGTTGAGTGTCCCATTGTCGTACAGCTTGTGCACCTCGTGGGTAGCCATTCATACTCCACATCAATTTTGCACGGTACTTCTCCTCCTTCCTCATCCGGTGTCATAATAATAATGTGCTTTGGTATTATAGAATTCACATCCAGCATAACGCATACACGAGCGAAATCCAGTCTCGTGCATACTCTTGTTATCGCATCCGAGTATAAAGTTTTACCCACTCCACTGGCCACTATGCTGATTCCCTCCTCCGTCCACAACTCCACCGGAAGGTGCCGCAATTTGATCCAGACAGGAACCTGAGTATGTTTGAGTTTCCTCAAAACCATTTTCGGCTCCCATTTTTGAAGAACAATAGGCTGTCCCTGAAACAACCATGGCCATCCTTCAATAATATCTTCCTTATCTGCAACTGACTTAAACTAGAAGAAAAAGAATCCGTTAGTAGTACCACTCACCGATGGTACTATATGAAGACCGACAACAACAATATGGAGGTATGTTCCGATTCGATAACTACCTCGCTCGCTTACCTGAGTTTATTCATAGTGTGCAGAATATATGGCAACATAACATTATGGGTACGCCTATGTATGCTGTGACACGCAAACTCAAAGCTTTGAAACAAATTTTTCGAGAGCAAAGGAGGAATAAGGGGGATCTCTCGCACAATGTCCAAATGGCAAAAGGGTTTCTTGAAGCAGCACAACTACTTGTAAGCTCAAGACGGCGAGATGAGCTATACATTCAACTAGAACACTGCTTGCGACTCGTACTGGCCAAAGCAACAAAATTGGAACAGATTATGCTACACCCACGAGCGAAAATGCAGTGGATGAAGGGAGGTGATCAATGCTCCCGAGTGTTCTTTCGGAAGATTGCCCAACGAAGATCAACAAGAAGGATCTTCCAGATCAACGATGACCCGGGATCCACTCACACTGATCCAGAAGAAGTTATTAATGAGTTTGTCACATATTACCAGAACCTACTAGGGGGAGACAGACGACGAACAGGTGTTGATATTCAAACTCTTAGACCGTGGGCTAGGCACATTTTGAGTAATGAGGAATCTACCACTTTACTGTTACCGTTCACACCAGCAGATGTCAAACAGGCTGTTTTTGACATTGATGAGGACAAGGCCCCAGGCCCGGACGGATACTCATCGGGCTTCCTTAAAGCAGCATGGCCTATAGTTGGACAGGAGGTGACTTCGGCAGTACTGGACTTCTTTAGTACAGGCCGACTTCTGAAGCATAAAATACTACACTCTTGGCGCTCATACCAAAAGTACATTCCCCTATGACGGTTAGTGATTTTCGACCCATAGCATGCTGTAATGTGATTTATAAGATCATTGCAAAGCTCATTGTCCAAAGGTTGAGTGTGATAATGGACAAACTGATCAGTTGAGGGAGAAACCACCAGATGATCAGTTTGTTGTACTGTACCATTTTTTTTACTTAATGAAATTTACATTTACCAAAAAAAAATAATGGACAAACTGATCAGCCCATGCCAAGCGTCATTTGTGCCGGGACGAAGCATTGGAGATAACATCATGCTAGCATAGGAACTCTTTACGGGATATAACTAGACTTGTATACCTCCTAGATGTGCTCTGAAAGTCGACATCCGGAAGGCATATGACACAGTGGATTGGGATTTCTTAATAGCAGCCATGGAGATGTTTGGGTTCCCTAGTACTTTTGTGAAGTGGATTGAGGAGTGTGTGTCAACACCTTCATTCTCTGTTGGACTAAATGGGAAGCCCCATGGATTCTTTCGAGGAGCCAGAGGACTGCGGCAGGGTGACCCTTTATCACCCTACCTATTTGTGCTTGTGATGGAAGTTCTGCACCTGGGTTTCTTGCAGTTGATTGATCAGGAGGAGATATTTTCCTATCATTGGAAATGCGAGGCAGCCAGGATATTTCAGTTGGAGATATTTCGTCGTCTAGTACCTCCTAAGAGGTTCTGATAATATGAGACAAACTCATGTGCGACCTCTTCTTGGTCCGAGTGTGTGTTACCATTCTCATCACTGATCTGCAAGATTCTTCTCATTGCTCATCTCTGTGCAATCTTACGGAAGAAAACCCGGGAATATTGGTCTCCGTCTTTCATCCACTGCATCTTTGCTCTCTGTTGCAACATGATTTGTTCGAGTTTTGCCGCTTTGGCATAAACGAGTCGACAGCAATGTTCCAGCAGTAAATAGAGCTCATTCTGTCTATCGGAGCTCACCAAATGTTGTGCCTCATCAAGAAAACCTTTGGCTAGTTGGACATTCAGTGTCAAATCCCCCTTATTTCTCCTCTGTAGTCTGAAAACTGGTTTAAGTGCCTTCAGTTTACGTGTCACGGCATACATTGGTACACCAACAATCTCATGATGCCAAATGTTCTGTACAATGGGGATAAAGTCAGGTGAACGGGCGAGATAATTATCAAAGCAAAAAATACCTCCATTATGCTGCTGTCTATCCCCATGTAACACCAGTGGTGAGTGGTCAGATGTCCGTGGTGTGAGACTATGATAGGATGATGTACGGAACCGTGCCAGCCAACGATCATTAATAAGAATTCGGTCCAACCGCTTCCATAAACTCCGCGTGGATGAACTACAATTATGCCATGTGAACCATTCACCTTGCAAAGGAAGTGGAATCAGCCCCGCGTCCAGTATGCCGGCATTAAATTCTTCAGTGGCCATCCTAATATCTCCTAAAATGCCACATACCTCGTTAAGTTCACGTACAGGATTAAAGTTCCCTCCTACCATCCAAGGGATGTCAGAGCACTGCTGAGCGAGTGTCTACAGTGCAATCCACAAGCTCCGACGGTCAATTACCTCAGATGCACCATAAACAACAGTAATGATAATAGGTTCATTGATAGTCATATTAGTAACCCGACAGTGGATAAACTGATCCCCCAATTCTAATATATGGACATCAACAACAGTATCGTCCCAAGTTAGCCAGATACGATTTCCAACAGAAGAATAATCGACAAACCATTTCCATTGCGGAAGTAAGAAAGATTGAATACGTACAACATGACTCAATCGAACCCGAGTTTCAAGAATGTCAAGGAAGTGTAACCTGTACTCAGAGACAAGATCCTTTATAGCGAGCTGATGGTCTCGTTTGTTCAACCCACGGACATTCCACACAGCGATGTTCAACATGGATTATTATATAAGGGGCTGCTTGTGTTAGGACCCCCTGGATGTTCATCTGCGTCATCAATTAAGTGCAATGCATCATAGGTATTATAGATAACAATTGCCTTACCCCTCTCATCTTTCTTGAAGTAATTCCGTTCAGTATTAATCGCATCGACTTTTGGTATGTTTACAGCCACTGGTTTTGTCGTCATTTTTTCCTTAACTGGTGGTTTTGGCGGTGGCACCGTGACTTTTGGCACATACACATTTATTGGTGGCTTCGTCGGTTTATGGGTCTTGTTCATTACACAGTCCTTACTCATATGTCCCAGTGTCATGCATGTAGTGCACTTTGGCGGGAGCCATTCGTACTCAATATCAATTTTGCAAGGTGTTTCTCCTCCATCTTCATTTGGTACCATGACAATAATATGTTTGGTAAACTTATGTGTGATATCAATAATCACGCATACACGAGCAAAGTCCAGTCTCGTGCATGCTCTCGTAATCGCGTCTGGGTATAGAGGCTTACCCACACCACTAGCCACCGTGATCAAGCCTTCTGTTGTCCAGAATTCCATCGGAAGATGCCTCAATTTAATCCAAACGGGCACTTGTATATGCTGCAATTTTCTCATAGCCATACCCGGTTCCCATTTCTGTAGTACTATTGGTTGTCCTTGGAACAGCCATGGTCCCCCTACTATCACCTCCTCCATATCAATGACAGTTTTAAATTGAAAGTAGAAAAAGCCATTAACAGTCGCTATTACCTCACGTAATGCGGGCCATACCGAATGCGCATATTCCTTCAAATGATGATAATAAGGTCTTTTTCCCAGAAAGTATCCAACTGCAGTAGTTTTCCACCGTTAGACCCTTCACGCACAATATCCAAGGATGGACGAATGATAGTCTCCCCATTTTGTATGGTAGGGGCAATGAATGATAGTGTTTTCCGTGTTGAGTTATTGAATGCATTGGCAATTTTGTCATCAACGTAAGCATTCGAATTTGCTTGCAACGGAATGTTTCCGATATATAATCCCGTAGTAATAGGACACAAATGTGTGGCAAGAGGGCTGTTTTTTTCCACATTATTGCTGATGTCACAGCCTGCATCATCAACCATGACATCAGCATTTGCATCATCGCCTGTGTCAGCACTTGCATCATCGCCTGTGTCAGTGCTTGCGTCATTGCTTACCTCACCATCTGCAGCATTCACGTCAACCTGCTGTCGGAATCTCGCTGGAATCGCGTCAGAATTTCCCGCCGCCGTTATCCTGCTGTTGTTCACCAGTGGACTATTATTTTTCGCCGGAATCTGCATAGGGATCGCCGGAATCTGCAGATTTGCCGGGGAAGAAGACGAACCAGCAGTAGCAGCCCTATTCTCCATCGGTTTTCCATCTAAACCGGTCCCCTTTGCCGGCAGAACACAACGCCATGCCTTTCTCATGCCAGCAGTCATCGTCGTCGGCCGCTGCAAAACGCTGCGACCGAATTTTTCTTCCCATTGATTTTTTAGGTCTTTGAGAGCCAACAAGGATGCTTCATCTCCATCCAACACACGATTAGCCAGTCCCAAGAATTCCTCCAAGTTGAAGTCTGCCGGCGAAATTTTGTGTCCACCATTGTCGTTCATCAAGTTCACGCCGTCGCGAAACCCTAATTTCGGCTTTTCTAGTGCAGCTGCGAAATTGGTTTCTTTTCCCATGGGTAATCCTCCCCTAGTCCCCATGATGCTGTTGCAACCCTCAGAGATCGGAAAACAGCCGTCCTTCATCGTTGTTTTGGATCGCGACCTTTCGTCTTCCTCAAACCCTAGCAATGGCGGCGCCCTAGTTGTAGGCTCTTTCCGCCTGAAAATTTCATCTTTCTCCAAGGGATCCGTTGGTCTATCCTCTATGATGCTTGGGGTGCCATCAGTCTGTGGAAAATCAGCGAAAAACACTGGTGAAATTGAATCTGATCGTTCATCTTCATCGCGCAGCAGAGTTTTTGGCGAATCTCCTTCAACGTTCTCATACCGTCGGCCACCACTGTCCTCGTTCTATCCGTCGTCGTCATCCTCTCCGATGTCAGACTCGTCGTCGCCGGCATCCTCAGCCTCGCCAGCCGACGGGAGTGAGATTAGGGTATTGAAAGTATATGTGTGTGATTTTTTTGGTGTGCTAGTGTGTAAGAGAGAAGAGAGAGAAAATTGAGAGTCCATTTTTACCAAATGTTTCCCTTTTATAGTAACCAGTATTTATTATTATGCTTAGCAAATTCACCACACAAATGCATGGTCTAGACCTATGTTTGGGTCAAGTTTCGTGGAATTCTGTAAACGTTAAAAATTTAGTTGTTTTGCACGGTTTTTTAAAGCAAGATTCATTTCCTTTCATACTAACTTGTAGTTATTGTTACACTTAGTAAATTTACCACACAAATACATGGGTCTAGACCTACGTTTGGCTCAAGGTTCGTGGAATTCATAGAACGTTAAAGATTTAGCTTAGTTATACGTTTTATTAAAGCAGGTTTATTTGCCTTTTATACTAATTTGCAGTTATTGTTACGCTTGGCAAATTTACAACACAAATGCATGGTTCTAGACGTACGTTTCTGTCAAGTTTCGTGGAATTCTGAGAATGTTAAAAATTTCGTTGTTTTGGACGGTTTTTTAATGCAAGTTTCTTTCCTTGTCATACTAATTTATAGTTATTATTACGCTTTGCAAATTTACCATGCAAATGCATGGGTCTAGACCTACGTTTATCTCATGTTTCGTGGAATTCTGAAAACGTTGAAAATTTAACTGTTTTACACGATTTTATTAAATCAAGTTTGTTACCCTTTTATACCAACATGTAACTATTATTACACTTAGCAAATTTACCACACAAATGCATGGGTCTAAAACTACGTTTGGGTTTGGTTTCGTGGATTTCGTAGAACGTTCACAATTTAGCTGTTTTGCATGGATTTATTAAAGCAAGTTTGTTTTCCTTTCATACTAACTTTCATTTAATATTACGCTTAGCAAATTTGCCACACAAATGCATGGGTCTACACCTATGTTTGGATCAAGTTTCGTGAAATTCTGAGAAAGTTCAAAATTTAGCTGTTTTACACAGTTTTATTAAAGCAAGTTTGTTTACCTTTTATACTATCTTGTAGTTATTATTGTGCTTAGCAAATTTACTATACAAATGCATGGGTCAAGACCTATGTTTGGTCAAGTTTTGTGGAATTCTGACAACGTCCAAAATTTAAAAATTTTGCACGATTTTTTAAAGCAAGTTTTTTCCCGTTTCATACTAACTTGTTATTATTATGCTTAGCAAATTTACCACATGAATGTATGGGTCTAGACAATTATTTCGGTCAAGTTTCGTAGAATTCTGAGAACGTTAAAAATTTAGTTGTTTTTTTATGGTTTTTTAAAGCAAGAATCTTCCCCTTTCATACCAACTTGTAGTTATTATTGCACTTAGCAAATTTACCATACAAACGCATGGGTCTAGACCTACGTTTGGCTCAAGTTTTGTGGAATTCAGAGAACGTTCAAAATTTAACTGTCTTATACATTTTCTTAACGCAAGTTTGTTTCCCTTTTATACTAACTTGCAGTTATTGTTACGCTTAGCAAATTTACCACACAAATGCATGGGTCTAGACCTACGTTTCTGGCAAGTTTCGAGGAATTTTGACAACGTTGAAAATTTAGCTGTTTTGCTCGGTTATTATTATTTCTGTCAAGTTTCTTTGTGTTTTATACTAATTTATAGTTAGTACTACGCTTTGCAAATTTACCCCACATATGCATGGGTCCAGACCTATGTTGGCTCATGTTTCGTGGAATTCTGAGAACGTTGAAATTTAACTCTTTTACACGATTTTATTAAAGCAAGTTTTTTTCCCTTTTATACCAACTTGTAGTTATTATTACACTTAGCAATTTTACCACACAAATGCAGGGGTCTGGACCTACCTTTGGGTTTGATTTCGTGGAATTCGTAGAACGTTCAAAATTTAGATGTTTTGCTTGGATTTATTAAACCAAGTTTGTTTTCCTTTCCTACTAACTTGTATTTAATATTACGCTTAGCAAATTTACCACACAAATGCATGGGTCTAGACCTACGTTTGGGTCATGTTTCGTGGAATTCTGAGAACGTTCAAAATTTAACTATTTTGCACGGTTTATTAAAGCATGTTTGTTTACCTTTCATACTAACTTGTAGTTATTATTATACTTAGCAAATTCATCACACAATGCATGGGTCTAGACCTAAGTTTGGCTCAAGTTTTCTGGAATTCAGAGAACGTTCAAAATTTAGCTGTCTTATACATTTTGTTAAAGCATGTTTGTTTCCTTTTATACTAACATGTAGTTATTGTTACGTTTAGCAAATTTACCACAAAAATCTATGGGTCTATACCTACGTTTCTGTTAAGTTTTGTGGAAGTTTGAAAACATTGAAAATTTAGCTGTTTTGGACGGTTATTATTATTTCTATCTAGTTTCTTTCTGTTTTATACTAATTTATAGTTATTATTAGGCTTTGCAAATTTACCACACATACGCATGGGTCCAGACTTACGTTGGCTGATCTTTCGTGGAATTCTGAGAACGTTGAAAATTTAACTTTTTTTTTGTGGGTAAATGTAACTTTCATTAAAAAAAAAAAGATGTACAAAACACTTTTACACTTTTATTAAAGCACTTTTGTTTCCGTTTTATACCAACTTGTAGTTATTATTACGCTTAGCAAATTTATCACACAAATGCATGGGTCTAGACCTACGTTTGTGTTTGGTTTCGTGGAATTCGTAGAATGTTCAAAATTTAGGTATTTTGCATGGTTTTATTAAAGCTAGTTTGTTTCCCTTTCATACTAACTTGTATTTAATATTACGCTTAGCAAATTTACCACACAAATGCATGGGTCTAAACCTACGTTTTTGTCTAGTTTCGTGCAATTTCGAGAATGCTCAAAATTTAGGTATTTTGCACGATTTTAGTAAAGAAAGATTCTTTCCCTTTTATAATAACTAGTATTTATTATTATGCTTAGCAAATTTACCACACAAATGCATGGTTCTAGACCTACGTTTGGGTCATGTTTCGTGGAATTCTGAGACCGTTCAAAATTTAACTATTTGCACAGTTTATTAAAGGAAGTTTGTTTCCCTTTCATACTGACTTGTAGTTATTTTTACGCTTAGCAAATTTGTCACACAAATGCATAGGTCCAGACCTACGTTTTGGTGAAGCTTCGTGCAATTCTCAAAACGCTCAAAATTTAGCTGATCTACACGATTTTATTAAAGAATAATTGTTTCCCTTTTATAGTAACAAGTATTTATTATTATGCTTAGCAAATTTACCAAACAAATGCATGGGTGTAGACCTATGTTTGGGTCAAGTTTGGTGGAATTCTGTAAACGTTCAAAATTTAGTTGTTTTGCACAGTTTTTTAAAGCAAGATTCATTCCCTTTCATACTAACTTGTAATTATTGTTACACTTAGCAAATTTACCACACAAATGCATGGGTCTAGACCTACGTTTCGCTCAAGTTTCGTGGAATTCAGAGAACGTTCAAAATTTACCTGAGTTATACGTTTTATTAAAGCAAGTTTGTTTGCCTTTTATACTAATTTGTAGTTATTGTTATGCTTAGCAAATTTACAACACAAATGCATGGTTCTAGACCTACGTTTCTGTCAAGTTTCGTGGAAATTCTGATAACGTTGAAAATTTCGTTGTTTTGGACGGTTTTTTAATGCAAGTTTCATTCCTTGTCATACTAATTTTTAATGCAAGTTTCTTTCCTTGTCATACTAATTTATAGTTATTATTACGCTTTGCAAATTTACCATGCAAATGCATGGGTCTAGACCTACGTTTGTCTCAAGTTTCATGGAATTCTGAAAACGTTGAAAATTTAACTATTTTACACGATTTTATTAAAGCAAGTTTGTTTCCCTTTTATACCAACTTGTAATTATTATTACACTTATCAAATTTACCACACAAATGCATGGGTCTAAACCTACGTTTTGGTTTGGTTTCGTGGATTTCGTTGAACGTTCACAATTTAGCTGTTTTGCACGGATTTATTAAAGCAAGTTTGTTTTCCTTTCATACTGACTTGCATTTAATATTACGCTTAGCAAATTTACCACACAAATGCATGGGTCTAGACCTATGTTTAGGTCATGTTTCGTGGAATTTTGAGAACGTTCAAAATTTAGCTGTTTTACACAGTTTTATTAAAGCAAGTTTGTTTACCTTTTATACTAACTTGAAGTTATTATTGCGCTTAGAAAATTTACCATACAAATGCATGGGTCTAGACCTACGTTTGGGTCAAGTTTTGTGGAATTCTAACAACGTTCAAAATTTAAACGTTTTGCACGATTTTTTAAAGCAAGTTTTTTCCCCTTTCATACTAACTTGTTATTATTATGCCTAGCAAATTTACCACACGAATGTATGGGTCTAGACCTATATTTCGATCAAGTTTCGTGGAATTCTGAGAATGTTCAAAATTTAGTTGTTTTGTATGGTTTTTTAAAGCAAGAATCTTTCCCTTTCATACGAACTTGTAGTTATTATTGCACTTAGCAAATTTACCATACAAATGCATGGCTCTAGACCTACGTTTGCTCAAGTTTTGTGGTATTCAGAGAACGTTAAAAATTTAGCTGTCTTATACATTTTATTAAAGCAAGTTTTTTTTTTCTTTTATACTAACTTGTAGTTATTGTTACGCTTAGCAAATTTACCATACAAATGCATGGGTCTAGACCTACGTTTCTGTTAAGTTTTGTGGAATTTTGAAAATGTTGAAAATTTAGCTGTTTTGCACGGTTATTATTATTTCTGTCTAGTTTCTTTCTGTTTTATACTAATTTATTGTTATTATTACATTTTTCAAATTTATCACACATATGCATGGATCCAGACCTGCGTTGGCTCATCTTTGGTGGTATTCTGAGAACGTTGAACATTTAGCTTTACGCGATTTTATTAAAGCACTTTTGTTTCCGTTTTATACCAACTTGTAGTTATTATTACGCTTAGCAAATTTATCACACAAATGCATGGGTCTAGACCTACGTTTGGGTTTGGTTTCTTGGAATTCGTAGAATGTTCAAAATTTAGGTATTTTGCATGGTTTTATTAAAGCTAGTTTGTTTCCCTTTCATACTAACTTGTATTTAATATTACGCTTAGCAAATTTACCACACAAATGCATGGGTCTAAACCTAAATTTTGGTCTAGTTTCGTGCAATTTTGAGAACGCTCAAAATTTAGGTATTTTGCACGATTTTAGTAAAGAAAGATTCTTTCCCATTTATAGTAACTAGTCTTTATTATTATGCTTAGCAAATTTAACACACAAATGCATGGTTACCTACGTTTCGGTCAAGTTTTGTGGAATTCTGAGACCGTTCGAAATTTAACTATTTGCATGGTTTATTAAAGCAAGTTTGTTTCCCTTTCATACTGACTTGTAGTTATTTTTACGCTTAGCAAATTTGCCACACAAATGCATAGGTCCAGACCTACATTTTGGTCAAGTTTCGTGCAATTCTTAGAACGCTCAAAATTTAGCTGTTTTGCACGATTTTTTTTTGGTAAATGTAAGTTTCATTAAAAAAAATAGGTAAAAAGTACAAAGTACAACAATCAAATGGTGGTACCCCCAACAGACCAAGGGATACGCCAAAGTCTATAGAGTGCACATGTACTAATAGAACTGGAAAGATTAATACTAATTATCCTCTGTCTAACATCTTCTATGATGCAAGTAGGTAATACAGCTTTCGGTCTATGGGTGTGCTCAAATCGTCTCAAATTCCTCTCTCGCCATATATGGTATATGCATGCACCAAGTAATGCTCGATAAGCAACATTAACAATATGCTTCCCCCTCCACTTCCTCGATGCCCATTCCACATCTCTTGTTCACTCACGATTGGGCCAAGCAAATCAGATATGATGTCGTATAGCTGCAAGGCATCCTCTGCTATATCGACATCGGAAGAACATGTGAGTGTGTGTCTTCGTTGCACCCTCGTCACAGAGAATACATCCCCCTAGATGCGTCATCCATGGTTTATCAGTTGTCGGTAGCTTCTCCTAAATTGCTAACCAAAGAATGAAGTTATGACGGGGAATCTTCAAAGAATCCAAAAGTAGTGAAGACCATCCTACCTTCGATTCAGGTGGACAGAAAAGTCTATATAGAGATTGTGTAGTGGGTCGTCCCTCTGAAAACCGCCAGTTGATCCTGTCATCCCCTCCATGAATCTGGGGTAACATGTAAATAATCTCCATACATTCCAAATCGGTAATGAAGGGCCACTGCCGTTGCCCCTCATTAATGACTACTTGTAGTTTGGCGGATTCAGTCCTAAGAGGCTCGGTCCCCTTGGGATTCTAGCAATAAGTGGGCCTAAGTGGTGCCACGGGTCCTTCCACAAGTAGAATGACCTCCCCTCTCCAATAAGAAACTCTATCATAGGTAGTATAGAGCTGCGAAGTCGGAGCAGTTTCCGCCATCCCCATGATCCTCCCTTCTCATTAACTGTCCAAATTGAAGTGTTGTGCAATCGTGTCTGCTTCAACCATTCATCCCATATAGATGTTCAGTCACATCTAATAACATCACATAACTTCTTTGCTATTAATGAGCGGTTAAGGATACTGATAGCCTTAATTCCTTGGCCTCCTTCTTTAATAGGTTTACACACATCCTTCCACGCTACCTTGGCGTATCCCGACGTAGAAGTGCCTTTCCAAAGAAATGTTCTGAGCCGTTTCTCAATTTGTTTAATAATAGCCTTCGGTAAGATGAATGCAGACGCCCAATAAATGCTCATTGCTGAAAGTACAGATTTAATGATTTGTATACGTCCAGCATATGATAATGAAATTCCTTCCCAGCCATTAATGCGAGCATCAATTTTCAATAGAAGTGGTTGACAATCGGATATAGACAATCTAGAAGACAGTAGAGGAAGACCCAAGTACCTCATTGGTAGTTGGCCCTCTTGGAAGCCCATAATTGTTAAAATCTGATCCTTCCAACCTTGTGCCGATCGAGAGATAATGACATGACTTTTTTGTACATTCAGCCGAAGTCCCGACCATTCTGAAAATCGGTCCAACCCCCTCTTGAGGATCCTGAGTGAATTCAAGTCAGCTCTACAGAAAAGCAGGAGATCGTCTGCGAATCCCAATTGGAAGACTTTGGCCGGCTCACATTTCCAGTGATAAGAGAATTGCATATCCTGCTCAATAAGTTGCAATAATCCCAAATGCAAGACTTCCATAACGAGAACAAAGAGATAGGGCGATTGAGGGTCTCCCTGTCTTAATCCACGTGCTCCTGCAAAGAAACCGTGAGGGTTTCCATTAAGACCAATCGAAAATGCCGCCGTCGTTACACACTCCTCAATCCACCTGCTGAACGTTTAGGGGAATCCAAAAACTTGCAAGACCGCAAGTAGGAAATCCCACTCTCCAGTATCATATGCCTTCCTGATATCGACTTTTAGGGTACAACAAGGTGGAAGCCTCACCTGGTTGTATCCAACAAAATGTTGTCCCCAATGCTACACTTTGGGATAAACGCTCCCTGACAGGGACTAATTATCTTGTCCAGAACCACTCAACCGCTGGACAAGTAATTTCGCAATAATTTTGCACATTTTTATTAAAAAAAGATTGTTTCCCTTTTATAGTAACTAGTATATATTATTATTATGCTTAGCAAATTTAACACACAAATGCATGGGTCTAGACCTATGTTTGGGTCAAGTTTCGTAGAATTCTGAAGACGTTCAAAATTTACTTGTTTTCCACGGTTTTTTAAAGCAAGATTCTTTCCCTTTGATACTAACTTGTAGTTATTGTTACACTTAGCAAATTTACCATACAAATGCATGGGTCTAGACCTACGTTTGGCTCAAGTTTTGTGGAATTCAGATAACGCTCAAAATTTAGCTGTTTTATACGTTTTATTAAAGCAAGTTTATTTCCCTTTTATACTAATATGTAGTTATTGTTATGATTAGCAAATTTACAACACAAATGCATAATTGTAGACCTACGTTTCTGTCAAGTTTCGTGGAATTCTGGAAACATTAAAAATATAGCTGTTTTGGACGGTTTTTTAATGCAAGTTTCTTTCCGTGTCATGCAAATTTATAGTTATTATTACGCTTTGGAAATTTACCATACAAATGCATGGGCCTAGACCTACGTTTGGCTCAAGTTTCGTGGAATTCTAAGAACATTGAAAATTTAGCTGTTTTACACGATTTTATTAAAGAAAGTTTCTTTTCCTTTTATACCAACTTGTAGTTATTATTACACTTAGCAAATTTAACACACAAATGCATGGGTCTAGACCTACGTTTGGGTTTGGTTCGTGGAATTCCTGGAACGTTCACAATTAGCTGTTTTGCACGAATTTATTAAAGCAAGTTTGTTTTTCTTTCATACTAAATTGTATTTGTTATTAACACTTAGCAAATTTACCGCACAAATGCATGGGTCTAGACCTACGTTTGGGTCAAGTTTCGTGCAATTCTGAGCATGTTCAAAACTTAACTGTTTTGTACGGTATTATTAATGAAAGATTGTTTCCCTTTTATAGTAACATGTATTTATTATTATTCTTAGCAAATTTACCACACAAATGCATGCGTCTAGACCTACGTTTGGGTCAAGTTTCATGGAATTCTGATATCGTTCAAAATTTAACTGTTTGGACGGTTTTATTAAAGCAACTTTGTTTCCCTGTCATACTGACTTGTAGTAATTTTTACGCTTAGGAAATTTACCACACAAATGCATAGGCCCAGACCTACGTTTGGATCAAGTTTCGTGGAATTCTAAGAAGGTTCAAAATTTAGGTTTTTTGCACGATTTTTTAAAGTAAGTTTCATACTAATTTATAGTTATTATTACGTTTAGCAAATTTACCATACAAATACATGGGTCTAGACATACATTTGCGTCAAGTTTCGTAGAATTCTGAGAACGTTCAAAATTTAACTGTTTGGACAGTTTTATTAAAGCAACTTTGTTTCCCTGTCAGACTGACTTGTAGTAATTTTTACGCTTAGCAAATTTACCACACAAATGCATAGGCCCAGACCTACGTTTGGATCAAGTTTCATGGAATTCTAAGAACGTTCAATATTCAGGTGTTTTGCATGATTTTTTAAGGTAAGTTTCATACTAATTTATAGTTATTATTACCCTTAGCCAATTTACCACACAAATACATGGGTCTAGACATACGTTTGCCTCAAGTTTCGTGGAATTCTGAGAACGTTCAAAATTTAGCTGTTTTATATGTTTTATTAAAGCAAGTTTGTTTCCCTATTATACTAACTTGTAGTTATTGTTACGCTTAGAAAATTTACAACACAAATGCATGGGTCTAGACCTACGTTACTATCATGTTTCGTGGAATTCTGAGAACGTTCAAAATTTAGCTGTTTTGCACGATTTTTTAAAGGAAGTTTTTTTCCGTTACATACTAATTTATAGTTATTATGATGCTTAGCAAATTTATCACACAAATGCATAGGTCTAGACCTATGTTTGGGTCAAGTTTTGTGGAATTCTGAAAACGTTCAAAATTTAGCTGTTTTGCACGGTTTTATTAAAGCAAGTGTATTTCCCTTTCATACTAACTTGTAGTTATTATTACGCTAAGCAAATTGGCCACACAAAGGCATGGGTCTAGACCTACATTTGGCTCATGTTTCGTGGAATTTTGAGAACATTTAAACTTTAACTGTTTTACACGATTTTATTAACGCAAGCTTATTTTCCTTTTACATAAACTTGTAGTTATTATTAAGCTTAGCAAATTCACCATACAAATGCATACCTACCTTTGGGTCATGTTTCGTGGAATTCTAAGAACGTTCAAAATTTAGTTGTTTTGCACGGTTTTTTAAAGCAAGTTTCTTCCCTTTCATAATAACTTGTAGATATTATTATGCTTAGCAAATTTACCACACAAATGCATGGGTCTAGACCAGCGTTTGGGTCAAATTTCTTGTAATTCTGAGAACGTTCAGAATTTAGCTATTTTGCACGATTTATTAAAACAAGTTTGTTTCCCTTTCATAGTAACTTGTCGTTATTATTACGCTTAGAAAATTTACCACACAAATGCATGGGTCTAGACCTACGTTTTGGTTTAGTTTCGTGGAATTCTGAGAACGTTCAAAATATAGCTGTTTTGCACGGTTTTATTAAAACAAGGTTGTTTCCCTTTTATACTAACTTGTTGTTATTATTACGTTTAGTAAATTTACCACACAAATGCATGTGTCTAGACCAACGTTTGGGTCAAGTTTCATAGAATTCTAAGAATGCTCAAAATTTAGTTGTTTTACACAGTTTTATTAATCCAAGTTTGCTTCCCTTTTATACTAACTTGTAGTTATTATTGCGCTTAGCAAATTTACCACACAAATGCATGGGTCTAGACCTACGTTTGGGTCAAGTTTTGTGGAATTTTGAGACGTTCAAACTTTAGCTATATTACACGGTTTTATTAACGCAAGCTTATTTTCCTTTTATAGAAACTTGTAGTTATTATTAAGCTTAGCAAATTCAACAAACAAATGCATACCTACGTTTGGGTCATGTTTCGTGGAATTTTGAGAGCATTCAAAATTTAGTTGTTTTGCACGATTTTTTAAAGCAAATTTGTTTCCCTTTCATACTAACTTGTAGTTATTATTACGCTCAGCAAATTTACCACACAAATGCATGGGTCTAGACCTACGTTTCGGTCAAGTTTCGTGGAATTCAGAGAACGTTCTAAATTTAGCTGTTTTGCACCCTTTTATTAAAGCAAGTTTGTTTCCCTTTCATACTAACTTGCAATTAATATTACGCTTAGCAAATTTACCACACAAATATATGGGTCTAGACCTACGTTTGGGTCAAGTTTCGTGCAATTCTGAGAACGTTAAAAATTTAGCAGTTTTGCACGGTTTAATTAAAGTAAGATTGTTTTCCTTTTATAGTAACTTGTAGTTAATATTATGCTTAGCAAATTTACCACACAAATGCATGGGTCTAGACCTACGTTTGGGTCAAGTTTTGTGGAATTTTGAAAACGTTAAAAATTTAACTGTTTTGCAAGATTTTTTAAAGAAAGTTTTTTTCCCTTTATTACTAACTTGCAGTTATTATTATGCTTAGCAAGTTTACCACATAAATGCATGGTCTAGACCCACGTTTGGATCAAGTTTCGTGGAACTTTGAGAAACATTCATAATTTTGTTGTTTTGCACGGTTTATTAAAGAATGTTTGTGTTTCTTTCATACTAACAAGTAGTTATTATTACGCTTAGCACATTGACCACACAAATGTATGGGTCTAGACTTATATTTGGGTCATGTTCCGTGGAATTGTGAGAATATTCTATTTAGCTTTTTTGCACGATTTTATTAAATAAAGTTTGCTTCCCTTTCATACTAACTTGTAGTTTTTATTACGTTTAACAAATTTACCACACAAATGCATGGGTCTAGACCTACGTTTGGGTCAAGTTTCATGGAACTTTCAAAAAACTTCTAGAATTTTGCTGTTTTGCACGGTTTTATTAAAGCAAGTTTGTTTCCCCTTTATACTAACTTGTAGTTATTATTACGCTTAGCAAATTTACAACAGAAATGCATTGGTCTAGACCAACGTTTGTGTCAAGTTTTGTGGAATTTTGAGAACGTTCAAAATTTAACTGTTCTGCACGATTTTTTAAAGAATGTTTTTTTCACTTTCATAGTAACTTGTAGTTATTATTACGCTTAGAAAATCTGCCACACAAATGCATGGGTCTAGACCTATGTTTGGGTCAAGTTGAGAATATTCAAAATTTAGTTGTTTTGCACGATTTTTTAAAGCAAGATTCTTTCCCTTTCATACTACCTTGTAGTTATTATTACGCTTATCAAATATACTACACAAATGCATGGGTCTAGAGCAACGTTTGGATCATGTTTCGTGGAATTCTAAGAACGTTCAAAATTTAGTTGCTTTGCACTATTTTATTAAAGAAAGTTTGTTTACCTTTCATACTAACATGTAGTGATTATTACGCTTAGCAAAATTTACCACACAAATACATGGGTCTAGACCTATGTTTCGGTCCAGTTTAATGGAACTTTGGGAACGTTCAAAATTTAGCTGTTTTGCACGATTTTAGTAAAGGAAGTTTGTTTTCCTTTCATACTGCATTATATTTATTATTACGCTTAACAAATTTACCACACAAATGCATAGGTCTAGACCTACGTTTGGGTCATGTGTCCTGGAATTTTGAGAACCTTCAAAATTTAGATATTTTGCAGGGTATTACTAAAGAAAGTTTGTTTCCCTTTCTTACTAACTTGCAATTATTATTACGCTTAGCAAATTTACCACACAAATGCAAGGGTCTAGACCTACGTTCGGGAATTTTGCTGTTTTGCACGATTTTATTAAAGCAAGTTTGTTTCCCTTCTACACTAACTTCTAATTTTTATTACACTTAGCAAATTTACAACACAAATGCATGGATCTAGACCTATGTTTGGGTCAAGTTTCGTGGAATTTTGAAAATGTTGAAAATTAAACTGTTTTGCACGATTTTTTAAAGCAAGTTTTTTTTCCCTTTCATACTAACTTGTAGTTATTATTACGCTTAGGAAATCTTCCATGCAAATGCATGGGTTTAGACTTATGTTTGGGTCAAGTTTCGTGGAATTCTGAAAACCTTCGAAATTTAGCTGTTTTGCACGATTTTTTAAAGCAAGATTCTTTCCCTTTCATACTAACTTGTAGTTATTATTAGGCTTAGCATATTACCACACAAATGCATGGGTCTATACCTATGTTTGGGTCAACTTTCGTGGAACTTTAAGAAAACATTCAAAATTTTGTTGTTTTGCACGGTTTTATTAAAGAAAGTTTATTTTTCTTTCATACTAACATATAGTTATTATTACGCTTAGCAAATTTACCACAAAAATGCATGGGTCTAGACCTTTGTTTGGGTCCAGTTTCGTAGAATTTTGAGAGCGTTCAAAATTTAGATGTTTTGCACGGTGTTATTAAAGCAAGTTTGTTTTCGTTTTGTACTAACTTGTAATTATTATTACGCTTAGCAAATTTACAATACAAATGCATCAGTCTAGACCTACGTTTGTGTCATGTTTTGTGGAATTTGGAGAACGTTTAAAATTTAACAGTATGTTTGGCTTCGGTTTTGGGCCATCTAAACTCGATTTAATGTGTGGTATTCAATATTTTATCTGTTTTTGTCTCATTTCTAGGTATTTTGTAACAGTTAATGGGGGACAAAATTGAAATTTCTCTCTCTTCATTAACAAACTACAGAATATCTCTTTCCTCATTCTGCAGCCGTTGATTCTTTCCTCATTCTGCAGCCGTTGAAGCCATCGCCTCCTTCACCACGTCGGTTCATCTTCTTCCCAAATTCGTCTTTAGATCTAACACAATTCCATGACCTAAGGGTTTAATTCTATACTGTTCCACTCCTCTCAACATGGCGAACATTTGGATCCGATTGGATTTTAGTTTTTATCAACATCGCTTGAAGCCGGTAAAATCTCCTCCGCCGCGATTTCAGCTTCGATTGAGCAATACTCATATGTTTATACGAAATGGGTTCTACTTTCTTCTTAAAGGGAGCATACCAACCCTTTTATATTCAAGATTTCTCTTTTATATGATTTTTTTCGTTTTCCTTTTTCATTGACTTTTGAATTAAAGATTAAATTTTTTTGTTGCAGTATGAATGCATATGCATTTAAATGACACCGGTCCTGATTTTCTTGTTCATGTATGTTAGAATTTGCAGCCTTGAGATTCTTCTGAGTTCTGAATCGACTATCATCAGACAACTCAAATGAATCCAGACCCCAAGAACTCCAAAGTCTTACCATCAAACTTACCCAACTCGAATGGTTCAAGTCACCTTCACGCTATTCCCAGATGAAGTCTTGGAGAAGGTCCTGCCATTCATAGATTCACACAAGGGCGGGAACTCGATTTCTCTTGTCTGCAAAGACTGGTACAACGCTTTTCTGATTTCAATTTGTTGCCGCGAGATTGGGGTGCTAATGTGCACTCCTCTGAATTTTTCTCAATTTTTATGTGATTTTTAGAATTCAAAGTTGATTCAATTATTGATGGCTACTGTTTCGCCATTAATAATTGCTGCCAATGCATGTGGTGCTTTGTATTACTGAAAAACTTTTCAGTTAATTTTCGTATACTTTGTACTCTTCTGAGACATCTGTCGGCTATTAAGTTACTTTTTTCTGCACTAAATCACTTGATGCTGATATAATGAAAGAAATTACTATTTACCCGTGAAGTGTACTGTCCTTCTCCCTCTATATAATGTGTTACAACTCTTTATGCGATTTTCACTTTCGTTATATCTGTTGAGCTTATTCTGCCGAAAGTAAAGTATAGCATTGCAAGTGTTTACACATTGTTGGTCGAGTACTATCATCCGTCTAACATTTGGCTTTACCATTTTCTTGTTATTAAGGTATGTATCATACTTTCGCTCACTAATCGTGTTCTTAAATGTTGTATTCTTCAAATTTTTAAGATGAAAAATGCTTAATTTGGTTTTACTTCTTGTTGACGTTGCAAGGCATGATGAATTACTTTGACTTGTTTGTTCTATGTTCTTGGATTGGCGTAATCATCGAATATGTGTACTGTGAGGGTCGTTTATTTAGTCTGTGATTAACTATATGGTTTTAGTTTTTTGATCGTTAATTCAGTGAAAGTAGTAATTAATTCCGCATTTTGTTTAGATTTTGTAGATTGATTCTTCGTTATAACGCATCTAAGATTTAGGAGTCTAGAATCTTAAACTAGGAGGATTCTCCAATGAAATTTGTAGGTCTTTCTGATCTGCATCCTTACATTTCCTAGCAAATAGGTGGAAGCTCAATAGTATTTTTCCTTTCTTCCTTTGGCTTTTAAAAAAAGCAAAAATCAGACCAATTATTCATTTTATCTTTACCTTCTGCAAATGGACAGACAAACTTGTGACTCTCTACATTGAACAACTGCTGCTGCAATTACATACATGACTTTGTTGGTTTCAACCTTATAAGAGCCAAACATCCTACCCCAGTTTCTTGTCTTGCATGATCTGTGAGTGAAATCAGGCAACTGCGCTTTTGAGTTCTCTGTATGGTTTTGCACTTATTTCGTTTATTATCTGTTTGAACGATTTTCTAGGGTAGAATTAATGTTGATGTTGTTATTTATTTTTGGTTGGTGTTTGGTGAGTTTTTGTTGTTCTTCTAGGCTTTGATCATTGTTTTTAAGTTTTTCTTTTGTGTAATTGATTAAGAGATACTTAACAGACATCAAAGGGCAGAAATCTGTGTGTTAATTATTTTTTTGCTTTTCCTTTTGGTATGAGGTTGTTGTGTAATGGTTGAAAAACTGGTGTGAGAATTTCAATAATGTAAGTATTCATTAATAAATATGCATAAATTGGTATTATTTCTTCGGCGTGACTTTGCAAATTTCTTTATTAATCGGTTGATATGTTGGTATTCGGGTTCATAAAAGCTTTCCTGCTTTTTGGATTGTCATTGTGCTTTGTTTGGCTGGTTAATTTCTTGATGGGATTCAATGTATTGTATTTCTCTTTCTTCAAAAAAAAAAGTTTTTTTTTATTTTGTTGAAAAAATGTATGTTAAGTGCTTTTGTTATGTGCTTATACATATATATATGCATATAGGGAATTGAAGTTTGATTAGGGTATTTTGTTGTTTTAATAATGGTGTTCTAAGTTGTAGTTTGCGAGTTGCACATCTTTTTTAATGGATTGATTACTTGCTTTGTTTGAAATTTATAGTTTTTATTATCAAATTACATTTTCTATTATACATTTTATTGTATTTAATATATACATACTATGGGTACAAAAATAACATATAATTTAATGATTCTTTGCTTTCTGCAAAGGCAAAGGTGGATTAGAGGTGTGCGTGATAAGATTGTGAACATGAAGGTGACTTGTACATTAGAGATACTAATTTTATGAATAAGGTGGGGTTGATTAGATTCTAAAATAGTGTAATTAATTAAGATTGGATTGAACAATAAATATTTTTGCTTATGCATTCATTCATGATAAAGGATAAGATGATGAGATTGTTTTGTTTTTTGTGATGATGACAAGCGTTTAGGTATGGAGAATAGTAGTGGGGTGGATGCATATGATGAATGGGGTAGCAGGTAAAAAGTAATAATGAAGGTATGGGAATAGCAGCGGTTGAGATGGGGGCCTGTCGGGGCTAATTTAGCATTTACTAGTTGTAAAGGCTAGAAACGGAATGCCAACCGGCGGGTCACATTTATTTTTGAATTCACAGTTAATATCGATTTTGCTATAGGAACAGGGAGTTTTACTTAGTTGACTCCCATAATTACTTGGGATTCATTTAATGTGAGTGTATACGTTAATTAATAATCGTTTCTCCTTCTTTTGTTAAAACTAGAATTTGATGGAAATAAAATACTCAATCAAATTGTGACAAAAATTCAAATCCTTTTTATAAGAAGCATCGAAACATCAAGGTGGTATAATTTTAATTATCTTGTAATTACTAAATTATACATTGACAATAAACTATATTCGCAAATTAGTGGTTGGTGAGAGTATAAAATTGATTTTATACCCCCTAAAATCATTGTAAAGAGGGCTTTTGAAAGAACAATTGAAAGAATAACACATTATTTTTTATCCACTTGATCTTTAGTGTGGTTTTACCAATACCAGAATATTTTTTCAATTTTTTAATATTTCTTTTTTATAAACAATTTTTTTTATATTAAATATTTTTATCATTTTATTTATTATCTAAAAACCAAATAAATTCAATTATTATTTTTAGAATGTAAGTTTAAAATAATTTTTATATCTTGACAAAGAATCTACTAGATAAACAAACATTAATAATCACGCAAACTGAACCGTTATGGATTTAATTCAATATTCAATAAAACATTGCACATACCAAATTTTTTATTCTAAGTCTTCTACTCAATCTACAGTTACCGGTGCATAAACTCAAAATTATCCAAATTAAATATTAAGATTTTTTATTTATTTGTTTGTTTTATATTATTATTATTATTATTATTTTTATTTTTGGTTGAGAGAGTTTTTAGGTTTATTGGACTTGTGAGATATGGGCTAGTCGGACGAATGATTTATGGGCCTTAAATTCATCATAATGAGAACAACGTTAGCCGCAGATACTAACAATTAGTTAATTATTATAAATAAGAATCTTGTAATTAATATGATTGTGGATGAAAAATTATTAAAAGTTGTTTCGCCTCACCATATAGATGCATCGATCGGACGGCATAGGTTCTTCGCATACGTCTCGCGTGGAAAAAATTGTATGGACCCAGTACATGGAACGAATTTTCATCGAGTTAATGCACGAAGAGTTTGTAAGCCATCGTCTGCAGTCATCAAATTTTTCACCCTCTGTATGGGCTCGTATAACCGATAGGATGAATTGGACATTCGACCAAAGCTATGTATTTAACCCGGAACAACTGAAAGGTGAGCTAAACAGGATGCGTCGTGCATGGCGCCTGTTGATGACCTTGTTAACACTGGGTGGGGATGGGACTACGAGCGGAACACTGTTACAGATGAGTTTGGACGTTTGGAGGAGCTCTGTCGGGTATTAACCTTATTGTCTTAAATTTACATATAATGGGGACTATACCGAACATCTTATTTTAATTTGGTGAAGAAACATTCCACGTTGCTCAAATAAAAATTGCCTAAAAACTGCCTGTGTAGGAAAATTCAGAGTACAAAAAAATTGTTGAACATGGAATACCGCACTTTGACCTGTGCACCCAAATGGTCGCAAGGAACACCGCAACGGGAGGCATTGCACGGTCCTTCGGACAACCCACCCGAGGAGGTCAGACTGTATCCATCGGTGACGACGAACATATAATGGGTGAGAATTCAGGTAGTCGCCGTTCGCATGAGGACTATGAGGATACAGCATTCTCTGAGTCACAACGATGCCGACACCTGGCCGGTACTTACCTACTCTGGCGGCACAAAGTTTTGCATCACCATCTAGTAGCAAACGCTCAACAAGGCATGGGATGAGCGAATTACAAAGCAAGAAGCTCGAGACAATGGACAAGTTGCAAGAGTCAATGAAGGGAAAGATAGATAGAACTGGCGTTAAAGCTACGGAGTCTATCGAGCGTTGCGTAGATGAGTTGACAAAATTTAAGGATCTGCTTGACATAATTTTCACAACAGCGTTGGAGCGTTTTCATAGTGATAGCACGCGAACGATATTCCTCCATTTAGATGATGACAACAAATTGCGCTGGTTGTTCTCATTAGGAAAGTAATTCATACTTATCACAGTGGATTGACTATGGATTAAATAGCTATGGGGCTGCACATCTATACTTTGAGTTTAAAGTATTCGTCTATTTATTATGATTGCTGATGTTTATTGTCTCAACTCGAGATTCCATATTGTGTCTCTTGTTTTTCTTTTTCATATACTCGTGCAGAACTATGGCGAGTGCAACTGAGAGAGCTGTTGAAGACACAAATTCATCTAGTAGCAGCCTGGGGGACACCCGGGACTCCAAGCAGCAATCTGCTGTCCCTGAAAGGTTTTATGCTTTTAGAGATATGATCTGCCTGGAGCTGTTTGAGATAATATTCTCGTAATACTAGTGTGTTGCAAGGTGAAGGATGGGTAGCCGAGATAATGACAACTCCACACACGGGCAAGTTTTATGACAATATTCGCATCACAAAACCATGCTTCTATGCTTCAGTTGATGCACTAACTTCTAGGGGATTGCTACCTCATGGTCAGACCTCGAGAGTTAGCTCCATTGAGGAGGTTGCACTCTTCTTGCAAACGGTCAGCATGCATAAACGACAACGCGACAATATGGAGTGATTCCAACACTCACTTGAGACTATTCACCGTAGATTCCACCGAGTGCTATCCGCATTGTGCGCTATGGCACCCGAACTAATCACTTACCCCAATTTTACAGACACTCATCCCAGTGTGGCTACCAATTCAGATTTCTATCCTTACTTTAAGGTAAATATTGTATCTTTATTATCTACAAGAAGCCGCCTTGCATTGACAACTAATTTCTATGAAATTTATAGGCATATAACTATGATCCATTCACACTTTAACATTTTTTTCAATGGACCATAGGATTGTGTCGGAACGATGGATGGGACTTTGGTGCCGGCATGGGTCCCGCAGATAGATCAGAATCGATATCGATCTCGTAAAGGACGATTAGCACAGAACATTTTGGCTATCTGGGTGGGAAGGGCGTGCGGCTGACGCACGTATCTTGAACCATGCTATAGGGTATTTAAGGGTATCATTGTCGTAGTTTAATTGGGCAATATGCCGTATTAATCCAAAATATATTTTTCAATCCATTGCAATCTGTAGTTATAAATTATAATTAGTTAATACTGGATTATGTGGATCTTCAAATTATAAAAAATTGAAGAATGCATTAGAGGGTTGATATACATGTTAGATGTATAATATTTTCTCAGGTGAGGTTTGTATTTGATTTTTAAACACAAATACATTTTATTTTAACCACTTAATATTTTGTACGTAATATTTTCTACATCATTAGAATAATTAAAAAATTTAAAACATACAAAATAATATAACAATTTTACGCGGTTAATTCATATATTACATTATTTGAATAATGTATTTAAATTTATCACCTCGAACAGAACGTCTAACAAAAAATATTGTTAATCCATTACTCGAGTGCATTTAATTCTTTATAAAAGTGTATTTACATAAATTATTTTTTTTTCATTTCCATACATATATAATTAGAAAAAAATATATATTTTAAACCACTCACAATTAAATAAATTTATATATATTTTTATACATATATGTAAATACATATAAAAGAGACATGATTAGTACTTTTTGTCTTCCCACTACACAACAAGAAACATACCATACTTATTTTATATTATCTCCAAAAATAAATCTAAACATACACACTATCTCTAACTTATTTTTATTTATCTTTGTTTTTCTCTCTCTATCTCCACAAAATACCCAAAAATAAGTTAAAAACAAAACCAAACATTATGTAACTGTTTTGCACGATTTTATAAAGAAAGTTTTTTCCCATTCTTACTAACTTGTAGTTACTATTATGCTTAGCAAATTTACCCCACAAATGCATTGATCTAGACCTACGTTCGGGTCAAGTTTCGAGGTACTTTGAGAAAACTTTCATAATTTTGCTGTTTTGTACGGTTTTATTAAAGAAAGTTTGTTTTTCTTTCATACTAATATGTAGTTATTATTACGCTTAGCAAATTCACGACACAAATGCATGAGTTTAGACCAACTTTTGGGTCAAGTTACGTGCAATTCTGAGAACGTTCAATTTTAGCTGTTTTGCACGGTTTTATTAAAGCAAGTTTGCTTTTATTTTATACTAACTTGTAGTTATTATTACGCTTAGCAAATTTACAATACAAATGCATCAGTCTAGACCTACGTTTGTGTCAAGTTTTGTGGAATTTTGAGAATGTTCAAAATTTAACTGTTTTGCACGATCTTATAAAGAAAGTTTTTTTTCCCTTTCATACTAACTTATAGTTATTATTACGCTTATGAAATCTACCACACAAATGCATGGGTCTAGATCTATGTTTAGGTCAAGTTGAGAACATTCAACATTTAGCTGTCTTGCACGATTTTTTAAAGCAAGATACTTTCCCTTTCATACAAACTTATAGTTATTATTACGCTTATCAAATATACCAATGCATGGGTCTATACCTACGTTTAGGTCAAGTTTCGTGAAACTTTAAGAAAACATTCAAAATTTTGTTGTTTTGCATGATTTTATTAAAAGAAAGTTTGTTTCCCTTTCATACTAACATGTAATTGCTTAGCAAATTTACCATACAAATGGATGGGTCTAGACTTACGTTTGGGTCCAGTTCCGTGGAATTGTGAGAATTTTCAAAATTTAGCTGTTTTGCACGATTTTATTAAATAAAGTTTGCTTCCCTTTCATACTAACTTGTAGTTATTATTACATTGAACAAATATACCATACAAATGCTTAGGTCTAGACCAACGTTTGGGTCAAGTTTTATAAAATTCTGAGAAACGTTCAATATGTAGTTGTTTTGCACTGTTTTATTAAAGAATGTTTGTTTCCCTTTCATACTAACGTGTAGTTATTATTACGCTTAGCAAATTTACCACAAAAATGCATGGGTCTAAACCTATGTTTGGGTCCAGTTTCATGGAACTTTGTGAACGTTCAAAATTAGCTGTTTTGCACGGTTTTATCAAAGAAAGTTTATTTTTCTTTCACACTACCTTATAGTTATTATTACGCTTAACAAATTTACCACACCAATGCATGGATCTATATTTACGTTTGGGTCAAGTTTCGTGGATTGTGAGACGTTCAAAATTTTGATGTTTTGCACGGTGTTATTGAAGAAAATTTGTTTCCTTTTCTACTAATTTACAGTTATTATTACGCTTAGCAAATTTACCATACAAATGCATGGGTCTATACCTACATTTGGATCAAGTTTCGTGGAATTTTAAGTAAACATTCAAAATTTGGCTGTTTTGCACGGTTTTATTAAACAAAAGTTTGTTTCACTTTCATACTAACATGTAGTTATTATTATGCTTAGCAAATTTACCACACAACGCATGGGTCTAGACTTACGTTTTGGTCGAGTTCCGTGGAATTGTGAGAATGTTCAAAATTTACCTGTTTTGCATGATTTTAATAATTAAAGTTTGTTTTCCTTTCATACTAACATGTCGTTATTATTACACAGAACAAATTTACCACACAAATTCATGGGTCTAGACCTATGTTTGGGTCCAGTTTCGTGGAACTTTGGGAAGGTTGAAATTTAGCTGTTTTGCACGGTTTTATTAAAGAACGTTTGTTTTTCTTTCATACTAACTTATAGTTATTATTACGCTTAACAAATTTACCACACAAATGCATAGGTCTAAAACTACGTTTGGGTCAAGTTTCGTGGAATTATGAGAACATTCAAAATTTAGATGTTTTGCACGGTGTTATTAAAGAAAGTTTGTTTCCCTTTCTTACTAACTTGCAGTTATTATTACACTTAGCAAATTTAACACACAAATGCATGGGTCTAAACCTACGTTTGGGCCAACTTTCGTGGAACTTTGAGAAACTTTCATAATTTTGCTGTTTTGTACGGTTTTATTAAAGAAAGTTTGTTTCTCTTTCCTACTAACATGTAGTTACTATTATGCTTAGCAAATTTACCATACAAATGCGTGGGTCTAGACTTACGTTTGGGTCAAGTTCCGTGGAATTGTGAGAATGTTCAAAATTTAGCTGTTATGCACGATTTTAATAAATAAAGATTTCTTACCATTCCTACTAACTTGTAGTTATTATTACGTTTAACAAATTTAGCACACAAATCCAAGAGTTTAGACCTATGTTTGGGTCCAGTTTCGTGGAATTTTGGGAATATTCAAAATTTAGTATGCACGGTTTTATTAAAGAAAGTTTGTTTTCCTTACATACTACCTTATAGTTATTATTACGCTAAAGAAAATTTATCACACAAATGCATAGGTCTAGATTTACGTTTGGGTCAAGTTTCATAGAATTCTATAAACGTTCAAAATTTAGATGTTTTGCACGGTGCTATTAAAGAAAGTTTGTTTCCCTTTCTTACTAACTTGCAGTTGTTATTACGCTTAGCAAATTTATCGCACAAAAGCATGGGTAGAGGTACGTTTGGGTCATGTTTCGTGTAATTTTGAAAACGTTCAAAATTTAACTGTTACGCACGATTTTTTAAAGCAAGTTATATTCCCCTTCATACGAACTTGTAGTTATTATTACGCTTAGAATATCTACCACACAAAATGCATGGGTCTAGACCTATGTTTGGGTCAAGTTTCGTGAAATTTTAAAAACATTCAAAATTAAGCTGTTTTGCTTGATATTTTAAAGCAAGATTCTTTCCCTTTCATACTAACTTATAGTTATTATTACGCTTAGCAAATTTACGAAACAAATGCATGGGTCTATATCTACGTTTCGGTCATGTTTCGGGGAACTTTGAGAAAACTTTCATAATTTTGTTGTTTTGCACTGTTTTGTTAAAGAAAGTTTGTTTTTCTCTTTTATACTAACACGTAGTCATTATTATGGTTAGCAAATTTACCACCCATATGCATAGGTCTAGACCAATGTTTGGGTCATGTTTCGTGCAATTCTCAGAACGTTCAATAGTTAGCTGTTTTGCACGCTATTATTAAAGCAAGTTTGTTCTCTTTTATACTAACTTGTAGTTATTATTATGCTTAGCAAATATACAATACAAATGCATGGATCTAGACCTACGTTTGGGTCAATTTTCGTAAAATTTTGGGAACGTTCAAAATTTAGTCGTTTTGCATGATTTTTTAAAGCAAAATTACTTTCCTTTCATACTAACTTTTAGTTATTATTATGCTTAGCATATTTACCACACAAATGAATGGGTCTATACCAATGTTCGGGTCAAGTTTGATGGAACTTTAAGGAAACATGTAAAATTTTGTTGTTTTGCTTGATTTTGTTAAAGAAAGTTTGTTTCCCTTTCATACTAACATGTAGTTATTATTACGCTTAGCAAATTTACGACACAAATGCATGGATCTATACTTACGTTTGGGTCAAGTTTCGTGGATTGTGAGAACGTTCAATATTTAGCTATTCTGCACGATTTTATTAAATAAAGTTTGTTTCCCCTTTCATACTAACGTGTAGTTATTATTACGCTTAGAAAATTTAGCACACAAATCCAACTGTCTACATACGTTTGAGTGAAGTTTCGTGGAACTTTGAGAAAACTTTCAAAATTTTGCTGTTTTGCACGATTTTATTAATGTAAGTTTGTTTTCCTTTAATACTAATATGTAGTTATTATTACGCTTAGCAAATTTACCACACAACGCATGGGTCTAGACTTACGTTTTGGTCGAGTTCCGTGGAATTGTGAGAATGTTCAAAATTTACCTGTTTTGCATGATTTTAATAATTAAAGTTTGTTTTCCTTTCATACTAACATGTCGTTATTATTACACAGAACAAATTTACCACACAAATTCATGGGTCTAGACCTATGTTTGGGTCCAGTTTCGTGGAACTTTGGGAAGGTTGAAATTTAGCTGTTTTGCACGGTTTTATTAAAGAACGTTTGTTTTTCTTTCATACTAACTTATAGTTATTATTACGCTTAACAAATTTACCACACAAATGCATAGGTCTAAAACTACGTTTGGGTCAAGTTTCGTGGAATTATGAGAACATTCAAAATTTAGATGTTTTGCACGGTGTTATTAAAGAAAGTTTGTTTCCCTTTCTTACTAACTTGCAGTTATTATTACACTTAGCAAATTTAACACACAAATGTATGGGTCTAAACCTACGTTTGGGCCAACTTTCGTGGAACTTTGAGAAACTTTCATAATTTTGCTGTTTTGCACGGTTTTATTAAAGAAAGTTTGTTTCTCTTTCCTACTAACATGTAGTTACTATTATGCTTAGCAAATTTACCATACAAATGCGTGGGTCTAGACTTACGTTTGGGTCAAGTTCCGTGGAATTGTGAGAATGTTCAAAATTTAGCTGTTATGCACGATTTTAATAAATAAAGATTTCTTACCATTCCTACTAACTTGTAGTTATTATTACGTTTAACAAATTTAGCACACAAATCCAAGAGTTTAGACCTATGTTTGGGTCCAGTTTCGTGGAATTTTGGGAATATTCAAAATTTAGTTGTTTTGCACGGTTTTATTAAAGAAAGTTTGTTTTCCTTACATACTACCTTATAGTTATTATTACGCTAAAGAAAATTTATCACACAAATGCATAGGTCTAGATTTACGTTTGGGTCAAGTTTCATAGAATTCTATAAACGTTCAAAATTTAGATGTTTTGCACGGTGCTATTAAAGAAAGTTTGTTTCCCTTTCTTACTAACTTGCAGTTGTTATTACGCTTAGCAAATTTATCGCACAAAAGCATGGGTAGAGGTACGTTTGGGTCATGTTTCGTGTAATTTTGAAAACGTTCAAAATTTAACTGTTACGCACGATTTTTTAAAGCAAGTTGTATTCCCCTTCATACGAACTTGTAGTTATTATTACGCTTAGAATATCTACCACACAAAATGCATGGGTCTAGACCTATGTTTGGGTCAAGTTTCGTGAAATTTTAAAAACATTCAAAATTAAGCTGTTTTGCTTGATATTTTAAAGCAAGATTCTTTCCCTTTCATACTAACTTATAGTTATTATTACGCTTAGCAAATTTACGAAACAAATGCATGGGTCTATATCTACGTTTGGGTCATGTTTCGGGGAACTTTGAGAAAACTTTCATAATTTTGTTGTTTTGTCACTGTTTTGTTAAAGAAAGTTTGTTTTTCTCTTTTATACTAACACGTAGTCATTATTATGGTTAGCAAATTTACCACCCATATGCATAGGTCTAGACCAATGTTTGGGTCATGTTTCGTGCAATTCTCAGAACGTTCAATAGTTAGCTGTTTTGCACGCTATTATTAAAGCAAGTTTGTTCTCTTTTATACTAACTTGTAGTTATTATTATGCTTAGCAAATATACAATACAAATGCATGGATCTAGACCTACGTTTGGGTCAATTTTCGTAAAATTTTGGGAACGTTCAAAATTTAGTCGTTTTGCATGATTTTTTAAAGCAAAATTACTTTCCTTTCATACTAACTTTTAGTTATTATTATGCTTAGCATATTTACCACACAAATGCATGGGTCTATACCAATGTTCGGGTCAAGTTTGATGGAACTTTAAGGAAACATGTAAAATTTTGTTGTTTTGCTTGATTTTGTTAAAGAAAGTTTGTTTCCCTTTCATACTAACATGTAGTTATTATTACGCTTAGCAATTTTACGACACAAATGCATGGATCTATATTTACGTTTGGGTCAAGTTTCGTGGATTGTGAGAACGTTCAATATTTAGCTATTCTGCACGATTTTATTAAATAAAGTTTGTTTCCCCTTTCATACTAACGTGTAGTTATTATTACGCTTAGAAAATTTAGCACACAAATCCATCTGTCTACATACGTTTGAGTGAAGTTTCGTGGAACTTTGAGAAAACTTTCAAAATTTTGCTGTTTTGCACGATTTTATTAATGTAAGTTTGTTTTCCTTTAATACTAATATGTAGTTATTATTACGCTTAGCAAATTTACCACACAACGCATGGGTCTAGACTTACGTTTTGGTCGAGTTCCGTGGAATTGTGAGAATGTTCAAAATTTACCTGTTTTGCATTATTTTAATAATTAAAGTTTGTTTTCCTTTCATACTAACATGTCGTTATTATTACACAGAACAAATTTACCACACAAATTCATGGGTCTAGACCTATGTTTGGGTCCAGTTTCGTGGAACTTTGGGAAGGTTGAAATTTAGCTGTTTTGCACGGTTTATTAAAAAACGTTTGTTTTTCTTTCATACTAACTTATAGTTACTATTACGCTTAACAAATTTACCACACAAATGCATAGGTCTAAAACTACGTTTGGGTCAAGTTTCGTGGAATTATGAGAACATTCAAAATTTAGATGTTTTGCACGGTGTTATTAAAGAAAGTTTGTTTCCCTTTCTTACTAACTTGCAGTTATTATTACACTTAGCAAATTTAACACACAAATGCATGGGTCTAAACCTACGTTTGGGCCAACTTTCGTGGAACTTTGAGAAACTTTCATAAGTTTGCTGTTTTGCACGGTTTTATTAAAGAAAGTTTGTTTCTCTTTCCTACTAACATGTAGTTACTATTATGCTTAGCAAATTTACCATACAAATGGGTGGGTCTAGACTTACGTTTGGGTCAAGTTCCGTGGAATTGTGAGAATGTTCAAAATTTAGCTGTTATGCACGATTTTAATAAATAAAGATTTCTTACCATTCCTACTAACTTGTAGTTATTATTACGTTTAACAAATTTAGCACACAAATCCAAGAGTTTAGACCTATGTTTGGGTCCAGTTTCGTGGAATTTTGGGAATATTCAAAATTTAGTTGTTTTGCACGGTTTTATTAAAGAAAGTTTGTTTTCCTTACATACTACCTTATAGTTATTATTACGCTAAAGAAAATTTATCACACAAATGCATAGGTCTAGATTTACGTTTGGGTCAAGTTTCATAGAATTCTATAAACGTTCAAAATTTAGATGTTTTGCACGGTGCTATTAAAGAAAGTTTGTTTCCCTTTCTTACTAACTTGCAGTTGTTATTACGCTTAGCAAATTTATCGCACAAAAGCATGGGTAGAGGTACGTTTGGGTCATGTTTCGTGTAATTTTGAAAACGTTCAAAATTTAACTGTTACGCACGATTTTTTAAAGCAAGTTATATTCCCCTTCATACGAACTTGTAGTTATTATTACGCTTAGAATATCTACCACACAAAATGCATGGGTCTAGACCTATGTTTGGGTCAAGTTTCGTGAAATTTTAAAAACATTCAAAATTAAGCTGTTTTGCTTGATATTTTAAAGCAAGATTCTTTCCCTTTCATACTAACTTATAGTTATTATTACGCTTAGCAAATTTACGAAACAAATGCATGGGTCTATATCTACGTTTCGGTCATGTTTCGGGGAACTTTGAGAAAACTTTCATAATTTTGTTGTTTTGCACTGTTTTGTTAAAGAAAGTTTGTTTTTCTCTTTTATACTAACACGTAGTCATTATTATGGTTAGCAAATTTACCACCCATATGCATAGGTCTAGACCAATGTTTGGGTCATGTTTCGTGCAATTCTCAGAACGTTCAATAGTTAGCTGTTTTGCACGCTATTATTAAAGCAAGTTTGTTCTCTTTTATACTAACTTGTAGTTATTATTATGCTTAGCAAATATACAATACAAATGCATGGATCTAGACCTACGTTTGGGTCAATTTTCGTAAAATTTTGGGAACGTTCAAAATTTACTCGTTTTGCATGATTTTTTAAAGCAAAATTACTTTCCTTTCATACTAACTTTTAGTTATTATTATGCTTAGCATATTTACCACACAAATGCATGGGTCTATACCAATGTTCGGGTCAAGTTTGATGGAACTTTAAGGAAACATGTAAAATTTTGCTGTTTTGCTTGATTTTGTTAAAGAAAGTTTGTTTCCCTTTCATACTAACATGTAGTTATTATTACGCTTAGCAAATTTACGACACAAATGCATGGATCTATACTTACGTTTCGGTCAAGTTTCGTGGATTGTGAGAACGTTCAATATTTAGCTATTCTGCACGATTTTATTAAATAAAGTTTGTTTCCCCTTTCATACTAACGTGTAGTTATTATTACGCTTAGCAAATTTAGCACACAAATCCATCTGTCTACATACGTTTGAGTGAAGTTTCGTGGAACTTTGAGAAAACTTTCAAAATTTTGCTGTTTTGCACGATTTTATTAATGTAAGTTTGTTTTCCTTTAATACTAATATGTAGTTATTATTACGCTTAGCAAATTTACCACACAACGCATGGGTCTAGACTTACGTTTTGGTCGAGTTCCGTGGAATTGTGAGAATGTTCAAAATTTACCTGTTTTGCATGATTTTAATAATTAAAGTTTGTTTTCCTTTCATACTAACATGTCGTTATTATTACACAGAACAAATTTACCACACAAATTCATGGGTCTAGACCTATGTTTGGGTCCAGTTTCGTGGAACTTTGGGAAGGTTGAAATTTAGCTGTTTTGCACGGTTTTATTAAAGAACGTTTGTTTTTCTTTCATACTAACTTATAGTTATTATTACGCTTAACAAATTTACCACACAAATGCATAGGTCTAAAACTACGTTTGGGTCAAGTTTCGTGGAATTATGAGAACATTCAAAATTTAAATGTTTTGCACGGTGTTATTAAAGAAAGTTTGTTTCCCTTTCTTACTAACTTGCAGTTATTATTACACTTAGCAAATTTAACACACAAATGTATGGGTCTAAACCTACGTTTGGGCCAACTTTCGTGGAACTTTGAGAAACTTTCATAATTTTGCTGTTTTGCACGGTTTTATTAAAGAAAGTTTGTTTCTCTTTCCTACTAACATGTAGTTACTATTATGCTTAGCAAATTTACCATACAAATGCGTGGGTCTAGACTTACGTTTGAGTCAAGTTCCGTGGAATTGTGAGAATGTTCAAAATTTAGCTGTTATGCACGATTTTAATAAATAAAGATTTCTTACCATTCCTACTAACTTGTAGTTATTATTACGTTTAACAAATTTAGCACACAAATCCAAGAGTTTAGACCTATGTTTGGGTCCAGTTTCGTGGAATTTTGGGAATATTCAAAATTTAGTTGTTTTGCACGGTTTTATTAAAGAAAGTTTGTTTTCCTTACATACTACCTTATAGTTATTATTACGCTAAAGAAAATTTATCACACAAATGCATAGGTCTAGATTTACGTTTGGGTCAAGTTTCATAGAATTCTATAAACGTTCAAAATTTAGATGTTTTGCACGGTGCTATTAAAGAAAGTTTGTTTCCCTTTCTTACTAACTTGCAGTTGTTATTACGCTTAGCAAATTTATCGCACAAAAGCATGGGTAGAGGTACGTTTGGGTCATGTTTCGTGTAATTTTGAAAACGTTCAAAATTTAACTGTTACGCACGATTTTTTAAAGCAAGTTGTATTCCCCTTCATACGAACTTGTAGTTATTATTACGCTTAGAATATCTACCACACAAAATGCATGGGTCTAGACCTATGTTTGGGTCAAGTTTCGTGAAATTCTAAAAACATTCAAAATTAAGCTGTTTTGCTTGATATTTTAAAGCAAGATTCTTTCCCTTTCATACTAACTTATAGTTATTATTACGCTTAGCAAATTTACGAAACAAATGCATGGGTCTATATCTACGTTTGGGTCATGTTTCGGGGAACTTTGAGAAAACTTTCATAATTTTGTTGTTTTGTCACTATTTTGTTAAAGAAAGTTTGTTTTTCTCTTTTATACTAACACGTAGTCATTATTATGGTTAGCAAATTTACCACCCATATGCATAGGTCTAGACCAATGTTTGGGTCATGTTTCGTGCAATTCTCAGAACGTTCAATAGTTAGCTGTTTTGCACGCTATTATTAAAGCAAGTTTGTTCTCTTTTATACTAACTTGTAGTTATTATTATGCTTAGCAAATATACAATACAAATGCATGGATCTAGACCTACGTTTGGGTCAATTTTCGTAAAATTTTGGGAACGTTCAAAATTTAGTCGTTTTGCATGATTTTTTAAAGCAAAATTACTTTCCTTTCATACTAACTTTTAGTTATTATTATGCTTAGCATATTTACCACACAAATGCATGGGTCTATACCAATGTTCGGGTCAAGTTTGATGGAACTTTAAGGAAACATGTAAAATTTTGTTGTTTTGCTTGATTTTGTTAAAGAAAGTTTGTTTCCCTTTCATACTAACATGTAGTTATTATTACGCTTAGCAATTTTACGACACAAATGCATGGATCTATATTTACGTTTGGGTCAAGTTTCGTGGATTGTGAGAACGTTCAATATTTAGCTATTCTGCACGATTTTATTAAATAAAGTTTGTTTCCCCTTTCATACTAACGTGTAGTTATTATTACGCTTAGAAAATTTAGCACACAAATCCATCTGTCTACATACGTTTGAGTGAAGTTTCGTGGAACTTTGAGAAAACTTTCAAAATTTTGCTGTTTTGCACGATTTTATTAATGTAAGTTTGTTTTCCTTTAATACTAATATGTAGTTATTATTACGCTTAGCAAATTTACCACACAACGCATGGGTCTAGACTTACGTTTTGGTCGAGTTCCGTGGAATTGTGAGAATGTTCAAAATTTACCTGTTTTGCATTATTTTAATAATTAAAGTTTGTTTTCCTTTCATACTAACATGTCGTTATTATTACACAGAACAAATTTACCACACAAATTCATGGGTCTAGACCTATGTTTGGGTCCAGTTTCGTGGAACTTTGGGAAGGTTGAAATTTAGCTGTTTTGCACGGTTTATTAAAAAACGTTTGTTTTTCTTTCATACTAACTTATAGTTACTATTACGCTTAACAAATTTACCACACAAATGCATAGGTCTAAAACTACGTTTGGGTCAAGTTTCGTGGAATTATGAGAACATTCAAAATTTAGATGTTTTGCACGGTGTTATTAAAGAAAGTTTGTTTCCCTTTCTTACTAACTTGCAGTTATTATTACACTTAGCAAATTTAACACACAAATGCATGGGTCTAAACCTACGTTTGGGCCAACTTTCGTGGAACTTTGAGAAACTTTCATAAGTTTGCTGTTTTGCACGGTTTTATTAAAGAAAGTTTGTTTCTCTTTCCTACTAACATGTAGTTACTATTATGCTTAGCAAATTTACCATACAAATGGGTGGGTCTAGACTTACGTTTGGGTCAAGTTCCGTGGAATTGTGAGAATGTTCAAAATTTAGCTGTTATGCACGATTTTAATAAATAAAGATTTCTTACCATTCCTACTAACTTGTAGTTATTATTACGTTTAACAAATTTAGCACACAAATCCAAGAGTTTAGACCTATGTTTGGGTCCAGTTTCGTGGAATTTTGGGAATATTCAAAATTTAGTTGTTTTGCACGGTTTTATTAAAGAAAGTTTGTTTTCCTTACATACTACCTTATAGTTATTATTACGCTAAAGAAAATTTATCACACAAATGCATAGGTCTAGATTTACGTTTGGGTCAAGTTTCATAGAATTCTATAAACGTTCAAAATTTAGATGTTTTGCACGGTGCTATTAAAGAAAGTTTGTTTCCCTTTCTTACTAACTTGCAGTTGTTATTACGCTTAGCAAATTTATCGCACAAAAGCATGGGTAGAGGTACGTTTGGGTCATGTTTCGTGTAATTTTGAAAACGTTCAAAATTTAACTGTTACGCACGATTTTTTAAAGCAAGTTATATTCCCCTTCATACGAACTTGTAGTTATTATTACGCTTAGAATATCTACCACACAAAATGCATGGGTCTAGACCTATGTTTGGGTCAAGTTTCGTGAAATTTTAAAAACATTCAAAATTAAGCTGTTTTGCTTGATATTTTAAAGCAAGATTCTTTCCCTTTCATACTAACTTATAGTTATTATTACGCTTAGCAAATTTACGAAACAAATGCATGGGTCTATATCTACGTTTCGGTCATGTTTCGGGGAACTTTGAGAAAACTTTCATAATTTTGTTGTTTTGCACTGTTTTGTTAAAGAAAGTTTGTTTTTCTCTTTTATACTAACACGTAGTCATTATTATGGTTAGCAAATTTACCACCCATATGCATAGGTCTAGACCAATGTTTGGGTCATGTTTCGTGCAATTCTCAGAACGTTCAATAGTTAGCTGTTTTGCACGCTATTATTAAAGCAAGTTTGTTCTCTTTTATACTAACTTGTAGTTATTATTATGCTTAGCAAATATACAATACAAATGCATGGATCTAGACCTACGTTTGGGTCAATTTTCGTAAAATTTTGGGAACGTTCAAAATTTAGTCGTTTTGCATGATTTTTTAAAGCAAAATTACTTTCCTTTCATACTAACTTTTAGTTATTATTATGCTTAGCATATTTACCACACAAATGCATGGGTCTATACCAATGTTCGGGTCAAGTTTGATGGAACTTTAAGGAAACATGTAAAATTTTGCTGTTTTGCTTGATTTTGTTAAAGAAAGTTTGTTTCCCTTTCATACTAACATGTAGTTATTATTACGCTTAGCAAATTTACGACACAAATGCATGGATCTATACTTACGTTTGGGTCAAGTTTCGTGGATTGTGAGAACGTTCAATATTTAGCTATTCTGCACGATTTTATTAAATAAAGTTTGTTTCCCCTTTCATACTAACGTGTAGTTATTATTACGCTTAGCAAATTTAGCACACAAATCCATCTGTCTACATACGTTTGAGTGAAGTTTCGTGGAACTTTGAGAAAACTTTCAAAATTTTGCTGTTTTGCACGATTTTATTAATGTAAGTTTGTTTTCCTTTAATACTAATATGTAGTTATTATTACGCTTAGCAAATTTACCACACAACGCATGGGTCTAGACTTACGTTTTGGTCGAGTTCCGTGGAATTGTGAGAATGTTCAAAATTTACCTGTTTTGCATGATTTTAATAATTAAAGTTTGTTTTCCTTTCATACTAACATGTCGTTATTATTACACAGAACAAATTTACCACACAAATTCATGGGTCTAGACCTATGTTTGGGTCCAGTTTCGTGGAACTTTGGGAAGGTTGAAATTTAGCTGTTTTGCACGGTTTTATTAAAGAACGTTTGTTTTTCTTTCATACTAACTTATAGTTATTATTACGCTTAACAAATTTACCACACAAATGCATAGGTCTAAAACTACGTTTGGGTCAAGTTTCGTGGAATTATGAGAACATTCAAAATTTAGATGTTTTGCACGGTGTTATTAAAGAAAGTTTGTTTCCCTTTCTTACTAACTTGCAGTTATTATTACACTTAGCAAATTTAACACACAAATGTATGGGTCTAAACCTACGTTTGGGCCAACTTTCGTGGAACTTTGAGAAACTTTCATAATTTTGCTGTTTTGCACGGTTTTATTAAAGAAAGTTTGTTTCTCTTTCCTACTAACATGTAGTTACTATTATGCTTAGCAAATTTACCATACAAATGCGTGGGTCTAGACTTACGTTTGGGTCAAGTTCCGTGGAATTGTGAGAATGTTCAAAATTTAGCTGTTATGCACGATTTTAATAAATAAAGATTTCTTACCATTCCTACTAACTTGTAGTTATTATTACGTTTAACAAATTTAGCACACAAATCCAAGAGTTTAGACCTATGTTTGGGTCCAGTTTCGTGGAATTTTGGGAATATTCAAAATTTAGTTGTTTTGCACGGTTTTATTAAAGAAAGTTTGTTTTCCTTACATACTACCTTATAGTTATTATTACGCTAAAGAAAATTTATCACACAAATGCATAGGTCTAGATTTACGTTTGGGTCAAGTTTCATAGAATTCTATAAACGTTCAAAATTTAGATGTTTTGCACGGTGCTATTAAAGAAAGTTTGTTTCCCTTTCTTACTAACTTGCAGTTGTTATTACGCTTAGCAAATTTATCGCACAAAAGCATGGGTAGAGGTACGTTTGGGTCATGTTTCGTGTAATTTTGAAAACGTTCAAAATTTAACTGTTACGCACGATTTTTTAAAGCAAGTTGTATTCCCCTTCATACGAACTTGTAGTTATTATTACGCTTAGAATATCTACCACACAAAATGCATGGGTCTAGACCTATGTTTGGGTCAAGTTTCGTGAAATTTTAAAAACATTCAAAATTAAGCTGTTTTGCTTGATATTTTAAAGCAAGATTCTTTCCCTTTCATACTAACTTATAGTTATTATTACGCTTAGCAAATTTACGAAACAAATGCATGGGTCTATATCTACGTTTGGGTCATGTTTCGGGGAACTTTGAGAAAACTTTCATAATTTTGTTGTTTTGTCACTGTTTTGTTAAAGAAAGTTTGTTTTTCTCTTTTATACTAACACGTAGTCATTATTATGGTTAGCAAATTTACCACCCATATGCATAGGTCTAGACCAATGTTTGGGTCATGTTTCGTGCAATTCTCAGAACGTTCAATAGTTAGCTGTTTTGCACGCTATTATTAAAGCAAGTTTGTTCTCTTTTATACTAACTTGTAGTTATTATTATGCTTAGCAAATATACAATACAAATGCATGGATCTAGACCTACGTTTGGGTCAATTTTCGTAAAATTTTGGGAACGTTCAAAATTTAGTCGTTTTGCATGATTTTTTAAAGCAAAATTACTTTCCTTTCATACTAACTTTTAGTTATTATTATGCTTAGCATATTTACCACACAAATGCATGGGTCTATACCAATGTTCGGGTCAAGTTTGATGGAACTTTAAGGAAACATGTAAAATTTTGCTGTTTTGCTTGATTTTGTTAAAGAAAGTTTGTTTCCCTTTCATACTAACATGTAGTTATTATTACGCTTAGCAAATTTACGACACAAATGCATGGATCTATACTTACGTTTGGGTCAAGTTTCGTGGATTGTGAGAACGTTCAATATTTAGCTATTCTGCACGATTTTATTAAATAAAGTTTGTTTCCCCTTTCATACTAACGTGTAGTTATTATTACGCTTAGCAAATTTAGCACACAAATCCATCTGTCTACATACGTTTGAGTGAAGTTTCGTGGAACTTTGAGAAAACTTTCAAAATTTTGCTGTTTTGCACGATTTTATTAATGTAAGTTTGTTTTCCTTTAATACTAATATGTAGTTATTATTACGCTTAGCAAATTTACCACACAACGCATGGGTCTAGACTTACGTTTTGGTCGAGTTCCGTGGAATTGTGAGAATGTTCAAAATTTACCTGTTTTGCATGATTTTAATAATTAAAGTTTGTTTTCCTTTCATACTAACATGTCGTTATTATTACACAGAACAAATTTACCACACAAATTCATGGGTCTAGACCTATGTTTGGGTCCAGTTTCGTGGAACTTTGGGAAGGTTGAAATTTAGCTGTTTTGCACGGTTTTATTAAAGAACGTTTGTTTTTCTTTCATACTAACTTATAGTTATTATTACGCTTAACAAATTTACCACACAAATGCATAGGTCTAAAACTACGTTTGGGTCAAGTTTCGTGGAATTATGAGAACATTCAAAATTTAGATGTTTTGCACGGTGTTATTAAAGAAAGTTTGTTTCCCTTTCTTACTAACTTGCAGTTATTATTACACTTAGCAAATTTAACACACAAATGTATGGGTCTAAACCTACGTTTGGGCCAACTTTCGTGGAACTTTGAGAAACTTTCATAATTTTGCTGTTTTGCACGGTTTTATTAAAGAAAGTTTGTTTCTCTTTCCTACTAACATGTAGTTACTATTATGCTTAGCAAATTTACCATACAAATGCGTGGGTCTAGACTTACGTTTGGGTCAAGTTCCGTGGAATTGTGAGAATGTTCAAAATTTAGCTGTTATGCACGATTTTAATAAATAAAGATTTCTTACCATTCCTACTAACTTGTAGTTATTATTACGTTTAACAAATTTAGCACACAAATCCAAGAGTTTAGACCTATGTTTGGGTCCAGTTTCGTGGAATTTTGGGAATATTCAAAATTTAGTTGTTTTGCACGGTTTTATTAAAGAAAGTTTGTTTTCCTTACATACTACCTTATAGTTATTATTACGCTAAAGAAAATTTATCACACAAATGCATAGGTCTAGATTTACGTTTGGGTCAAGTTTCATAGAATTCTATAAACGTTCAAAATTTAGATGTTTTGCACGGTGCTATTAAAGAAAGTTTGTTTCCCTTTCTTACTAACTTGCAGTTGTTATTACGCTTAGCAAATTTATCGCACAAAAGCATGGGTAGAGGTACGTTTGGGTCATGTTTCGTGTAATTTTGAAAACGTTCAAAATTTAACTGTTACGCACGATTTTTTAAAGCAAGTTGTATTCCCCTTCATACGAACTTGTAGTTATTATTACGCTTAGAATATCTACCACACAAAATGCATGGGTCTAGACCTATGTTTGGGTCAAGTTTCGTGAAATTTTAAAAACATTCAAAATTAAGCTGTTTTGCTTGATATTTTAAAGCAAGATTCTTTCCCTTTCATACTAACTTATAGTTATTATTACGCTTAGCAAATTTACGAAACAAATGCATGGGTCTATATCTACGTTTGGGTCATGTTTCGGGGAACTTTGAGAAAACTTTCATAATTTTGTTGTTTTGTCACTGTTTTGTTAAAGAAAGTTTGTTTTTCTCTTTTATACTAACACGTAGTCATTATTATGGTTAGCAAATTTACCACCCATATGCATAGGTCTAGACCAATGTTTGGGTCATGTTTCGTGCAATTCTCAGAACGTTCAATAGTTAGCTGTTTTGCACGCTATTATTAAAGCAAGTTTGTTCTCTTTTATACTAACTTGTAGTTATTATTATGCTTAGCAAATATACAATACAAATGCATGGATCTAGACCTACGTTTGGGTCAATTTTCGTAAAATTTTGGGAACGTTCAAAATTTAGTCGTTTTGCATGATTTTTTAAAGCAAAATTACTTTCCTTTCATACTAACTTTTAGTTATTATTATGCTTAGCATATTTACCACACAAATGCATGGGTCTATACCAATGTTCGGGTCAAGTTTGATGGAACTTTAAGGAAACATGTAAAATTTTGCTGTTTTGCTTGATTTTGTTAAAGAAAGTTTGTTTCCCTTTCATACTAACATGTAGTTATTATTACGCTTAGCAAATTTACGACACAAATGCATGGATCTATACTTACGTTTGGGTCAAGTTTCGTGGATTGTGAGAACGTTCAATATTTAGCTATTCTGCACGATTTTATTAAATAAAGTTTGTTTCCCCTTTCATACTAACGTGTAGTTATTATTACGCTTAGCAAATTTAGCACACAAATCCATCTGTCTACATACGTTTGAGTGAAGTTTCGTGGAACTTTGAGAAAACTTTCAAAATTTTGCTGTTTTGCACGATTTTATTAATGTAAGTTTGTTTTCCTTTAATACTAATATGTAGTTATTATTACGCTTAGCAAATTTACCACACAACGCATGGGTCTAGACTTACGTTTTGGTCGAGTTCCGTGGAATTGTGAGAATGTTCAAAATTTACCTGTTTTGCATGATTTTAATAATTAAAGTTTGTTTTCCTTTCATACTAACATGTCGTTATTATTACACAGAACAAATTTACCACACAAATTCATGGGTCTAGACCTATGTTTGGGTCCAGTTTCGTGGAACTTTGGGAAGGTTGAAATTTAGCTGTTTTGCACGGTTTTATTAAAGAACGTTTGTTTTTCTTTCATACTAACTTATAGTTATTATTACGCTTAACAAATTTACCACACAAATGCATAGGTCTAAAACTACGTTTGGGTCAAGTTTCGTGGAATTATGAGAACATTCAAAATTTAGATGTTTTGCACGGTGTTATTAAAGAAAGTTTGTTTCCCTTTCTTACTAACTTGCAGTTATTATTACACTTAGCAAATTTAACACACAAATGCATGGGTCTAAACCTACGTTTGGGCCAACTTTCGTGGAACTTTGAGAAACTTTCATAATTTTGCTGTTTTGCACGGTTTTATTAAAGAAAGTTTGTTTCTCTTTCCTACTAACATGTAGTTACTATTATGCTTAGCAAATTTACCATACAAATGGGTGGGTCTAGACTTACGTTTGGGTCAAGTTCCGTGGAATTGTGAGAATGTTCAAAATTTAGCTGTTATGCACGATTTTAATAAATAAAGATTTCTTACCATTCCTACTAACTTGTAGTTATTATTACGTTTAACAAATTTAGCACACAAATCCAAGAGTTTAGACCTATGTTTGGGTCCAGTTTCGTGGAATTTTGGGAATATTCAAAATTTAGTTGTTTTGCACGGTTTTATTAAAGAAAGTTTGTTTTCCTTACATACTACCTTATAGTTATTATTACGCTAAAGAAAATTTATCACACAAATGCATAGGTCTAGATTTACGTTTGGGTCAAGTTTCATAGAATTCTATAAACGTTCAAAATTTAGATGTTTTGCACGGTGCTATTAAAGAAAGTTTGTTTCCCTTTCTTACTAACTTGCAGTTGTTATTACGCTTAGCAAATTTATCGCACAAAAGCATGGGTAGAGGTACGTTTGGGTCATGTTTCGTGTAATTTTGAAAACGTTCAAAATTTAACTGTTACGCACGATTTTTTAAAGCAAGTTATATTCCCCTTCATACGAACTTGTAGTTATTATTACGCTTAGAATATCTACCACACAAAATGCATGGGTCTAGACCTATGTTTGGGTCAAGTTTCGTGAAATTTTAAAAACATTCAAAATTAAGCTGTTTTGCTTGATATTTTAAAGCAAGATTCTTTCCCTTTCATACTAACTTATAGTTATTATTACGCTTAGCAAATTTACGAAACAAATGCATGGGTCTATATCTACGTTTGGGTCATGTTTCGGGGAACTTTGAGAAAACTTTCATAATTTTGTTGTTTTGCACTGTTTTGTTAAAGAAAGTTTGTTTTTCTCTTTTATACTAACACATAGTCATTATTATGGTTAGCAAATTTACCACCCATATGCATAGGTCTAGACCAATGTTTGGGTCATGTTTCGTGCAATTCTCAGAACGTTCAATAGTTAGCTATTTTGCACGCTATTATTAAAGCAAGTTTGTTCTCTTTTATACTAACTTGTAGTTATTATTATGCTTAGCAAATATACAATACAAATGCATGGATCTAGACCTACGTTTGGGTCAATTTTCGTAAAATTTTGGGAACGTTCAAAATTTAGTCGTTTTGCATCATTTTTTAAAGCAAAATTACTTTCCTTTCATACTAACTTTTAGTTATTATTATGCTTAGCATATTTACCACACAAATGCATGGGTCTATACCAATGTTCGGGTCAAGTTTGATGGAACTTTAAGAAAACATGTAAAATTTTGCTGTTTTGCTTGATTTTATTAAAGAAAGTTTGTTTCCCTTTCATACTAACATGTAGTTATTGTTACGCTTAGCAAATTTACGACACAAATGCATGGATCTATACTTACGTTTGGGTCAAGTTTCGTGGATTGTGAGAATGTTCAATATTTAGCTATTCTGCATGATTTTATTAAATAAAGTTTGTTTCCCCTTTCATACTAACGTGTAGTTATTATTACGCTTAGCAAATTTAGCACACAAATCCATCTGTCTACATACGTTTGAGTGAAGTTTCGTGGAACTTTGAGAAAACTTTCAAAATTTTGCTGTTTTGCACGATTTTATTAATGTAAGTTTGTTTTCCTTTAATACTAATATGTAGTTATTATTACGCTTAGCAAATTTACCACACAAATGCATGGGTCTACACTTACGTTTTGGTCGAGTTCCGTGGAATTGTGAGAATGTTCAAAATTTACCTGTTTTGCATGATTTTAATAATTAAAGTTTGTTTTCCTTTCATACTAACATGTCGTTATTATTACACAGAACAAATTTACCACACAAATTCATGGGTCTAGACCTATGTTTGGGTCCAGTTTCGTGGAACTTTGGGAAGGTTGAAATTTAGCTGTTTTGCACGGTTTTATTAAAGAACGTTTGTTTTTCTTTCATACTAACTTATAGTTATTATTACGCTTAACAAATTTACCACACAAATGCATAGGTCTAAAACTACGTTTGGGTCAAGTTTCGTGGAATTATGAGAATATTCAAAATTTAGATGTTTTGCACGGTGTTATTAAAGAAAGTTTGCTTCCCTTTCTTACTAACTTGCAGTTATTTTTACACTTAGCAAATTTAACACACAAATGCATGGGTCTAAACCTACGTTTGGGCCAACTTTCGTGGAACTTTGAGAAACTTTCATAATTTTGCTGTTTTGCACGGTTTTATTAAAGAAAGTTTGTTTCTCTTTCCTACTAACATGTAGTTACTATTATGCTTAGCAAATTTACCATACAAATGCGTGGGTCTAGACTTACGTTTGGGTCAAGTTCCATGGAATTGTGAGAATGTTCAAAATTTAGCTGTTATGCACGATTTTAATAAATAAAGATTTCTTACCATTCCTACTAACTTGTAGTTATTATTACGTTTAACAAATTTAGCACACAAATCCAAGAGTTTAGACCTATGTTTGGGTCCAGTTTCGTGGAATTTTGGGAATATTCAAAATTTAGTTGTTTTGCACGGTTTTATTAAAGAAAGTTTGTTTTCCTTACATACTACCTTATAGTTATTATTAGGCTAAAGAAAATTTATCACACAAATGCATAGGTCTAGATTTACGTTTGGGTCAAGTTTCATAGAATTCTATAAACGTTCAAAATTTAGATGTTTTGCACGGTGCTATTAAAGAAAGTTTGTTTCCCTTTCTTACTAACTTGCAGTTGTTATTACGCTTAGCAAATTTATCGCACAAAAGCATGGGTAGAGGTACGTTTGGGTCATGTTTCGTGTAATTTTGAAAACGTTCAAAATTTAACTGTTACGCACGATTTTTTAAAGCAAGTTATATTCCCTTCATACGAACTTGTAGTTATTATTACGCTTAGAATATCTACCGCACAAAATGCATGGGTCTAGACCTATGTTTGGGTCAAGTTTCGTGAAATTTTAAAAACATTCAAAATTAAGCTGTTTTGCTTGATATTTTAAAGCAAGATTCTTTTCTTTTCATACTAACTTATAGTTATTATTACGTTTAGCAAATTTACGAAACAAATGCATGGGTCTATATCTACGTTTGGGTCATGTTTCGGGAAAGTTTGAGAAAACTTTCATAATTTTGTTGTTTTGCACTGTTTTGTTAAAGAAAGTTTGTTTCTCTTTTATACTAACACGTAGTCATTATTATGGTTAGCAAATTTACCACCCATATGCATAGGTCTAGATCAATGTTTGGGTCATGTTTCGTGCAATTCTCAGAACGTTCAATAGTTAGCTGTTTTGCACGCTATTATTAAAGCAAGTTTGTTCTCTTTTATACTAACTTGTAGTTATTATTATGCTTAGAAAATATACAATACAAATGCATGGATCTAGACCTACGTTTGGGTCAATTTTCGTAAAATTTTGGGAACGTTCAAAATTTAGTCGTTTTGCATGATTTTTTAAAGCAAAATTACTTTCCTTTCATACTAACTTTTAGTTATTATTATGCTTAGCATATTTACCACACAAATGCATGGGTCTATACCAATATTCGGGTCAAGTTTGATGGAACTTTAAGAAAACATGTAAAATTTTGCTGTTTTGCTTGATTTTATTAAAGAAAGTTTGTTTCCCTTTCATACTAACATGTAGTTATTATTACGCTTAGCAAATTTACGACACAAATGCATGGATCTATACTTACGTTTGGGTCAAGTTTCGTGGATTGTGAGAATGTTCAATATTTAGCTATTCTGCACGATTTTATTAAATAAAGTTTGTTTCCCCTTTCATACTAACGTGTAGTTATTATTACGCTTAGCAAATTTAGCACACAAATCCATCTGTCTACATACGTTTGAGTGAAGTTTCGTGGAACTTTGAGAAAACTTTCAAAATTTTGCTGTTTTGCACGATTTTATTAATGTAAGTTTGTTTTCCTTTAATACTAATATGTAGTTATTATTACGCTTAGCAAATTTACCACACAACGCATGGGTCTAGACTTACGTTTTGGTCGAGTTCCGTGGAATTGTGAGAATGTTCAAAATTTACCTGTTTTGCATGATTTTAATAATTAAAGTTTGTTTCCCTTTCATACTAACTTGTAGTTATTATTACGTTTAACAAATTTACCAGGCAAATGCATGAGTCTAGACCAACGTTTGGGTCGAGTTTCCTGGAATTCTGAGAACGTTCAACATTTAGTTGTTTTGTACAATTTTATTAAAGAAAGTTTGTATCCCTTTCATACTAACATGAAAATATTATTACGCTTTGCAAATTTACCCACACAAATGCATAGGTCTAGACCTATATCTGGGTCAAGTTTCGTGGAATACTGAGAACGTTCAAAATTTAGCTTTTCTGCACGATTTTTTAAAGCAAGATTCTTTCCTTTTCATACTAACTTGTAGTCGTTATAACGCTTAGCAAATTTACCATATAAATGAATGAGTCTATACCTAGGTTTGGGTCATGTTTCGTGGAACTTTAAGAAAACACTGAAAAAAATTTTGCTGTTTTTCACGATTTTATTTAAGCAAGTTTGTTTCCCTTTCATACTAACTTGTAGTTATTATTACGCATAACAAATTAAGCATACAAATGCATTGGTCTAGACCTACGTTTGGTTGAAGTTTCATGGAACTTTGAGATAACTTTGAAAATTTTGTTGTTTTGCACGATTTTATTAATGAAAGTTTGTTTCCCTTTCATATTAACATGTAGTTATTATTACGCTTAGCAAATTTACCACACAAATGTATGGGTCTAGACCGATGTTTGGGTCCAGTTTCGTGCAATTTTGGGAACGTTTAAAATTTAGCTGTTTTGCACGGTTTTATTAAAAAAAGTTTGTTTTCCATTCATATTAACTTATAGTTATTATTACGCTTAACAAATTTACCACACAATGCATATACCTAGACCTACGTTTGGGTCAAGTTTAGTGGAACTTTTAGAAAACTCTCCTAATTTTGCTGTTTTGCACGGTTTTATAAAAGAAAGTTTGTTTCTTCTTTCATACTAACATGTAGTTATTATTACGCTTAGAAAATTTACCACACAAATGCATGGGTTTAGACCAACGTTTGGTTCAAGTTTCGTGCAATTCTGAGAACGTTCAATATTTAGCTGTTTTGCACGGTTTTATTAAAACAAGTTTGTTTTTCTTTTATACTAACTTGTAGTTATCATTACGGTTAGCAAATTTACAACACAAATGCATGGGTCTAGACCTACGTTTGGGTCAAGTTTTATGAAATTTTGAGAAAACGTTCAGAATTCAACTATTTTGTATAATTTTTTAAACCAAGTTTTTTTCCCTTTCATACTAACTTGTAGTTATTATTACACTTACGAATTCTACCACACAAATGCATGGGTCTAGACCTATGTTTGGGTCAAGTTTCGTCGAACTTTAAGAAAATAATCAAAATTTTGCTGTTTTGCACGGTTTTATTGAAGAAAGTTTGTTTACCTTTGAAAGTAACATGTAGTTGTTATTACGTTTTTAGCAAATTTACCACACAAATGCATGGGTCTAGGCCTCCGTTTTGGTTAAGTTCCGTGGAATTGTGAGAATGTTCTAAACTTAGTTGTTTTCCAAGATTTTATGAAATAAAGTTTGCTTCCCTTTCATACTACATTGTAGTTATTGTTACATTTAACAAATTTACCACACCAATGCATGGGTCTAGACCAACGTTTGGGTCAAGTTTCGTGGAATTATGAGAATGTTTAAATTTTAGTTGTTTTGCACTGTTTTATTAAAGAAAGTTTGTTTCCCTTTTATACTAACATGTAGTAATTATTACACTTAGCAAATTTACCACACAAAAGCATTGGTCTAGACCTCTGTTTGAGTCTAGTTTCGTGGAATTTTGGGAACGCTCAAAATTTAACTTTTTTGCACGGTTTTATTAAATAAAGTTTGTTTTCCTTTCATACTAACTTATAGTTACTATTAGGTTTCACAAATATACCACACAAATGCAAAGGTCTAGATCTACGTTTGTGTCAAGTTTTGTGGAATTCTGAAAACGTTTAAAATTTAGATATTTTGCACAGTGTTATTAAAGAAAGTTTGTTTCCCTTTCTTACTAACTTGCAGTTATTATTTTGAGAAAACTTTCATAATTTTGCTGTTTTGCATGGTTTTATTAAACAAAGTTTGTTTCTCTTTTATACAAATATGTAGTTGTTATTACGCTTACCAAATTTACCACATAAATGCATGGGTCTAGATTTACGTTTGGGTCAAGTTTCGTGAAATTGTCAAAATGTTCAAAATTAAATTGTTTTGCACGAGTTTATTAAATAAACCTTGTTTCCCTTCATACTAACTTGTAGTTACTATTACGCTTTATAAATTTACCACACAAATGCATGGATGGGTCTAGACCAACACTTGGGTCAAGTTTCATGGAATTCTGAGAACGTTCAAAATTTAGTAGTTTTGCACGATTTTATTAAAGAATGTTTGTTTTCCTTTCATACTATCATGTAGTTATTATTACACTAAGAAAATTTACCACACAAATTCATGGGTCTAGACCTATATTTGGGTTCAGTTGCGTGGAATTTTGGGAACGTTCAAAATGTAGCTGTTTTGCACGGTTTTAATTTAGAAAGTTTGTTTTCCTTTCATTCTAACTTATATCTATTATTACGCTTAACAAATTTGCCATACAAATGCATAGGTCTAGACTCACGTTTGGGTCAAGTTTTGTGGAATTATGAGAACGTTCAAAATTTAGATGTTTAGCACGGCGTTATTAAAGAAAGTTTGTTTCCCTTTCTTACTAACTTGCAGTCAATACTATGCTTAGCAAATTTACAACATAAATGCATCGGTCGAGACCAACATTTTGGTCATGTTTCGTGGGACTTTGAGAAAACTTTCCTAATTTTGGTGTTTTGCATGGTTTTATTAAAGAAAGTTGCTTTCTCTTTGATACTAACATGTAGTTATTATTACACTTAGCAAATTTATCACACAAATGCATAGGTCTAGACTTATATTTGGGTCAAGTTCAATAGAATTGTGAGAATGCTCAAAATTTATCCTTTTTGCACTTGTAGTTATTATTACGTTTAACAAATATAGCACACAAATGCATGGGTCTAGACCTATGTTTGGGTGAAGTTTCATGGAACTTTGAGAAAATTTTCAAAATTTTGCTGTTTTGCACGGTTTTATTAATGAAAGTTTGTTTCCCTTTAATACTAACATGTAGTTACTATTACGCATATCGAATTTACCACAAAAATGCATGAGTCTAAACCTATGTTTGGGTCACGTTTCGTGGGATTTTCGGAATGTTCAAAATTTAGCTGTTTTGCACAGTTTTATTAAAAAATTTTGTTTTCCTTTCATACTACCTTATAGTTATTATTACGCTTAACAAATTTATCACACAAATGCATAGGTCTAGATTTACGTTTGGGTCAAGTTTCGTGGAATTCTGAGAACGTTCAAAAATTAGATGTTTTGCACGGTATTATTAAAGACAGTTTGATACCCTTTCTTACTGAGTTGCAGTTATTATTACACTTAGCAAATTTACCACACAAATGCATGGGTAGACCTACGTTTGGGTCAAGTTTCGTGGAACTTTGAGAAAACTTTCATAATTTTGCTGTTTTGCACGGTTTTATTAAAGAAAGTTTGTTTTCTCTTTCATACTAACATGTAGTTATTATTACCCTAACCAAATTTACCACACAAACCCATTGGTCTAGACTTACCGTTTTGGTCAAGTTCCGTGGAATTGTGACAATTTTCAAAATTTAGCTGTTTTGGACGACTTTATTAAATAATGTTTGTTTTCGTTTTATACTAACTTGTAGTTGTTTACCACAGAAATGCATGGGTCTAGCCCAACATTTGGGTCAAGTTTCGTGGAATTATGAGAACTTTCAAATTTAGTTGTTTTACACGGTTTTATTAAAGAAAGTTTGTTTTCCTTTCATACTAATATGTAGTTATTATTAAACTTAGCAAATTTACCATACAAATCCATGGATTTAGACCTATGTGTGGGTCCAGTTTTGTGGAATTTTGGGAACGTTCAAAATTTAGCTGTTCTGCACGGTTATATTAAAGAAAGTTTGTTTCCTTTCATACTAACTTATATTTATTATTAGGTTTCACAAATTTACCACACAATACATAGGTCTAGACCTATGTTTGGGTCAAGTTTTGTGGAATTCTGAGAACGTTTGAAATTTAGATGTTTTGCACGGTGTTATTAAAGAAAGTTTATTTCCCTTTCTTACTAAGTTGAAATTATTATTATGCTTAGCAAATTTACCACACAAATGCACGGGTCTAGCCCTACGTTTGGGTCAAGTTTGAGAAACATTCATAATTTTGTTGTTTTGCACAGGTTTATTAAACAAAGTTTGTTTCTCTTTTATACTAACATGTAGTAATTATTACGTTTAGCAAATATATCACAAGAATGTATGGGTCTAGACTTACGTTTAGTTCAAGTTTCGTGGAATTGTGAGAATGTTCAAAATTAAGTTGTTTTGCATGATTTTATTACATAAAGTTTGTTTCCCTTTCATACTAACTTGTAGTTATTATTACGCTTTACAAATTTGCCACACAAATGCATGGGTCTTGACCAACGTTTGGGTCAAGTTTCGTGGAATTTTTAGAACGTTCAAAATTTAGTAGTTTCGCACGGTTTTATTAAAGAATGCTTGTTTTTCTTTCATACTAACATGTAGTTATTATTACACTGAGCAAATTTAACACACAAATTCATGGGTCTAGTACTATGTTTGGGTCCAATTTCGTGGAAATCTAGGAACGTTCAAAATTTAGCTGTTTTGCACGTTTTATTAAAGAAAGTTTGTTTTTCTTTATACTATCTTATTGTTATTATTACGCTTAACAAATTTACCACACTAATGCATAGGTCTAGATTTACGTTTGGGTCAAGTTTCGTGTAATTCTGAAAACGTTCAAAATTTAGATGTTTGGCACGGTGTTATTAAAGAAAGTTTGTTTCCCTTTCTTACTAACTTGCAGTTATTATTACGCTTAGCAAATTTACCATACAAATGCATGGGTAGACCTATGTTTGGGTCAAGATTCGTGTAATTTTGAAAACGTTCAAAATTTAACTGTTACGCACGATTTTTTAAAGCAGGTTTTTTTTCCTGCATACTAACTTTTAGTTATTGTTACGCTTAGGAAATCTACCACACAAATGCATAGGTCTAGACCTATGTTTGGGTCAAGTTTCGTGGAATTCTTAAAACATTCAAAATTTAGCTGTTTTGCACGATTTTTTAAAGCAAGATTGTTTCCCTTTCATACTAACTTGTAGTTATTATTACGCGTAGTAAATTTACCACACAAATGCATGGGTCTATACCTACGTTTGGTTCAAGCTTCGTGGATCTTTAAGAATACATTCAAAATTTTGCAGTTTGGCACGATTTTATTAAAAAAGTTTGTTTCCCTATCATACAAACATCTAATTATTATTACGGTTATCAAATTTACCACACAAACGCATGGGTCTAGACTTACGTTTGGGTCAAGTTCCGTGGAATTGTGAGAATGTTCAAAATTTAGCCGCTTTTCACAATTTTATTAAATAAAGTTTGTTTCCCCTTCATATTAACTTGTAATTATTATTACGCTTAACATATTTACCACACAAGTGCATGGGTCTAGACCAACGTTTGGGTCAAGTTTCGTGGAATTCTGAGAAAGTTTAAATTTAGTTGTTTTGCACGATTTTATTAAAGAAAGATTGTATTCCTTTTATACTAATATGTAGTTGTTATTACACTTAAAAAATTTACCACACAAATGCATGGGTCTACGCCCATGTTTGGGTCCACTTTCGTGAAATTTTGGGAACGTTCAAAATTTAGCTGTTTTGCGCGGTTTTATTAATGAAAGTTTGTTTTCCTTTCATACTAACTTATAGTTCTTATTACACTTAACAAATTTACCATACAAATGCATAGATCTAGACCTACGTTTGTATCAAGTTTCATGGAATTCTGAAAACGTACAAAATTTAGATGTTTTGCACGGTGTAATTAAAGAAAGTTTCTTTCCCTTTCGTACTAACTTGCAGTTATTATTACGCTTAGCAAATTTACCACACAAATGCATGGGTCTAGACCTACGTTTGGGTCAAGTTTTGTGGAACTTTGAGAAAACTTTCACAATTTTGCTATTTTGCACGGTTTTATAAAAGAAAGTTTATTTCTCTTTTATACTAATATGTACTTATTATTACGCTTAACAACTTTACCACACAAATGCATCGGTCTAGACTTACGTTTGGGTCAAATTTCGTGGAATTGTGAGAATGTTCAAAATTATGCTGTTTTGCACGATTTTATTAAATAAAGTTTGTTTCCTTTTCATACTAACTTGCAGTAATTATTGTGCTTTACAAATTTACCACACAAATGCATGGGTCTAGACCAACATTTGGGTCAGGTTTCGTGAAATTTTGAGAACGTTCAAAATTTAATTGTTTTGCACGGTTTATTAAAGAAAGTTTGTTTTCCCTTTCATACTAACATGTATTATTATTACACTGAGCAAATTTACCACACAAATTCATGGGTCTAGACCTACGTTTTAGTCAAGTTTAATGGAATTGTGAGAACGTTCCAAATTTAGCTATTTTGCACAGTTTTATTATAGAAAGTTTGTTTCCCTTTTATACTAACTTATAGATATTATTTCGCTTAGCAAATTTACCACAGAAATGCATGGGCAGACAAATATTTGGGTCAAGTTTCATGCAATTCTGAGAACATTCAATATTTAACTGTTTTGCACGATTTTATTAAAGTAAGTTTTGCTTTCCTTTTATACTAACTTGTAGTTATTATTACACTTACAAATTTACAACACAAATGCATGGGTGTAGACCAACATTTAGGTCAAGTTTCGTGGAATTTTCAGAACGTTCAAAATTTAGATATATTGCACGGTTTTTAAAGCAAGATTTTTCCCTTTCATACTAACTCATAATTATTATTACGCTTAGCAAATCTACCACACAAATGCATGGGTCTAGACCTATGTTTAAGGTCAAGTTTCATGAAATTCTGATAACGTTAAAAATTTAGCTGCTTTGCACGATTTTTAAAACAAGATTCTTTCACTTTCATACTAACTTGTAGTTATTATTACTCTTAGAAAATTTAGCACACAAATGCATCGGTCTACACTTACGTTTGGGTCAAGTTTCGTGGAACTTTAACAAGACATTCAAAAAACTTTTGCTGTTTTTCACGATTTTATTAAACAAGGTTTGTTTTCCTTTCATACTAACTTGTAGTTATTATTACGCTTAACAAATTAACCACACAAACGCATGGGTCTAGACCTACGTTTGGTTGAAGTTTCATGAAACTTTGAGAAAACTTTAAAACTTTTGTTGTTTTGCACGATTTTATTAATGAAACTTTATTTTCCTTTCATACTAACATGTAGTTATTATTACGCTTAGCAAATTTACTACACAAATTCATGGGTCTAGACCGATGTTGGGGTCCAGTTTCATGGAATTTTGGGAACGTTCAAAATGTAGCTGTTTTGCACGATTTTATTAAAGAAAGTTTGTTTTCCTTTCATATTAACTTATAGTTATTATTACGCTTAACAAATTTACCACACAAATGCATAAGTCTAGACTTACGTTTGAGTCATGTTTAGTGGAACTTTTAGAAAACTCTCCTCCTAATTTTGTTGTTTTGCACGGTTTTATAAATGAAAGTTTGTTTCTTCTTTCATACTAACATGTAGTTATTATTACGCTTAGAAAATTTACCACACAAATGCATGGGTTTAGACCAACATTTGGTTCAAGTTTCGTGCAATTCTGAGAACGTTCAATATTTAGCTGTTTTGCACGGTTTTATTAAAGCAAGTTTGTTTTTCTTTTATACTAACTTTTAGTTATTATTACGCTTAGGAATTCTACCACACAAATGCATGGATCTAGACCTATGTTTTGGTCAAGTTTCGTGGAATTCTGAGAACATTCAAAATTTAGTTGTTTTGCAAGATCTTTTAAGGCAAGATTCTTTCTCTTTCATACTAAGTTTTCGTTATTGTTATGATTATCAAATTTACCATACAAATGCATGGGTACCTAAGTTTGGGTCAAGTTTCGTGGAACTTTAAGAAAACATTCAAAATTTTGTTGTTTTGCAAGGTTTTATTAAAGAAAGGTAGTTTCCCTTTCATACTAACATGTAGTTATTATTACGCTTAGTAAATTTAGCACACAAATGCATGGGTCTAGACTTACATTTATGTCAAGTTTCATGGAATTGTGAGAATATTCAAAATTTAGTTGTTTTGCACGATTTTATTAAATAAAGTTTGCTTCCCTTTCATAATAACTTGTAATTATTATTGCATTTAACAAATTTACCACACAAATGCATGGGTCTAGACCAACGTTTGGGTCAAGTTTCTTGGAATTCTGAGGACATTCAAAATTTAGTTGTTTTGCACTGTTTTACTAAAGAATGTTTGTTTTCATTTTATACTAACATTTAGTTATTGTTACAGTTAGCAAATTTACCACACAAATGCATGGGTCTAGACCTTTGTTTGAGTCTAGTTTCGTGGAATTTCGGGAACGTTCAAAATTTAGCTGTTTTGCACTATTTTATTAAATAAAGTTTGTTTTCCTTTCATACTAACTTATAGTTATTATTACATTTAACAAATTTACCACACAAATGCATAGGTCTAGACCTACGTTTGGGTCCAGTTTTGTGAAATTCTGAGAATGGTCAAAATTTAGATATTTTGCACGGTGTTATTAAAGAAAGTTTGTTTCTTACTTACTTGCAGTTATTATTACGCTTAACAAATTTACCACACAAATGCATGGGTCTAGAGCTACGTTTGGGTCATGTTTCGTGGAACTTTGAGAAAACTTTCATAATTTTGCTCTTTTGCACGGTTTTATTAGAGAAAGTTTGTTTCTCTTTTATACTAATATGTAGTTATTATTACGTTTGGGTCAAGTTTCGTGGAATTGTGAGAATGTTCAAAATTAAGTTGTTTTGCACGATTTTATTAAATAAAGCCTGTTTCCCTTTCATCATAACTTGTAGTTCTTCTTACGCTTTACAAAGATACCACACAGATGCATGGGACTAGACCAACGTTTGGTTCAAGTTTCATGAAATTATGAGAACTTTCAAAATTTAGTAGTTTCGCACGGTTTTATTAAAGAATGTCTGTTTTTCTTTCATACTAACAAGTAGTTATTACTATACTAAGCAAATTTACCAAAAAATCCATGGGTCTAGACCTATATTTTGGTCCAGTTTCGTGGAATTTTGGGAACTTTCAAAATTTAGCTGTTTTGCACGGTTTTATTAAAGAAAGTTTGTTTTTTTTTCATCCTAACTTATAGTTATTATTATGCTTAACAAATTTACAACACAAATTCATAGGTCTAGACCCACGTTCGGGTTAAGTTTCGTGGAATTCTGAGAACGTTCAAAATTTAGATGTTTTGCACGGTGTTATTAAAGAAAGTTTGTTTCCCTTTCTTACTAACTTCCAGTTATTATTATGCGTAGCAAATTTACCACACAAATGGATGGGTCTGCACGTACGTTTGGGACAAGTTTCGTGGAACTTTGAGAAAAACTTTCGTAATTTTGCTTTTTTGCACGGTTTTATTAAAGAAAGTTTTTTTTCTTTCATACTAACATGTAGTTATTATTACCCTGAGCAAATTTATCGCACAAATGCATGGGTCTAAAATTACGCTTGGGTCAAGTTGTGCAATTGTGAGAATGTTCGAAATTTATCTGTTTTGCACGATTTTAATAAATAAATTTTTCTTCCCTTTCATACTAACTTGTAGTTATTATTACGCTTAACAAATATAGCATACAATTGCATGGGTCTAGACCTACGTTTGGGTGAAGTTTCATGGAAATTTGAGAAAACTTTCAGAATTTTGCTGTATTGCACGGTTTTGTTAATCAAAGTTGTTTCCCTTTAATACTAACATGTAGTTATTATTACGCTTAGCAAATTTACCACACAAATGCATAGGTCTAGACCTATGATTGGGTCCAGTTTCGTGGAATTTTTGGGAACGTTCAAAATGAAGTTGTTTTGCACGGTTTTATTAAACAATGTTTGTTTTCTTGTCATACTACCTTATAGTTATTATTACGCTTAACAAATTTACCACACAAATGCATTAGTCTAGATTTATATTTAGGTCAAGTTTCGTGGAATTCTGAGAACGTTCAAAGTTTAGATGTTTTGCACGGTGTTATTAAAGAAAGTTTGTTTCCCTTTCATACTAACATGTAGTTATTATTACGCTTAGCAAATTTACCACACAAATGCATGGGTCTACTCTTACGTTTTAGTCAAGATTTGTGGAATTGTGAGAATATTCAAAATTAAGTTGTTTTGCACGATTTTATAAAATAAAGCTTGTTTCCCTTTCATAATAACATGTAGTTATTATTACGCTTTACAAATTTACCACACAAATGCATGGGTGTAACACCAACATTTAGATCAAGTTTCGTGGAATTTCGAGAACGTTCAAAATTTAGTAGGTTCGCACGGTTTTATTAAAGAATGTGTGTTTTCCTTTCATTCTAACATATAGTTATTATTACATTAAACAAATTACCACACAAATGCATAGGTCTAGACCTATATTTGGGTCAAGTTTCGTGGAATTCTGAGAACGTTCAAAATTTAGCTGTTCTGCACGATTTTTTAAAGCAAGATTCTTTGCCTTTCATACTAACTTGTAGTCGTTATTACGCTTAGCAAATTTACCATACAAATGCATGAGTCTATACCGACGTTTGGGTCAAGTTTCGTGGAACTTCAAGAGAATATTCAAAATTTTTTTGCTGTTTTTCACGGTTTTATTCAAGAAAGTTTATTTTCCTTTCATACTAACTTTTAGTTATTATTACGCTTAATAAATTTACCACACAAACGATGAATATTTAGCTTTTTTCCACGGTTTTATTAAAGTAAGTTCGTTTCCCTTTCATACTAACTTGTAGTTATTATTACGCTTAGCAATTTTAGCATACAAATGAATGGGTCTAGACCTACGTTTGGTTGAAGTTTCATGGAACTTTGAGAAAACTTTGAAAATTTTGTTGTTTTACACGATTTTATTAATGAAACTTTGTTTCCCTTTCATAGTAATATGTAGTTATTATTACGCTTAGCAAATTTATCACACAAATGCATGGGTCTACACCGATGTTTGGGTCCAGTTTCGTGGAATTTTGAGAACGTTCAAAATTTAGATGTTTTGCACGATTTTATTAAAGAAAGTTTGTTTTCCTTTCATATTAACTTATAGTTATTATTACGCTTAACAAATGCCTAAGTGTAGACCTACGTTTGGGTCAAGTTTCTAGGAACTTTAAGAGAACTTTCAAAAAAATTTTGCTGTTTTTCACGGTTTTATTGAAGAAAGCTTGTTTTTCTTTCATACTAACTTTTAGTTATTATTACGCTTAACAAATTTACCACACAAATGCATGGGTCTAGACCTACGTTTGAGTAAAGTTTCGTGGAATTTTGAGAATGATCAATATTTACCTTTTTTCCACGGTTTTATTAAAGTAAGTTCGTTTCCCTTTCATACTAACTTGTAGTTATTATTATGCTTAGCAATTTTAGCATACAAATGCATGGGTCTAGACCTACGTTTGGTTGAAGTTTCATGGAACTTTGAGAAAACTTTTAAAATTTTGTTGTTTTACACGATTTTATTAATGAAACTTTGTTTCCCTTTCATACTAACATGTAGTTATTTATACGCTTAGCAAATTTATCACACAAATGCATGGGTCTAGACCGATGTTTGGGTCCAGTTTCGTGGATTTTTGGGAATGTTCAAAATTTAGATGTTTTGCACGGTTTTATTAAAGAAAGATTGTTTTCGTTTCATATTAACTTATAATTATTATTACGCTTAACAAATTTACCACACAAATGCATAAGTCTTGACCTACGTTTGGGTCAAGTTTAGTGGAACTTTTAGAAAACTTTCATAATTTTGCTGTTTGCACGGTTTTATAAAAGAAAGTTTGTTTCTTCTTTCATACTAACATGTAGTTATTATTACGCTTAGCAAATTTACCACACTAATGCATGGGTTTAGACCAACGTTTGGTTCAAGTTTTATTCCCCTTCACACTAACTTGTAGTTATTATTACGCTTAGAAAATCTACCGCACAAATACATGGGTCTAGACCTACGTTTAGGTCAAGTTTCGTGGAACTCTGAAAACATTCAAAATTTAGCTATTTTGCATGATTTTTAAAGGCAAGATTTTTTCCCTTTCATACTAACTTATAGTTTTTTTTGGGTAAATGTAAATTTCATAAATAAAAAGTAATAATACAGTACAACATGTGATCATCAAATGGTTTCTTCCTCAACCCAAGGAATGCGACATAATCTATACAATGCTCGTGTACTGACTGATGAACCTAAATTAATGCTAATAATCCTCTGTTGAGAGTCGCTAGTGTCCTCTCAGTGTGTTCAAATTTCCTCAAGTTCCTCTCCCTCCATATGTGGTAGACACACGCTCAAGTAGCGTACGGTAAACAATATTAACAATGTATTTTCCTCTCCATTTTCTCGTCGCCTACTCAATATTTGTAGCCCAATCCCTGTTGGGCCAGTGAAATCGAATCCGTCTGCGTATCTCAATAATGCATTGACGACTAAATCTGCATCCGAAAAATAAGTGTGAATGGGATTCCATAGCTCCCTCATCACATAAGATGCACGCTCCTAGGTGAGAAAGCCAGGATTTATCCATGGTGGGTAGTGAATACCAACCTACTTTTAGCTCAGGGGGGTCAAATAATCGGTAGAAGGCCTGAGTAGTAGGTTGCCCTCCATCACATTTCCATACAACCCGATCCTCACCTCCAACGATAACCGGCAGATTATGTGTGATCTCCAAGCATTCAAAGTGCGTGATGGAAGGCCAATTCCACACTCCTGTTGAAATCACCAAACTGAGTTTTGCTGAAACTTCAAGACCAAGATGGCGTGGTCCTCGAGGGAATCGCTCGATAAGTGGGCCTAAGTGATGCCACGGATCCTGCCAAACATAGAAACTCCCTCCAGTGCCTATCTGGTAGTCCACGATAGATCGAAGAAAAGGACGAAGTCTGAGTTTTTTCCGCCATCCCCAAGATCCTCCTTGTTCTCGGACCGTCCAAATCGATGTGTCCCTTAACCAGCCCTGGTAAAGCCACTGAACCCAGATGGATGTCCTGTCACATCGGATGACATCACATAAATTTTTGCTCATTAATGCGCGATTCAAGGTAGAAATGTCCTTGAGTCCATGTCCTCCTTCATCCGCCGGTCGACACATATCTTTCCAGGCTACCTTGGCATAGCCACTAAATGTCATACCCTTCCATAAGAAAGTCCTCAGCCTTTTCTCAATTTCGTTGATAACTTTCTTAGGTAATATGAATGCAGATGCCCAATATAAGCTCAATGTCGAAAGCACAGATTTAATGATTTGTACCCGGCCTGCATAAGATAGTGAAATTCCTTCCCATCCAGTGATACGTGCATCAATTTTTGAAATAAGTGGTTGACAGTCAGGGATAGACAGTCTAGAAGAGATTAAGGGAAGACCCAGATACCTCATTGGAAGGTGCCCCTCCTGGAATCCCAAAATCTCCAACATCTGGTCCTTTATTTCTTGAGCCGAACGGGATATAATTAAGTGGCTTTTTTGAACGTTAAGCCGAAGACCCGACAACTCTGATGGAATCACAGTCAGCTCTGCAGAATAGGAGATGGTCGTCTGCAAATCCCAATTGGAAGACATGGAGAAGGTCGTCTGCAAATCTCAATTGGAAGACCTTGGAATTTTCACACTTGCAGTGGTAGGTGAGCTGCATGTCCTGCTCAATTTGTTGCAGGAATCCAAGATGTAAAGCTTCCATAATAAGAACAACCAAATAAGGAGATAGGGGGTCTCCCTGTCGTAGTCCTCTCGCTCCCATAAAGAATCTATGAGGTTTTCCATTGAACCCGATCGAGAAAGATGTCGTGGAGACACTCCTCGATCCACCTAGTGAACATAGGTGGGAATCCAAATAACTGCAGCACTGCTATTAGGAAGTCCCACTCCACCGTGTCATAGGCCTTTCTGATATCCACTTTAAGCGTGCATCTAGGGGGTAAGCGCATCTGGTTATAACCCGAGAACAGTTCTTGGGCTAACATAATGTTGTCCTCAATGCTTCTTCCCGGAATAAAAGTTGTCTGACAGGGGCTAATAATCTTGTCCAACAGTATACTAATTCTTTGGACAAGCAGTTTCGCAATGATCTTGTATAAAACATTGGAGCAAGAGATCGGTCTAAAATCATTAACCGACATAGGACTGTGTACCTTTGGGATTAGAGCCAAAATTGTGGAGTTGATCTGCTTTAAAAGTTTTTCAGTAGAAAAGAAATCCAGAACCGCCCTCGTAACTTCTTTCCCCACCACAGGCCAAGCAGCCTTGAAAAACCCAGATGAGTACCCATCTGGTCCCGGCGTCTTGTCTTCTGCGATATCAGACACTGCTTGTTTCACATCATCCGGCGTGAATGGAAGGGTTAATTGGCTAGCTCCTCATCAGTAATATAGTACCTTGCCCATGGTCTAAGGTAACGTATATCCCTTGTCGACCGTTGTCTGATACCTCCTAGGAGAGTCTGATAGTATGAGACAAACTCACGAATGATCTCCCCTTGGTCTGTGTGAGTGGTACCATACTCATCGTTGATTTGCAAGATCCTCCTCATAACTCTTCTCTGAGCAATCTTACAAAAGAAAACCCGAGAGCATTGATCTCCATCTTTCATCCACTGCATCTTGGCTCTCTATTGTAGCATACTTTGTTCGAGCTTTGCAGCTTTTGCATATACAATCCGACAACAGTGTTCCAAGCATAAGTAGAATTCATTTTGTCTGTCTGAGCTCAGCGATAGTTGTGCCGCTTCTAGAAATCCCTTGGCTAATTGAACATTCAATGTCAAGTCTCCCTTTTTCGTCCTCTGTAATCGAAAAACCTATTTGAGGGCCTTCAATTTACGTGTCACCGCATACATAGGTACGCCAACCACCTCATGCTGCCACATATTATGCACATTGGGGATAAACTCAGGAGATAGTGCTAGGAAGTTATCAAATCGAAACATACCTCCATTGTGTTGCTGAACATCCCCATTTAAAACTAACGGTGAATGGTCAGATGTCCGTGGTGGAAGGCTATGATAAGACGAGGTAGGATATCTCGCTAACCATCGATCGTTAATAAGAATTCGATCCAATCGCTTCCATAAACTCCGTGTGGTCATACTGCAATTATGCCATGTATACCATTCTCCTTGCATAGGTAATGGTATCAATCCGGCCTCTTGGATGCCAACATTAAATTCTTCCATTGCAACCCTTATGTCACCAGAAATGCCACACACCTCATTCATATCGCGTACTGCATTGAAGTCCCCTCCCACCAGCCACGGGATGTCTGAGCACTACTGTGCCAGTGTCCCCAATGCAGTCCAAAGAGCCCGCCTATCTACCACCTCAGAAGCGCCATAGACAACAGTGATAAAGAAAGGTTCATTGACAGTTCTACTAGTGACTCGACAGTGCACAAACTGTTCTCCCATGTCAAGAATATGAACATCAACAAAATTCTCATCCCAAACCAACCAAATACGGTTTCCAACAGAATTGTAATCAACATACCATTTCCATTGTGGTAGTAGAAAAGATTGAATATGCATAATGTTATTTAATCGAACTCGAGTTTCAAGAATGCCCAAGAAATGTAACCTGTATTGTGAGACAAGGTCCTTAACAGCGAGCTGATGGTCTCGTTTTCAGCCCACGGACATTCCACATAGCAATATTCAACATGGGTCGCCCAGATACGGGGCTGCATATGTTAGGACCCCCAGTAGACTTATCTGCTTCATCAATATAACTCAAAGCATCAAAGGTATTATAAATAACTATGGTCTTACCTCTATCATCTTGTTTGGACGTTTTTCGTTTAGCGTGCATGTAGCCCGCATTGGAATTCAGCACTTCCACTGCCTCACATTCTGGGTTCGGAGTCTTACGTTCTTTATCAGTTAGTGGAGGTTGTGGCACAATAGTTTTTGGCACATACACAGCAACCGGTGGTTTCATCTGTTTGTGAGGTTTGTTCAATGTACACTCCTTATCCATATGTCCTAGGGTCATACAGGTTGTGCATTTCAAGGGAAGCCATTCATATTCCACATCTATTTTGCAAAGTGTCTCTCCACCATTTTAATTTGGTGTCATGATAATAATGTGTTCAGCCAGCTTCTGGGTACCATCAATCATCACACATACATGAGCAAAATCCAGTCTCGTGCATGCTCTAGTGATCGCGTTTGGGTAAAGTGGTTTGCCCACTCCACTTGCAACAGTGCTCAAACCTTCCGTCGTTCAGAATTCCATCGGAAGGTGCCTTAATTTGATACATACAGGTACTTGTATATGCTTTAATTTTCTCATAGCCATGCCCGGTTCCCACTTTTGGAGTACAATCGGCTGCCCTTGATACAACCACAGACCCCCTTCAATTATTTCCTCCATATCTTTAACAGTTTTGAATTGAAAGAAGAAGAAGCCATTCGATGTCGCTGTTACCTCACGAAGTGTTGGCCAGATTGAGTGAGCAAATTCCTTTAAATGGTGATAGTACGGCCGTTTTCCCAAAAAATAACCAACTGCTGTAGTTTTCCAACGTTGAGATCCATTACGTATTGTGTCCAATGATGGACGGACAATTATCTCCCCGTTTTGTACTGTAGGCACCACATATGAGAGTGTCTTGCGTGTAGAATTATTGAAATCCCGAGCTATTTTGTCATCTATATCGAATTCGAGCATGCATGTAGTGGGATATTTCTAATAAATAATCCCGTAGGTGCTCGAGCCATTTTAGAAGTCAACGGTTGCCCACGTGCCATATCATCAATTGTGTTTCTGGATAAATCAGCAGCTGCAGCATATGACGTCAGCATGAAGGGTATTGCTAATGTCAGCATATGAGATATGCTTCATGAGTGCCACATCACCCGCCTTGTCATGTACCACATCAGAAATGACTAACGAATCAGACCCTTCCACCTCAACATTCACTACAGTCACCAAGTCATCGTTTTCCACATTAGCAACAGTCGCCGGCCGATTGAAATCCGCCGAAAAAATTCCTGCAGCAGCGTTTTTCGCCGGATTGTTAGCAGACAGCATTTTTAATGATTGGCAACCACATTCCGTCGTCCGCTTTCGTGTTTCCGGCCTCTGAATATTGCGAATAGCTTTTCGCAGCCCTCTGACCAGTGGTGGTTCGTCGTTGGGGTTTAGATCCGTTGCAAAATGCCGGCGAGACGTTTCCCCTCCTACCCGTGCATCCCATCGTCGTTTCAAGTCCAGCAGCGCCTCTTTTGATTTCTCATCTCCGTCATCGACAACTGCTGTTGCTAATCGTAGGAATTCAGCCATTCGGAATTCTTTTCCTTCGCGTCCGCCATGGGAAGTATTCAATGGAGCTTCGCGATACCCTAAATTCTGGCGGCGCATCGGATCTCTTTCATCTTCAACAAAGTTTGAGTTTTGAGACATAGGAATGTCATCTCCACTCCTTGGGACCAGTTCACGTTCGTCTGCCATGGCTAGATCCTCGAGAATCGCTTCATCTTCCTCGGCCGCATTATTTTCAGAAAACCCTAATATTTGCGGCGCTGTAATAACTGTCGTTTCAATAGCCAAGGATGCATCTTTTCCCGTCTTCAGGTCATCCCAAACCTCTGTAACATCTGGTTCATCATCTCCGTTCATCAGATCGCTGTTCACTGCTGGAGACATTTCAACTTCTATTATTGTCTTTTCGGATTCTGCCGGAAAATTCCGCTGCCCATCGCGAAACAGCGGCTGGTCGGTCTGAAAATCATCATGGCCATCCTCATCATCACATCCTTCCTTCTCGTCGGCGTTCTCGTCGCCGGCCGATTCTCCTCCATCATCACCGGTCAATTTTTTTGTGGCTCTTTAGCGTGTGAAGGTGAATGTGTGCTAGTGTGTGAGAGAGAAAAGAGAGAATTGAGAGTCCATTTTTTTTGCACTTTTATAATAACGTATAGTTATTATTACGCTTAGCAAATTTACGACACAAATGCATGGGTCTACACCTACGTTTGGGTCATGTTTCGTGGAACATTGAGAGAACTTTCATAATTTTGTTGTTTTGTACGGTTTTGTTAAAGAAAGTTTATTTCTCTTTTATACTAACATGTAGTTATTATTACGCTTAGCAAATTTACCACACAAACGCATGGGTCTAGACTTACGTTTAGGTCAAGTTTCATGGAATTATGAGAATGTTCAAAATTGATCTGTTTTGCACGAGTTTATTAAATAAGGTTTGTTTCTCTTTCATACTAACTTGTAGTTAATATTATGCTTTACAAATTTACCACAGAAATGCATTGGTCTAGACCAATGTTTGGGTCAAGTTTACTGGAATTCTGAGAACGTTCAAAATTTAGATGTTTGGCACTATTTTTTAAAGCAAGTTTTTTTTCCTTTTATACTAACTTGTAGTTATTATTACGCTTAGCAAATCTACCACGCAAATGCATGGGTCTATGTTTGGGTTAAGTTTCGTTGAATTTTGAGAATGTTCAAAATTTAGTTGTCTTGCACGATTTTTTAAAGCAAGTTTTTTTTCCTTTCATACTAACTTGTAGTTATTATTATGCTTAGCAAATCTACCACATAAAAACATCGGTCTATACTTACATTTGAGTCAAGTTTCGTGGAACCTTAAGAAAACATTCAAAATTTTGCTGTTTTGCACGGTTTATTAAAGAAAGTTTGTTTTCCTTTCATACTAACATGTAGTTATTATTACGCTTAGACAATTTACCATACAAATACATGGGTTTAGACCTATGTTTGGGTCCAGTTTCATGGAATTTTGGGAACATTCAGAATTTAGCTGTTTTGCACGGTTTTATTAAAGATAGTTTTTTTTCCTTTCATACTAACTTATAGTTATTAATACGCTTAACAAATTTACCACACAAATGCATAGACCTAGAGCTACGTTTGGGGTCAAGTTTCGTGGAATTCTGAGAACGTTTAAAATTTAGATGTTTTGCACGGTATATTTAAAGAATGTTTGTTTTCCTTTCTTACTAACTTGCAGTTATTATTACGCTTAACAAATTTGCCACACAAATCCATGGGTCTATACATACGTTTGGGTCATGCTTTCAGAAAACTTTCATAATTTTGCTATTTTGCACGGTTTTATAAAAGAAAGTATGTTTTTCTTTTATACTAATATGTAGTTATTATTACGCTTAACAAATTTAACACACAAATGCATGGGTCTAGACTTACGTTTGGGTCAAATTTCATGGAATTGTGAGAATGTTAAAAATTAAGCTGTTTTGCTCGATTTTATTAAATAAAATTTGTTTTCCTTTCATATTAACTTATAGTTATTATTATGGTTTAAAAATTTACCATACAAATGCATGGGTCTAGACCAACGTTTGGGTTAAGTTTCGTGGAACTCTGAGAACGTTCAAAATTTAGTTGTTTTGCACGATTTTATTAAAGAAAGTTTGTTTTCCTTTCATACTAACTTATAGTTATTATTATGCTTAACAAATTTACAACACAAATGCATAGATCTAGAGGTACGTTTGGGGTCATGTTTCGTGGAATTCTGAGAACGTTCAAAATTTAGATGTTTTGCATGGTATATTAAAAGAAAGTTTGTTTTCCTTTCTTACTAACTTGCAGTTATTATTACGGCAAATTTACCACACAAATGCATGGATCTAGACCAACGTTTGGGTCAAGTTTCGTGGAACTTTGAGAAAACTTTCACAATTTTCATATTTTGCATGGTTTTATAAAAGAAAATTTGTTTCTCGTTTACACTAATATGTAGTTATTATTACGCTTAGCAAATTTACCACACAAATGCATGGGTGTAGACTTTCTTTTGGGTCAAATTTCGTAGAATTGTGATAATGTTCAAACTTAAGCTGTTTTGCACGATTTTATTAAATAAAGTTTATTTCCCTTTCATACTAACACTCAGTTATTATTATACTGAATAAATTTACCACACAAATTCATTGGTCTAGACCAACGTTTCGGTCAAGTCTCGTGGAATTATGCGAAAGTTTAAATTTAGTTGTTTTGTACGGTTTTGTTAAAGAAAGTTTGTTCCCCTTTCATACTAACAAGTAGTTTTTATTACGGTCAGCAAATTTACCAAGCAAATGCATGGGTCTAGACCTATTTTTGGGTCCAGTTTCGTGGAATTTTGGAAACGTTCAAAATTTAGCTGTTTTGCACGACTTTATTAAAGAATGTTTATTGTCCTTTCATACTAACTTATAATTATTATTATGCTTAACAAATTTATCGCACAAATGCGTAGGTCTAGACCTACGTTTGGGTCAAGTTTCGTTGAATTATGAGAACGTTCAAAATTTAGATGTTTTGCACGGTGTTATTAAAAAAAGTTTGTTTCCCTTTCTTACTAACTTGTAGTTATTATTACGCTTTGCAAATTTGGCACACAAATGCATGGGTCTAGACTACGTTTTGGTGAAGTTTCGTGGAACTTTGAGAAAACTTTCAAAAAATTTTTGTTTTGCACGGTTATATTAATGAAAGTTTGTTTCCCTTACATACTAACATGTAGTTATTTTTACGCTTAGCAAATTTACCACACAAATGCATGGGTTTACATTTACGTTTTGGTCAAGTTCTGTGGAATTGTGACAATATTCAATATTTAGTTGTTTTGCACAATTTTATTAAACAAAGTTTGTTTCCTTTTCATACTAACTTGTACTTATTATTACGCTTAACAAATTTTACCACCCAAATGCATTGGTAGAGACCAACGCATCCGTCAAGTTTCGTGGAATTTTGAGAACGTTCAAATTTAGTTGTTTTGCACGATTTTAGTAAACAAAGTTTGTTTTCCTTTCATACTAACTTATAGTTATTATTACGCTTAACAAATTTACCACACAAATGTATAGGTTTGAACCTACGTTTGGGTCAAGTTTCGTTGAATTATGAGAAAGTTCAAAATTTAGATGTTTTGCATTGTGTTATTAAAAAAAGTTTGTTTCCCTTTCTTACTAACTTGCAATTATTATAACGCTTAGCAAATTTACTACACAAATGCATAGTTGGGTCAAGTTTCATGGAACTTTGAGAAAATTTTCATAATTTTGCTGTTTTGCACGGGTTTACTAAACAAAATTTGTTTCTCTTTCATACTAACATGTGGTTATTATTACGCTCAACAAATTTACCGCACACATGCATGGGTTTAGACCTACGTTTGGGTCATGTTTCGTGGAATTGTGAGAACGTTGAAAATTAAGTTGTTTTGCAAGGTTTTATTAAATAAAGTTTGTTTCCATTTCAAACTAACTTGTAGTTATTATTACGCTTTACAAATTTACCACACAAATGCATGGGTCTCGACCAACCTTTGGGTCTAGTTTCGTGGAATTCTGAAAACGTTCAAAATTTAGTTGTTTTGAACAGTTTTATTAAAGAAAGTTTGTTTCCCTTTCATACTAACATGTAGTTATTTTTTCACTGAGGAAATTTACCACACAAATTCATGGGTCTAGACCTATGTTTCGGTACAGTTTCGTGGAATTTTGAGAACGTTCAAAATTTAGCTGTTTTGCATGGTTTTATTAGAGAAAGTTTATTTTTCTTTCATACTAACTTATAGTTATTATTACGCTTAACCAATTTACACACAAATGCATAGGTCTAGACCTATGTTTAGGTCAAGTTTTACGGAATTCTTAGAACCTTCAAAATTTAGATGTTTTGCACAGCGTTATTAAAGAAAGTTTGTTTCCCTTTTTTACTTACTTGCAGTTATTATAAGGCTTAAAAAATTTACCACACAAATGCATGGTTCTAGACCAACATTTGGGTCAAGTTTCGTGCAATTATGAGAATGTTCAATATTTAGCTGTTTGGGGGTGGAATTCTGAGAACGTTCAAAATCCAACTGTTTTGCACGATTTCTTGAAGCAAGTTTTTTTTTTCCGTTTCATACTAACTTGTAGTTATTATAACGCTTAGGAAATCTTCCATGCAAATGCTCTAGACCTATGTTTGGGTCAAGTTTCATGGAATTCTGATAATATTCAAAATTTAGCTGTTTTGCACGATTTTTTTAAGCAAGATTCTTTCCCTTTCATACGAACTTGTAGTTATTATTACGCTTAGCATATTTACAACACAAATGCATGGGTCTATACCGACGTTTGGGTCAAGTTTCGTGTAACTTTAAGAAAACATTCAAAATTTTGCTGTTTTACACGGTTTTATTAAAGAAAGTTTGTTTATCTTTCATACTAACATGTACTATTATAACGATTAGCAAATTTACCACACAAATGCATGGGACTAGACTTAAGTTTGGATCAAGTTTCGTGGATTGTGAGAATGTTCAATATTTAGTTGTTTTGCACGATTTTATTAAATAAAGTTTGTTTTCCTTTCATACTGACTTGTACTTACTATTACGCTTGTAGTTATTATTACGCTTAACAAATTTACAACACAAATGCATGGATGTAGACCTACGTTTGGGTCAAGTTTCGTTGAATTTTGAGAACGTTCAAAATTTATTGTTATTATTTTTTCTTTCATACTAACTTGTAGTTATTATAATGCTTAAGAAATTTTCCACGCAAATGCATGCGTCTAGACCTATGTTTGGGTCAAGTTTCGTGTAATTCTCAGAACGTTTAAAATTTAGCTGTTTTGCACGATTTTCTAAAGCAAGATTCTTTTCCTTTCATACCAACTTGTAGTTATTATTACGCTTAACATATTTACCATACAAATGCATGGGTCTATACCTACGTTTGGGTCACGTTCTGTGGAACTTTAAGAAAACATTCAAAACATTGCTATTTTTCACGGTTTTATTAAAGAAAGTTTGTTTTTCTTTCATACTAACATGTAGTTATTATCACACTTAGCAAATTTACCACACTAATGCATAGGTCAACACTTACGTTTGGGTTAAGTTCCGTGGATTGTGAGAATGTTCAATATTTAGATGTTTTGCACAATTTTATTAAATAAAGTTTGTTTCGCTTTCATACTAACTTGTAGTTATTATTACGCTTAGCAATTTTACAACACAAATGAATGGGTCTAGACTTATGTTTGGGTCAAGTTCTGTGGAATTCTGAGAATGTTCAAAATTTAGATGTTTTGCACGGTGTTATTAAAAAAGTTTGTTTCCCTTTCATACTAACTTATAGTTATTATAACGCTTAGGAAATCTTCCACGCCGTGGAACTTTGACAAAACTTTCATAATTTTGTTGTTTTGCACGGTTTTATAAAAGAAGATTTGTTTCTCTATTATACTAACATGTAGTTATTATTACGATTAGAAAATTTAGCACACAAATGCATGGGTCTAGACTTACGTTTGGGTCAAGTTTCGTGGGATTGTGAGAATATTCAAAATAAAGCTGTTTTGCACGATTTTATTAAATAAAGTTTGTTTGCCTTTCATACTAACTTGTAGTTATTATTATGCTTTACAAATTTACCACACAAATGCATGGGTCTAGACCAACGTTTGGGTCAAGTTTCGTGGAATTTTGAGAACGTTCAAAATTTAGTTGTTTTGCACGGTTTTATTAAAGAAAGTTTGTTTTCCTTTCATACTAACATGTAGTTATTATTACGCTTAGCAAATTTAGCACACAAATGCATGGGTCTAGACCTACGTTTGGGTGATGTTTCGTGGAACTTTTGAGAAAACTTTCAAAATTTTGTTGTTTGGCACGGTTCTATTTATGAAAGTTTGTTTCTCTTCCATACTAACATTTAGTTATTATTACGGTTAGCAAATTTTCCACACAAATGCATGGGTCTAGACTTATGTTTGGGTCAAGTTTTGTCGAAATGTGAGAACGTTTAAAATTTAGCTCTTCGGCACGATTTTATTATATAAAGTTTGTTTCCCTTTCATACTAACTTGTAGTTATTGTTACGCTTAGCAAATCTACCACACAAATCCATGGGTCTAGACCTATGTTTGGGTCAAGTTTCATGGAATTCTAAGAGCGTTTAAAATTTAACTGTTTTGCATGATTTTTTAAAGCAAGATTCCGTCCCTTTCATACCAACTTTTGTTATTATTATGCTTAGCATATTTACCACACAAATTCATGAATCTATATCTACGTTTCGGTCAAGTTTCGTGAAATATTAAGAAAACATTCAAAATTTTGCTGTTTTGCATAGTTTTATTATAGAAAGTTAGTTTTTCTTTCATACTAACATTTAGTTATTATTACGCTTAGCAAATTAACCACACAAATGTATCGGTCTAGACTTACGTTTGGGTCAAGTTTTGTGGATTGTGAGAATGTCCAATATTTAGCTGTTTTGCATGATTTTATTAAATAAAGTTTCTTTCCCTTTCATACTAACTTTTAGTTATTATTACGCTTAGCAAATTTACCACACATATGCATGGGTCGAGACATTCGTTTGGGTCAACGTTCGTGGAATTATGAGAATGTTCAAAATTTAGTTGTTTTGCATTATTTTATTAAATAAAGTTTGTTTTCTCTTTCATACTAACTTGTAGTTATTATTACGCTTAACAAATTTACCACACAAATGCATGGGTCTAGATAAATGTTAGGGTTGAGTTTCGTGGAATTCTGAGAATGTTTAAATTTAGCTGTTTTCCACAGTTTTATTAAAGAAAGTTTGTTTTCCTTTCATGCTAACTTATAGTTATTATTACGCTTAACAAATTTACACACAAATGCATTGGTCTAGACATACGTTTCGGTCAAGTTTCGTGGAATTTTGAGAACTTTCAAAATTTAAATATCTTGCATAGTGTTAGTAAAGAAAGTTTGCTTCCCTTCCTTACTAACTTGCAGTTATTATAACACTTAGCAAATTTACCACACAAATGCATGGGTCTACACCTACATTTGGGTCGAGTTTCTTGAAATTTTGAGAACGTTCAAGATTTAACTATTTTGCACGATTTTTTAAAGCAAGTTTTTTTTCCTTTCATACTAACTTATAGTTATTATAACGCTTAGGAAATCTTCCATACAAATGCATGCGTCTAGACCTACGTTTGGGTCAAGTTTCGGTGAAATTTGAGAAAACTTTCATAATTTTGCTGTTTTGCACGGTTTTGTAAAAGAAAGTTTGTTTCTCTTTCATACTAACATGTAGTTATTATTATGCTTAACAAATTTACCACACAAATGCATAGGTTTAGACCAATGTTTGGTTCAAGTTTTGTGCAATTCTGAGAACGTTCAAAATTTAGCTGTTTTTCACGATTTTATTAAAGCAAGTTTGTTTCCCTTTTATACTAACTTGTAGTTATTATTACGCTTAACGAATTTACCACACAAATGCATTGATCTAGACCTACGTTTGGGTCGAGTTTTGTGGAATTTTGAGAACGTTCAAAATTTAACTGTTTTACACGATTTTTTAAATCAAGTTTTTTTCCGTTTCATACTAACTTATAGTTATTATAACGCTCAGGAAATCTTCCACACAAATGCATGTGTCTAGACCTACGTTTGGGTCATGTTTCGTGGAACTTTGAGAAAACTTTCATAATTTTGCTGTTTTGCACGGTTTTATAAAAGAAAGTTTGTTTCTCTAATATACTAACATGTAGTTATTATTACGATTAGAAAATTTAGCACACAAATACATGGGTCTAGACTTACGTTTTTGGGTCCAGTTTCGTGGAATTGTGAGAATATTCCAAATAAAGCTGTTTTGCACGATTTTATTAAATAAAGTTTGTTTGTCTTTCATACTAACTTGTAGTTATTATTACGCTTTACAAATATACCAAACAGATGCATGGGTCTAGACCAACGTTTGGGTCAAGTTTCGTGGAATCGAATTTTGAGAACGTTCAAAATTTAGTTGTTTTGCACAACTTTATTAAAGAAAGTTTGTTTTCCTTTCATACTAACATGTAGTTATTTTATGCCTAGCAAATTTAGCACACAAATGCATGGGTCTAGACCTACATTTAGGTGATGTTTCGTGGAAATTTTGAGAAAACTTTCAAAATTTTGTTATTTGGCACGGTTTTATTAATGAAAGTTTTTTTCCCTTCCGTACTAACATTTAGTTATTATTACGCTTAGGAATTCTAACACACAAATGCATGGGTCTAGACTTAAGTTTAGGTCAAGTTTTGTGGAAATGTGAGAACGTTTAAAATTTAGCTGTTCTGCACGATTTTATTATATAAAGTCTGTTTTCCTTTCATACTAACTTGTAGTTATTATTACGCTTAGCAAATCTACCACACAAATCCATGGGTCTAGACCTATGTTTGGGTCAGGTATCGTGAAATTCTGAGAGCGTCCAAAATTTAGCTATTTTGCACGATTTTTTAAAGCAAGAATCTTTCCCTTTCATACTAACTTGTAGTTATTATTACGCTTAGCAAATTTACCACACAAATGCATGAGTCTATACCTACGTTTGGGTCAACTTTCGTGGAACTTTAAGAAAACATTCAAAATTTTGCTGGTTTTCACGGTTTTATTAAATAAAGTTTGTTTCCCTTTCATACTAACATGTAGTTATTATTACCGTTAGCAAATTTACCACACAAATGCATGGGTCTAGACTTGCGTTTGGGTAAGTTCCGTGGAATTGTGAGAATGTTCAAAATTTAGATGTTTTGCAACAATTTTATTAGATAAGGTTTGTTTCGCTTTCATACTAACTTGTTGTTATTATTACGCTTAACAAATTTACCACACAAATGCATGGGTCTAGACTAACGTTTCGGTTAAGTTTTGTGAAATTCTGAGAACGTTCAAATTTAGTTGTTTTACACAGTTTTATTAAAGAAAGTTTATTTCCCTTTCATTCTAACATGTAGTTATTATTACGCTTAGCAAATTTACCGCACAAATGCATAGGTCTAGACCTACGTTTGGGTCAAGTGTCGTTGAATTATGAGAACGTTCAACATTTGAATGTTCTGCACGGTGTTATTAAAAGAAGTTTGTTTCCTTTTTAAACTAACTTGCAGTTATTATTGCGCTTAGAAAAATTTAACACACAAATGCATGAGTCTAGACCTACGTTTGGGTTAAGTTTGAGAAAACTTATGAAACTTTGTTTCCCTTTAATACTAACATGTAGTTATTATTACGCTTAACAAATTTACCACACAAATGCTTGTGTCTAGAGTTACGTTTCGGTCAAGTTCCGTGGAATTGTGACAATGTTCAAAATTTTGTTGTTTTGCATGATTTTATTAAATAAAGTTTGTTTCCCTTTCATACTAACTTGCAGTTATTATTACGCTTAAAAAATTTACCACACAAATGCATGGGTCTAGACTTACGTTTGGGTCAAGTTTCGTGGAACTTTGAGAAAACTTTCAAAGATTTGCCTTATGTTTGTTTTCGGTTTTGGGCCATCTCAGAGATGGCCCAAAACAGAAGCAATGTTTGTCATTGCTTGTTTTGCCATGTTTTTGTCTTGTTTCTAAGTATTTTGTCTTGTTTCTAAGTATTTGATTTTTAAATACAAATATATTTTATTTTAACCACTTAATATTTTATACGTAATATTTTCTACATCATTGGAATAATTAAAAATTTTAAAAAATATAAAATAATATAATTATTCTACACTGTTAATTCATATATTACATTATTTGAATAATGTATTTAAATTTATCACTTCGAATAGAACAACTAACAAAAAATATTGTTAATCCATTATTAGAGTGCATTTAATTATTTTTAAAAGTGTATTTACATAAATTAGTTTTTTTCATTTCCATACATATATAATTAGGAAATAATATTTATTTTAATCCACTCACAACTAAATAAATTATATATATTTTTATACATATATATATAAATATATATAAAAGAGACATGATTCGACAATGAACAGTATTTTTTGTCTTCCCACTACCCAACATCAAACATAACATACTTATTTTATATTATCTCCAAAAACAAATCCAAACATACACACTATCTCTAACTTATTTTTATTTATCCTTGTTTTTCTCTCTCTATCTCCACAAAATACCCAAAAATAAGTTAAAAACAAAACCAAACATAATGTTGTTGTTTTGCACGGTTTTATAAAAGAAAGTTTGCTTTCCTTTCATACTAACATGTAGTTATTTTTACGCTTAGCAAATTTACCATACAAATGCATGGGTATAGACCTATGTTTGGGTCCAGTTTCGTGGAATTTTGGGAACGTTCAAAATTTAGTTGTTTTGCACGGTTTTATTAAAGAATGTTTGTTTTCCTTTCATACTAACTTATAGTTATTATTACGCTTAACAATTTTACCACACAAATGCATAGGTCTAGACCTACGTTTGGGTCAAGTTTCGTTCAATTTTTAAAACGTTCAAAATTTAGATGTTTTGCACGGTGTAATTAAAAAAAGTTTGTTTTGCTTGCTTATTAACTTGCAGTTATTATTACGCTTAGCAAACAAAACAACACAATTGCACGGGTCTAGAAGTACGTTTTGCTCAAGTTTTCTGGAACTCTGAGAAAACATTCATAATTTTGCTGTTTTGCACGATTTTATCAAAGAAAGTTTGTTTTCCTTATAGTTATTATAGTTATTAATACGCTTAACAAATTTAAAACACAAATGCATAGGTGTAGACGTACATTTGGGTCAAGTTTCGTGGAATTGTGAGAAAGTTCAAAATTTAGTTGTTTTGCATGGTTTATTAAAGAAACTATGTTTTCCTTTCATACTAACTTGCAGTTATTATTACGCTTAGCAAATTTAGCACACAAATGCATGGGTCTAGACCAACGTTTGGCTTAAGTTTCGTGGAACTTTGAGATTTTGTTGTTTTGCACGGTTTTATTAATGAAAATTTTTTTCGCTTTCATATTAACATGTAGTTATTATTACGCTTAGAAAATTCACCACACAAATGCATGGGTCTAGACTTACGTTTGGGTCAGGTTTTGTGGAATTGTGAGAACGTTACAATTTAGTTGTTTTGCACTATTTTATTAAATAAAGTTTGTTTCCCTATCATACTAACATGTAGTTATTATTATGCTTAATAAATTTACCACACAAATGCATGAGTCTAGACCAACGTTTGGGTCAAGTTTCGTGGAATTCTGAGAACGTTCAAAATTTAGCTGTTTTGCACGGTTTTATTAAAAAAAGTTTGTTTCCCTTTCATATTGACATGTAGTCATTATTACGCTACCAAATGGGTCTAGACTTACGTTTGGATCAAGTTTCGTAGAATTCTGGGAACGTTCAAAATTTAGTTGTTTTGCACGATTTTATTAAATAAAGTTTGTTTCCCGTTCATACTAACTTGTACTTAGCAAATTTGCCACACCTATGCATGGGTCTAGACCTACGTTTGGGTCAAGTATCGTGCACTTCTGATAACGTTCAAAATTTAGTTGTTTTGCACGGTTTTATTAAAGGACGTATGTTTACCTTTCATACTAACTTGTAGTTATTATTACGCTTAGAAATTTTACCATACTAATGCATGGATCTAGATCTACGTTTGGCTCAAGTTTTGTTGAATTCTGGGAACGTTCAAATTTTAGCTGTTGTGCACGGTTTGATAAAACAAAGCTTGTTTTTCTATCATACTAACTTGTAGTTATTATTATGCTTAACAAATTTACCACACAAATGCATGGGTACCTACGTCTGGGTCAAGTTTCGTGGAATTCTGAGAACGTTCAAAATTTAGATGTTTTGCACGATTTTATTAAAGAAGGTTTGTTTCCCTTTCATACTAACTTACAGTTATTATTACGCTTAACAAATTTACCATAAAAATGCATGGGTCTAGACCTACGTTTGGGTGAAGTTTCGTAGAACATTGAGAAAACATTCAAAATTTTATTGTTTTGCATGGTTTTATAAAAGAAGTTTGTTTCCTTTTATACTAACATATAGTTATTATTACGCTTAGCAAATTTACCACACAAAGGCATGGATCTGGACTTACGTTTGGGTCAAGTTTCATGGATATGTGAGCATGTTCAAAATTTCAACGTTTTGCATGATTTTATTAAATAAAGTTTGTTTCCCTTCCATACTAACTTGTAGTTATAGTTTCGTCGAATTCTGAAAACATTCATAATTTAGATATTTTGTATGGTTTTATTAAAGAAAGTTTGTTTTCCTTTCATACAAACTTGTAGTTACTATTACGTTTAACAAATTTACCACACACATGCATAGGTCTAGACCTATGCTTGGGTCATGTTTCGAGGAACCTTGAGAAACATTCAAAATTTAGATGTTTTGCACGGTTTTATTAACGAAAGTTTGTTTCCCTTTCATACTAACTTGTAGTTATTATTACGCTTAGCAAATATACCACACAAATGCATGGGTCTGGACTTACGTTAGGGTCAGGTTTCCCATTCATTTTTTAAAATAAAGTTTGTTTCCCATTCATACTAACTTGTAGTTATTATTTTGTTTAATAAATTCACCATACAAATGCATGGGTCTAGACCGACGTTTGGGTCAAGTTTCGTGAAATTCTGAGAACTTCAAAATTTAGTTGTTTTGCACGGTTTCGTGAAATTCTGAGAACTTCTAAATTTTTAACGTTCTCAGAATTTCACGAAACTTCACCCTAACGTTGGTCTAGACCTACATTTGTGTTGAAAATTTATTAAGCGTAATAATAACTACAAGTTAGTATGAATGGGAAACAAACTTTATTCAATAACATCGTGTAAAACAGCTAAATTTTGAACATTCTCACAATTCCACGAAACTTGACGCAATTTGTTAAGCGTAATAATAACTACATGTTAGTATGAAAGATAAACAAACTTTCTCTAATAAAACCGTGCAAAACGGTAAAATTTTGAATGTTTTCTCAAAGTTCCATGAAACTTGACCCAAACGTAGGTGTAGACGCATGCATTTGTGTGGTAAATTTGCTAATCACAATAATAACTACAAGTTAGTGTGAAAGAGTAACAAACTTTCTTTAATAAAATCGTGCAAAATAGCTAAATTTTGAAAGTTTTCTCAAAATTCCACGAAACATGACCAAATGTAAGTCTAGACCCATGCATTTCTGTGGTAAATTTGCTAAGCGTAATAATAACTGAAAGTTAGCATGAATAGAAAACAAATTTTTTAATAAAACCGTGCATAACAACTGAATTTTGAACGTTCTCAGAATTCCACGAAACTTCACCCAAACGTTGGTCTAGACCTATGTATTTGTGTGGTAAATTTGTTAATCGTAATAATTACTACAAGTTAGTATGAATTGGAAACAAACTTTATTTTATAAAATCGTGCAAAACAGCTAAATTTTGAACATTCTCACAATTCCACGAAATTTGACGCAAATGTAAGTCTAGACCCATGCATTTGTGTAGTAAATTTGAAGCGTACTAATAACTACATGTTAGTTTGAAAGGAAAACAAACTTTTTTTAATAAATCCGTGCAAAATAGCTAAATTTTCAAAATTTTCTCAAAATTCTACGAAACTAGACCCAAACGTAAGTCGAGACCCATGCATTTGTGTTGTAAATTTACTAAGCGTAATAATAACTGCAAGTTAGTGTGAAAAAGAAACAAACTTTCTTTAATAAAACCATGCAAAATAGCTAAATTTGGAAAGTTTTCTCAAAATTCCACAAAACTTGACCCAAACGTAAGTCCAGACCTATTCATTTATGTGGTAAATTTGCTAAGCGTAATAATAACTTAAAGTTAGCATGAATGGAAAACAAATTTTATAATAAAACCGTGCATAACAACTAAATTTTGAACGTTCTCAGAATTCCACGAAATTACACCTAAACGTTGGTCTAGACCTATGTATTTGTGTGATAAATTTGTTAAGCGTAATAATAACTACAAGTTAATATGAATGGGAAACAAACTTTATTTTATAAAATCGTGCAAAACAGCCAAATTATGAACATTCTCACAATTCTACGAAACTAGACGCAAATGTAAGTCTAGACCCATGCATTTTTGTGGTAAATTTGTTAACCGTAATAATAACTACATGTTAGTATAAAAGGAAAACAAACTTTCTTTAATAAAACCGTGCAAAATAGCTAAATTTTGAAAGTTTTCTCAAAATTTCACGAAACTTGACCGAAACGTAAGTCGAGACCAATGCATTTGTATGGTAAATTTACTAAACTTAATAATAACTGCAAGTTAGTGTGAACGAGAAACAAACTTTCTCTAATAAAACCGTGCAAAATACCTAAATTTTGAAAGTTTTCTCAAAATTCCATGAAACTTGACCCAAACATAAGTCTAGACCCATGCATTTCTGTGTAAATTTGCTAACCGTAATAATAACTGCAAGTTACCATGAACGGAAAACAAATTTTATAATAAAACCGTGCATAACAACTAAATTTTGAACGTTCTTAGAATTCCACGAAACTTCACCCAAACGTTGGTCTAGACCTATGCATTTGTGTGGTAAATTTTGTTAAGCGTAATAATAACTACAAGTTAGTATAATGGGAAACAAACTTTATTTTATAAAATTGTGCAAAACATCTAAATTTTGAACATTCTCACAATTCCAGAAAACTTGACGCAAATGTAAGTCTAGACCCATGCATTTGTGTCGTAAATTTTTAAAGCGTAATAATAACTGCAAGTTAGTGTGAAAGAGAAACAAACTTTCTTTAATAAAACCGTGCAAAATAGCTAAATTTTAAAAGTTTTCTCAAAATTCCACGAAACTTGACCCAAACGTAAGTCGAGATACATGCATTTCTGTGGTAAATTTGCTAAGCGTAATAATAACTGCAAGATAGCATGAACGGAAAAAAAAATTTTATAATAAAACCGTGCAAAACAGCGAAATTTTGAACATTTTCAGAATTCCACAAAACTTGACCCAAATGTAGGTCTTTGTGTGGTAAATTTGTTAAGCGTAATAATAACTATAAGTTAGTATGAAAGGAAAACAAACTTTCTTTACTAAAACCGTGCAAAACGGCTAAATTTTGAACATCTCACAATTCAATGAAACTTGACGCAAATGTAAGTCTAGACCCATGCATCAGTGTGGTAAATTTGTTAAGCGTAATAATAACTACATGTTAGTATGAAAGAGAAACAAACTTTCTTTAATAAAACCGTGCAAAACTGTAAAATTTTTAAAGTTTTCTCAAAGTTCCATGAAACTTGACCCAAACGTAGGTCTAGACACACGCATTTGTGTTGTAATTTTGCTAGCGTAATAATAACTGCAAGTTAGTATGAAAGACAAACACACTTTCTTCAATGAAACCCTGCAAAATACCTACATTTTGAATGTTTTCTGAAAATTCCACGAAACTTGACCGTAATGTAAGTCTAGACCCCAAGCCTTTGAGTGGTCAATTTGCTAAACGTAATAATAACTGCAAATTTGTATGAACAGGAAACAAACTTTATAATAAAACCGTGCAAAACAGTTAAATTTTGAACATTCCCAGAATTCCATGAAACTTGAGGCAAACGTAGGTTTAAACCCATGCATTAGTGTGGTAAATTTTCTAAGCGTAATAATAACTACAACTTAGTATGAAAGGCAAATATTTTTCATTTAATAAAATCGTGCAAAATAGCTAAATTTTGAACGTTCTCAGAATTGCACGAAATTTAACCCAAACGTAGGTCGAGACCAATTCATTTGTGTGTTAAATTTACTAAGCGTAATAATAACTACATGTTAGTATGAAAGGGAAACAAACTTTCTTTAATAAAACCGTAAAAAATAGCTAAATTTTGAAAGTTTTCTCAAAATTTCACGAAACTTGACCCAAACGTAAGTCGAGACCCATGCATTTGTGTGGTAAATTTGCTAAGCGTAATAATAACTGCAAGTTAGTGTGAAAGAGAAACAAACTTTCTTTAACAAAACCGTGCAAAATAGCTAAATTTTGAAAGTTTTCTCAAAATTCAATGAAACTTGACGCAAACGTAAGTCTAGACCCATGCATTTCTGTGGTAAATTTGCTAAGCGTAATAATAACTGCAAGTTAGCATGAAAGGAAAACAAAATTTATAATAAAACCGTGCAAAACAGCTAAATTTTGAACATTCTCAGAATTCCACAAAACTTGACCTAAATGTAGGTCTTTGTGTGGTAATTTTGTTAAGTGTAATAATAACTATAAGTTAGTATAAAAAGAAAACAAACTTTCTTTACTAAAACCGTGCAAAACAGCTAAATTTTGAACGTTCCCAAAATTCTACGGAAATGGACGCAAACATAAGTCTAGACCCATGCATTAGTATGGTAAATTGTCTAAGCGTAATAATAACTACAAGTTAGTATGAATGGGAAACAAACTTTATTTAATAAAATCGTGCAAAACAGCTAATTTTGAAAATTCTCACAATTCCACGAAATTTGATGCAAATGTAAGTGTAGACCCATGCATTTGTGTGGTAAATTTGTTAAGCGTAATAATAACTACATGTTAGTATGAAAGATAAACAAACTTTCTTTAATAAAACCGTGTAAAACAGTAAAATTTTGAAAGTTTTCTCAAAGTTCCATAAAACATGACTCAAATGTACGTCTAGACGCATGCATTTGTGTGGTAAATTTGCTAAGCGTAATAATAACGACAACTTAGTATGAAAGAAAAACAAAGTTTCTTAAATAAACCGTGCAAAGTAGCTATATTTTGAAAGTTTTCTCGAAATTCCACGAAACTTGACCCTAACGTAAGTCTAGACCCATGCATTTCTGTGGTAAATTTGCTAAGCATAATAATAACTGTAAGTTAGTATGAACAGGAAACAAACTTTATAATAAAAATCGTGGAAAACAGATAAATTTAGAACATTCTCAGAATTCCATGAAACTAGACCCAAACGTAGGTCTAGACCTATGCATTGTGTGGTAAATTTGTTAAGCGTAATAATAACTATAAGTTAGTATGAAAGGAAAACAAACATTATTTAATAAAACCGTACAAAACAACTAAATTTTGAACGTTCCGAAAATTCAACGAAACTGGACGCAAACATAGGTCTAGACCCATGCATTAGTATGAAAAATTTTCTAAGCGTAATAATAACACAAAGTTAATATGAAAGACAAATATTTTTCCTTTCATAAAACCATGCAACACAAGTAAATTTTAAACGTTCCCAAAATTCCACGAATGTGGACCCAAATATAGGTTAAGACTCATGCATTTGTGTGTTAAATTTATTAAGCGTAATAATAATTACATGTTAGTATTAAAGGAAAATAAACCATCTTAAATAAAACGTGCAAAACAACTAAATTGAACGTTCTCAGAATTCCATGAAACTTCACCCAAACATTGGTCTAGACGTATGCATTTGTGTAGTAAATTTGTTAAGTGTAATAATAACTACAAGTTAGTATGAATGAGAAACAAACTTTATTTAATTAAATCGGGCAAAACAGCTAAATTTTGAACAGTCTCACAATGCCCCGAAACTTGACGCAAATGTAAGTCTAGACCCATGCATTTGTGTGGTAAATTTGTTAAGCGTAATAATAACTACATGTTAGTATGAAAGGGAAACAAACTTTCTTTAATAAAACCGTGCAAAATACCTACATTTTAAAAGTTTTCTAAAAATTCCACGAAACTTGACCCTAACGTAAGTCTAGACGCATGCATTTGTGTGGTAAATTTGCTAAACGTAATAATAACTGCAAGTTAGTATGAACGGGAAACAAACTTTATAATAAAACCGTGGAAAACAGCTAAATTTTGAACATTCTCAGAATTACACGAAACATGAGACAAACGTAGGTCTAGACCTATGCATTTGTGTTGTAAATTTGTTAAGTGTAATAATAACTACAAGTTAGTATGAATGGGAAACAAACTTTATTTAATAACATCGTGTAAAACAGCTAAATTTTGAACATTCTCACAATTCCACGAAACTTAACGCAAATGTAAGTCTAGACCCACGCTTTTGTGTGGTGAATTTGTTAAGCGTAATAATAACTATAAGTTAGTATGATAGGAAAACAAACTTTGTTTAATAAAATCGTGCAATACAGCTAAATTTTGAACGTTCCCAAAATTCCACGAAACTTGACGCAAACATAGGTCTAGACTCACGCATTAGTGTGGAGAAGTTTCTAAGCATAATAATAACTACAAGTAAGTATGAAAGGCAAATATTTTTCCTTTAATAAAACCATGCAAAACAGCTAAATTTTGAACGTTCCCAAAATTCCACGAAAGTGGACGCAAATAAAGGTCTAGATCCATGCATTTGTGTGTTAAATTTACATTGGCGTAATAATATTTGCATGTTAGTATAAAAGAAAAACAAACTTTCTTTAATAAAACCGTGCAAAACAACTAAATATTGAACGTTCTCAGAATTCCACGAAACTTCACCCAAACGTTGGTCTAGACCTATGCATTTGTGTGGTAAATTTGTTAAGCGTAATAATAACTACAAGTTAGTATGAATGGAAAACAAACTTTATTTAATAAAATCGTGCAAACGTAGGTCTAAACCCATGGATTAGTGTGGTAAATTTTGTAAGCGTAATAATAACTACAACTTAGTATGAAAGGCGAATATTTTTCATTTAATAAAACCGTGCAAATCAGCTTAATTTTGAACATTCTCACAATTCCTCGAAACTTGACGCAAATGTAAGTCTAGACCCAGCATTTGTGTGGTAAATTTCTTAAGCGTAATAATAACTACATGTTAGTATGAAAGGGAAACAAACATTCTTTAATAAAACCGTGCAAAATAGCTAAATTTTGAAAGTTTTCTCAAAATTCCATGAAACTTGACCGAAACCTAAGTCGAGACATATGCATTTCTGTGGTAAATTTGCCAAACGTAATAATAACTGAAAGTTAGTGTGAAAGAGAAACAAACTTTCTTTAATAAAACGATGCAAAATAGCTAAATTTTGACAATTTTCTCAAAATTCCACGAAACTTGACCCAAACGTAAGTCTAGACCAGTACATTTCTGTGGTAAATTTTTTTAGCGTTATAATAACTGCAAGTTAGCATGAATGGAAAACAAGCTTTATAATAAAATCGTGGAAAACAACTAAATTTTGAACATTCTCAGCATTCCACAAAACTTGACCCAAATGTAAGTCTTTGTGTGGTAAAATTTGTTAAGCGTAATAATAACTATAAGTTAGAATGAAAGGAAAACAAACTTTCTTTACTAAAACCGTGCAAAACTGCTAAATTTTGAACATTCTCACAATTCCACGAAACTTGACGCAAATATAAGTCTGGACCCATGCATTTGTGTGGGAAATTTGTTAAGCGTTATAATAACTACATGTTAATATAAAAGAGAAACGAACTTTCTTTAACAAAACCGTGCAAAACAGTAAAATTTTGAAAGTTTTTTCTCAAAGTTCCATGAAACTTGACCGAAACGTAGGTCTAGACGCTTGCATTTGTTTGGTAAATTTACTAAGCGTAATAATGACTGCATGTTAGTATGAAAGAGAAACAAACTTTTTTTAATATAACCGTGCAAAATACCTACATTTTGAAAGTTTTCTAAAAATTCCACGAAACTTGACCCTAACGTAAGTCTAGACCCATGCATTTGTGTGGTAAATTTGCTAAACGTAATAATAACTGCAAGTTAGTATGAACGGAAAACAAACTTTATAATAAAATCGTGGAAAACAGCTAAATTTTGAACATTCTCAGAATTACACGAAACATGACACAAACGTAGGTCTAGACCTATGCATTTGTGTTGTAAATTTGTTAAGCGTAATAATAACTACAAGTTAGTATGAATGGGAAACAAACTTTATTTAATAGCATCGTGTAAAACAGCTAAATTTTGAACATTCTCACAATTCAACGAAACTTAACGCAAATGTAAGTCTAGACCCATGCTTTTGTGTGGTGAATTTGTTAAGCATAATAATAACTATAAGTTAGTATGATAGGAAAACAAACTTAGTTTAATAAAATCGTGCAATACAGCTAAATTTTGAACGTTCCTAAAATTCCAGAAAACTGGACGCAAACATAGGTCTAGACTCATTCATTAGTGTGGAAAAATCTCAGCAATCATATCCTTCACTGCTAGTTGATGGTCTCTTTTGTTCAGGCCACGAACATTCCACATTGCTGCATTCAACATAGATCACCAAGAATGGGGCTGCTTTGATTAGGACCCCGTGTCATCTCATCTGCATCATCAAGTAAGTGTAGAGCATCAAATGTATTGTATACGACAATCTCCTTACAACTCTTGGTTTAGGAACATAAACAGTCACCGGTGGTATAATTGGTTTGGATGGTTTATTGAGTGCACAGTCCTTAACCGAGTGCCCTAATGTCATACAGTTTGTACATTTGGGACGTATCCACTCATATTCCACGTCAATTTTGCACGGTGTCACTCCCCCTTCCTCGTCTGGCGTCATAATGATAATGTGTTTAGGTAATTTTGAGCTCACATCCAACATCACGCATACACGAGTGAAGTCCAATCTCGTGCATGCCCTTGTAATTGCATCTGGATATAGGGGTTTGCCAATACCGCTGGCCACTATACTGAGGCCCTCCTCACTCCATAATTCTACCGGTAAGTGTCTCAATTTTATCCAAACAGGGACCTATGTATGTTTTAATTTCCTCATCACCATCCCTGGCTCCCATTTCTGCATCACAATTGGTTGTCCTTGAAAGAACCACGGTCCTCCTTCAATTGCTTCTTCCATATATGCAACAGTTTTGAACTGGAAGAAGAAAAAACCATTCATTGTAGCCTTTACCTCCCGCAATCCCGGCCAAACGGAGTAGGCAAAGTCTTTAACATGATAGAAATACGGTCGTTTCCCAAGAAAATAACCAACCGCTGTGGTTTTGCATTTTGTAGATCCATTGCGAATAGTTTCCATCGTAGGTCTCACCACCACTTCACCATTTTGTATTGTTGGTGGTATGTACGAAAGTGTCTTCCGAGATGAATTATTGAAAGCATCAACAATTTTGTCATCAATACTCATATTGGAGTGTGTATTCAATGGAATATTACCCACAAACAAACCCTTAGCAAAAGCGCGTTCTTGTGTAGGAAGAGTACTAATTTTTTCCATAGCATTGCTTATGTCATGCATTACATCAGCACCTGCATCAGCGCTTGTGTCATTACTTACATCATCACATAGGTCAACAATGATGTCAGCTTCTGTGTCAGCAACTGTGTCATGCCCCACGTCAGCAGTGATGTCAGCGTCCGCATCAGCTGTTGTGTCATACTCCACGTCAGCAAATTCCGGCGTCTTCTCAATTTTCTCCGGCAGCACATTGTTCACTATATTCGTCGGCCGAAAAATAGTTAGATTGGTCGGAAACGTGCCAGCAGCAGACCCACCGTCATTACCCATCGTTTCCATCAAGATCCGTTCACCTACCTTGTCGGAAATGCTGCTGCGCGATGACTGATTATCTACCTTTGTTCCTGTTCTGTTTTCCATCGAATCAGTAAGCGACAACGACGATGGCAGTAAGTTTCGCCATACCTGACGCCTAGGCTTAGGAAAGACTGGTGCCGTTATCGAAAAACATCCCGTAACTGCCTCCTTCCCAAATCTTGATTCTCATTTTGATTTCAACTCACTAAGTGCTGCCATTGATTCAGTATCTCCTTCGTCGATTACAGAATGGGCAAGACGAATGAATTCTATCATGTTGAACTTGCCTCTTTTATGTCCGCCACTGTTGCCTTGTGAAGGTGCGACGCCAAACCCTAGTTTTGGCCAGCGCACGTATTCTCCATATTCGTGGTCAAGGTTGCTTCTTTTGGTATAAATCCGTCTTCTCCATTATCAGAAACCCTAACATCATCGTCTTCCACGGCTAAACCAACCAGTGTCGTTTCATCTTCCTCAGGCGACCGTTCATATTCAGCGGCGGCGCGAAACCCTAATCCTAAGGATGAAGAACCAGTATGTAAATCCACTCCTTTTTCGGCCAAAATTCCTCCCTTATCTTCCCCAAATCCATGCGAGTGTGAATAGTTATGGATCTCGCCGGTTTCCGCCTCCAAATCGCCTTGCGTCTCTTCATCTTCCTTGCGAACAAACGGGTTTCTGATCGAAAACTCTCTCCGAACATCCTTCTGCCGTCGGCCAGTACCTTCCTCATCTGCCTCGTAGTTGGCCGGTCCATCGTCGACAGCCAGCCCTTCGCCGGCGACCTCATGGCCGACCGTGTGTTGCAATTCTTGTGTGTGTCTATTTTTTGGTGTCCTAGTGTGTGTGAGAGAAGAATGTGAAGGGTCCATTTTTTAGAGAGAGAATTTTTTGAATTGTTTTTGCACTACGTGTAATAGAAACTAGGCGTAACTGTTAAATTTTGTGTGTTAAATTTACTAAGCAAAATAATAACTACATGTTAATATGAAAGGAAAACAAACCATCTTTAATAAAACCGTACAAAACAACTAAATTTTGAACGTTCTCAGAATTCCACGAAACTTCACCCAAACATTGGTCTAAACCTATGCATTTGTGTGGTAAATTTGTTAGGCGTAGTAATAACTACAAGTTAGTATGAATGAGAAGCAAACTTTATTTAATAAAATCGTGGAAAATAGCTAAATTTTGAACATTCTCACAATTTCACGAAACTTGACGCAAATGTAAGTCTAGACCTATGCATTTGTGTGGGAAATTTGTTAAGCGTAATAATAACTGCATGTTAGTATGAAAGGAAAACAAACTTTCTTTAATAAAACCGTGCAAAATTGCTAAATTTTGAAAGTTTTCTCAAAATTCCACAAAACTTGACCCAAACGTAAGTTGAGACCCATGCATTTGTGTGGTAAATTTGCTAAGCGTAATAATAACTACAAGTTACTGTGAAAGAGAAACAAACTTTCTTTAATAAAACACTGCAAAATAGCTAAATTTTTAAAGTTTTCTCAAAATTCCACGAAAGTTGACCCAAACGTAAGTCTAGACCCATGCATTTCTGTGGTAAATTTGCTAAGCGTAATAATAACTGCAAGTTAGCATGAGCGGAAATCAAACATTATAATAAAACCGTGCAAAATAGTTAAATTTTGAACATTCTCGTAATTCCACAAAACTTGACCCAAATGTTGGTCTTTGTGTGGTAAATTTGTTAAGCGTAAAAATAAGTACATGTTAGTATGAAAGAGAAACAAACTGTCTTTAATAAAACCGTGCAAAACAACTAAATTTTGAACGTTCTCAAAATCTCACCAAACTTCACCCAAACGTTGGTCTAGACCTATGCATTTGTGTGGAAAATTTATTAAGCGTAATAATAACTACAAGTTAGTATGAATCGGAAACAAACTTTATTTAATAAAATCGTGCAAGACAGCTAAATTTTAAACATTCTCATAATTCCACGAAACTTGACGCAAATGTAAGTCTAGACCCATGCATTTGTGTGGTAAATTTATTAAGCGTAATAATAACTACATATTATGAAAGAGAAACAAACTTTTTTTAATAAAACCGTGCAAAACAGTAAAATTTTGAGAGTTTTCTCAAAGTTCCGTGAAACTTGACCCAAACGTAGGTCTAGACACATGCATTTTTGTGGTAAATTTTCTAAGCGTAATAATAACTGCAAGTAGTATGAAAGACAAACAAACTTTCTTTAATAAAACCATGCAAAATACCTACATTTTGAAAGTTTTGTCAAAATTGACAAAACGTAAGTCTAGACCCATGCATTTGTGTGGTAAATTTGCTAAACGTAACAATAACTGCAAGTTAGTATAAACGCGAAATAAATTTTACAATAAAACCGTGGAAAACAACTAAATTTGAACATTCTTAGAATTTCACGAAACTTGACACAAACGTAGATCTAGACCTATTCAATTGTGTGGTAAATTTGTTTAACGTAATAATAACTATAAGTTAGTATGAAAGGAAAACAAACTTTGTTTAATAAAATCGTGCAAAAAAGCTAAATTTTGAACGTTCTATAAATTCCACAAAACTGGACGCAAACATAGGTCTAGACCCACGCATTAGTGTGGAAAAGTTTCTAAGAGTAATAATAACTACAAGTAAGTGTGAAAGATAAATATTTTTCCTTCAATAAAACCGGGCAAAACAGCTGAATTTTGAACGTTCCCAAAATTCTACAAAAGTGGGCCAAAATATAAGTCTAGACCCATGCATTTGTGTGTTAAATTTACGTTGGTGTAATAATATTTACATGTTAGTATTAAAGGGACACAAACTTTCTTTAATAAACCGCGCTAAACAACTAAATTTTAAACGTTCTCAGAATTCCGCGAAACTTCACCAAAAGTTGGTCTAGACCTATGCATTTGTGTGGTAAATTTGTTAAGCGTAATAATAACTACAAGTTAGTATCAATGGAAAGCAAACTTTATTTAATAAAATCGTACAAAACATCTAAATTTTTAACATTCTCACAATTCTACGAAACTTGACGCAAATGTAAGTCTAGACCCATGCATTTTTGCGATAAATTTGTTAAGCGTAATAATAACTGCATGTTAGTATTAAAGGGAAACAAACTTTTTTTAACAAAACCGTACAAAATAGCTAAATTTTGAAAGTTTTCCCAAAATTCCACGAAACTTGACCCAAACGTAAGTCGAGAGGCATGCATTGAAACAAACTTTTTTAATAAAACCATGCAAAATAGCTAAATTTTGAAAATTTTCTCAAAATTCCACGAAACTTGACCCAAACGTAAGTCTAGACCCATTCATTTATGTGGTAAATTTTCTAGGCGTAATAATAACTGCACGTTACCATGAATGGAAAACAAACATTATAACTAAACCATGCAAAACAGCAAAATTATGAACATTCTCAAAATTTTCACAAAACTTGACCCAAATGTAGGTCTTTGTGTGGTAAATTTGTTAAGCGTAATAATAACTATAAATTAGTATAAAAAGAAACGAACTTTCTTTACTAAAACCGTGCAAAACAGCTAAATTTTGAACATTTTCACAATTCCACGAAAGTTGACGCAAATGTAAGTCTAGACCCATGCATTTGTGAGGTAATTTGTTAAGTGTAATAATAACTACATGTTAGTATGAAAGAGAAACAAACGTTCTTTAATAAAACCGTGCAAAACAGTAAAATTTTGAAAGTTTTCTCAAAGTTCCATGAAACTAGACCCAAACGTAAGTATAGACGCGTGCATTTGTGTAACTTGCTAAGCGCAATAATAACTGCATGTTAGTATGAAAGAGAAACAAATTTTCTTTAATAAAACCGTGCAAAATAGCTAAATTTTGAAATTATTCTCAAAATTCCACGAAACTTAACCTTAACGTATGTCCAGACCCATGCTTTTGTGTGGTAAATTTGCTAAGCGTAATAATAACTGCAAGTTAGTATGAATGGGAAACAAACTTTATAATAAAGCCGTGGAAAACAACTAAATTTTGAATATTCTCAGAATTCCATGAAACTTGACTCAATCGTAGGTCTAGACTTATGCATTTGTGTGGTAAATTTGTTAACCGTAATAAAAACAATAAGTTAGTATGAAAAAGAAACAAACTTTGTTTAATAAAACCGTGCAAAACAATGAAATTTTAAACGTTTTCAAAATTCCACAAAACTGTACGCAAACATAGGTCTAGACCCATGCATTAGTATGAAAGGCGAATATTTTTCCTTTAATAAATCCGTGCAAAATAGCTAAATTTTGAATATTTCCAAAAGTCCACGAAAGTGGACCCAAATATAGGTTTAGACCCATTCATTTGTGTGTTAAATTTACTAAGCGTAATAATAACTACATGTTAGTATGAAAGGGAAACAAACTTTCTATAATAAAACCGTGCAAAACAACTAAATTTTGAACGTTCTCAGAATTCCACGAAACTTCACCCAAACATTGGTCTAAACCTATGCATTTGTGTGGTAAATTTGTTAAGCGTAGTAATAACTACAAGTTAGTATGAATGAGAAGCAAATTTTATTTAATAAAATCGTGGAAAACAACTAAATTTTGAACATTCTCACAATTCCACGAAACATGACGCAAATGTAAGTCTAGACCTATGCATTTGTGTGGTAAATTTGTTAAGCGTAATAATAACTACATGTTAGTATGAAAGGAAAACAAACTTTCTTTAACAAAACCGTGCAAAATTACTAAATTTTGAAAGTTTTCTCAAAATTCCACAAAACTTGACCCAAACTTAAGTCGAGACCCATGCATTTGTGTGGTAAATTTGCTAAGCGTAATAATAACTGCAAGTTACTGTGAAAGAGAAACAAAATTTCTTTATTAAAACCCTGCAAAATAGCTAAATTTTTAAAGTTTTCTCAAAATTCCACGAAACTTGACCCAAACGTAAGTCTAGACCCATGCATTTCTGTGGTAAATTTGCTAAGCCTAATAATAATTGCAAGTTAGCATGAGCGGAAATCAAACTTTATAATAAAACCGTGCAAAATAGTTAAATTTTGAACATTCTCGGAATTCCACAAAACTTGACCCAAATGTAGGTCTTTGTATGGTAAATTTGTTAAGCGTAAAAATAACTACATGTTAGTATGAAAGAGAAACAAACTTTCTTTAATAAAACCGTGCAAAACAACTAAATTTTCAACGTTCTCAAAATTCCACGAAACTTCACCCAAACGTTGGTCTAGACCTATGCATTTGTGTGGCAAATTTGTTAAGCGTAATAATAACTACAAGTTAGTATGAATCGGAAACAAACTTTATTTAATAAAATTGTGCAACACAGCTAAATTTTGAACATTCTCATAATTCCACGAAACTTGACGCAAATGTAAGTCTAGATCCATGCATTTGTGTGGTGAATTTGTTAAGCGTAATAATAACTACATATTATGAAAGAGAAACAAACTTTTTTTAATAAAACCGTGCAAAACAGTAAAATTTTGAGAGTTTTCTCAAAGTTCCATGAAACTTGACCCAAACGTAGGTTTAGACGCATGCATTTGTGTGGTAAATTTTCTAAGCGTAATAATAACCGCAAGTAGTATGAAAGAAAAATAAACTTTTTTTAATAAAACCATGCAAAATACCTACATTTTGAAAGATTTGTCAAAATTGACAAAATGTAAGTCTAGACCCATGCATTTGTGTGGTAAATTTGCTAAACGTAACAATAACTGCAAGTTAGTATAAACGCGAAATAAATTTTACAATAAAACCGTGGAAAACAACTAAATATTGAACATTCTCAGAATTTCACGAAACTTGACACAAACGTAGATCTAGACCTATTCATTTGTGTGGTAAATTTGTTTAACGTAATAATAACTATAAGTTAGTATGAAAGGAAAACAAACTTTGTTTAATAAAATCGTGCAAAACAGCTAAATTTTGAACGTTCTCAAAATTCCACAAAACTGGATGCAAACATAGGCCTAGACCCACGCATTAGTCTGGAAAACTTTCTAAGCGTAATAATAACTACAAGTAAGTATGAAAAATAAATATTTTTCCTTCAATAAAATCGGGCAAAACAGCTAAATTTTGAACGGTCCCAAAATTCTACAAAAGTGGACCCAAATATAGGTCTAGACCCATGCATTTGTGTGTTAAATTTACGTTGGCGTAATAATATTTACATGTTAGTATGAAAGGGACACAAACTTTCTTTAATAAACCGCACAAAACAACTAAATTTGAAACGTTCTCAGAATTCCGCGAAACTTCACCCAAAGTTGGTCTAGACCTATGCATTTGTGTGGTAAATTTGTTAAGCGTAATAATAAGTACAAATTAGTATCAATGGAAAGCAAACTTTATTTAATAAAATCGTACAAAACATCTAAATTTTTAACATTCTCACAATTCCACGAAACTTGACGCAAATGTAAGTCTAGACCCATGCATTTTTGTGGTAAATTTGTTAAGCGTAATAATAACTGCATGTTAGTATTAAAGGGAAAACAAACTTTTTTTAATAAAACCGTGCAAAACAGCTAAATTTTGAAAGTTTTCCCAACATTCCACGAAACTTGACTCAAACGTAAGTCGAGAGCCATGCATTGAAACAAGCTTTCTTTAATAAAACCATGCAAAATAGCTAAATTTTGAAAATTTTCTCAAAATACCACGAAACTTGACCCCAACGTAAGTCTAGAGCCATTCATTTCTGTATTAAATTTTCTAAGCGTAACAATAACTGCAAGTTACCATGAACGGAAAACAAACATTATAATAAAACCGTGCAAAACAGCTAATTTATGAACATTCTCAAAATTTCCACAAAACTTGACCCAAATGTAGGTCTTTGTGTGGTAAATTTGTTAAGCGTAGTAATAACTATAAATTAGTATAAAAAGAAACGCACTTTCTTTACTAAAACCGTGCAAAACAGCTAAATTTTGAATATTTTCACAATTCCACGAAACTTGACGCAAATGTAATTCTAAACCCATGCATTTGTGTGGTAAGTTGTTAAGTTTAATAATAACTACATGTTAGAATGAAAGAGAAACAAACGTTCTTTAATAAAAATGTGCAAAACAGTAAAATTTTGAAAGTTTTCTCAAAGTTCCATGAAACATGTCCCAAACGTAAGTATAGACGCGTGCATTTATGTGGTAATTTGCTAAGCGTAATAATAACTGCATGTTAGTATGAAAGAGAAACAAATTTTCTTTAATAAAACCATGCAAAATAGCTAAATTTTGAAATTATTCTCAAAATTCCACGAAACATAACCTTAACGTATGTCTAGACCCATGCGTTTGTGTGGTAAATTTGCTAAGCGTAATAATAACTGCAAGTTAGTATGAATGGGAAACAAACTTTATAATAAAGCCGTGGAAAACAGCTAAATTTTGAATATTCTCAGAATTCCATGAAACTTGACTCAATCGTAGGTCTAGACTTATGCATTTGTGTGGTAAATTTGTTAACCGTAATAAAAACTATAAGTTAGTATTAAAGAGAAACAAACTTTGTTTAATAAAACCGTGCAAAACAACAAAATTTTAAACGTTTTCAAAATTCCACAAAACTGTACGCAAACATAGGTCTAGACCCATGCATTAGTATGGAAAATTTTCTAAGCGTAATAATAACTACAAGTTAGTATGAAAGGCGAATATTTTTCCTTTAATAAATCCGTGCAGTATAGCTAAATTTTGAATATTTCCAAAAGTCCACGAAAGTGGACACAAATATAGGTTTAGACCCATTCATTTGTGTGTTAAATTTACTAAGCGTAAAAATAACTACATGTTAGTATGAAAGGGAAATAAACTTTATTTAATAAAACCGTGCAAAACAACTAAATTTTGAACGTTCTCAGAATTCCACGAAACTTCACCCAAACATTGGTCTAAACCTATGCATTTGTGTGGTAAATTTGTTAAGCGTAGTAATAACTACAAGTTAGTATGAATGAGAAGCAAATTTTATTTAATAAAATCGTGGAAAACAACTAAATTTTGAACATTCTCACAATTCCACGAAACATGACGCAAATGTAAGTCTAGACCTATGCATTTGTGTGGTAAATTTGTTAAGCGTAATAATAACTACATGTTAGTATGAAAGGAAAACAAACTTTCTTTAACAAAACCGTGCAAAATTTCTAAATTTTGAAAGTTTTCTCAAAATTCCACAAAACATGACCCAAACATAAGTCGAGACCCATGCATTTGTGTGGTAAATTTGCTAAGCGTAATAATAACTGCAAGTTACTGTGAAAGAGAAACAAAATTTCTTTATTAAAACCCTGCAAAATAGCTAAATTTTTAAAGTTTTCTCAAAATTCCACGAAACTTGACCCAAACGTAAGTCTAGACCCATGCATTTCTGTGGTAAATTTGCTAAGCCTAATAATAATTGCAAGTTAGCATGAGCGGAAATCAAACTTTATAATAAAACCGTGCAAAATAGTTAAATTTTGAACATTCTCGGAATTCCACAAAACTTGACCCAAATGTAGGTCTTTGTGTGGTAAATTTGTTAAGCGTAAAAATAACTACATGTTAGTATGAAAGAGAAACAAACTTTCTTTAATAAAACCGTGCAAAACAACTAAATTTTCAACGTTCTCAAAATTCCACGAAACTTCACCCAAACGTTGGTCTAGACCTATGCATTTGTGTGGCAAATTTGTTAAGCGTAATAATAACTACAAGTTAGTATGAATCGGAAACAAACTTTATTTAATAAAATTGTGCAACACAGCTAAATTTTGAACATTCTCATAATTCCACGAAACTTGACGCAAATGTAAGTCTAGATCCATGCATTTGTGTGGTGAATTTGTTAAGCGTAATAATAACTACATATTATGAAAGAGAAACAAACTTTTTTTAATAAAACCGTGCAAAACAGTAAAATTTTGAGAGTTTTCTCAAAGTTCCATGAAACTTGACCCAAACGTAGGTTTAGACGCATGCATTTGTGTGGTAAATTATCTAAGCGTAATAATAACCGCAAGTAGTATGAAAGAAAAATAAACTTTTTTTAATAAAACCATGCAAAATACCTACATTTTGAAAGATTTGTCAAAATTGACAAAATGTAAGTCTAGACCCATGCATTTGTGTGGTAAATTTGCTAAACGTAACAATAACTGCAAGTTAGTATAAACGCGAAATAAATTTTACAATAAAACCGTGGAAAACAACTAAATATTGAACATTCTCAGAATTTCACGAAACTTGACACAAACGTAGATCTAGACCTATTCATTTGTGTGGTAAATTTGTTTAACGTAATAATAACTATAAGTTAGTATGAAAGGAAAACAAACTTTGTTTAATAAAATCGTGCAAAACAGCTAAATTTTGAACGTTCTCAAAATTCCACAAAACTGGATGCAAACATAGGCCTAGACCCACGCATTAGTCTGGAAAACTTTCTAAGCGTAATAATAACTACAAGTAAGTATGAAAAATAAATATTTTTCCTTCAATAAAATCGGGCAAAACAGCTAAATTTTGAACGGTCCCAAAATTCTACAAAAGTGGACCCAAATATAGGTCTAGACCCATGCATTTGTGTGTTAAATTTACGTTGGCGTAATAATATTTACATGTTAGTATGAAAGGGACACAAACTTTCTTTAATAAACCGCACAAAACAACTAAATTTGAAACGTTCTCAGAATTCCGCGAAACTTCACCCAAAGTTGGTCTAGACCTATGCATTTGTGTGGTAAATTTGTTAAGCGTAATAATAAGTACAAATTAGTATCAATGGAAAGCAAACTTTATTTAATAAAATCGTACAAAACATCTAAATTTTTAACATTCTCACAATTCCACGAAACTTGACGCAAATGTAAGTCTAGACCCATGCATTTTTGTGGTAAATTTGTTAAGCGTAATAATAACTGCATGTTAGTATTAAAGGGAAAACAAACTTTTTTTAATAAAACCGTGCAAAACAGCTAAATTTTGAAAGTTTTCCCAACATTCCACGAAACTTGACTCAAACGTAAGTCGAGAGCCATGCATTGAAACAAGCTTTCTTTAATAAAACCATGCAAAATAGCTAAATTTTGAAAATTTTCTCAAAATACCACGAAACTTGACCCCAACGTAAGTCTAGAGCCATTCATTTCTGTATTAAATTTTCTAAGCGTAACAATAACTGCAAGTTACCATGAACGGAAAACAAACATTATAATAAAACCGTGCAAAACAGCTAAATTATGAACATTCTCAAAATTTCCACAAAACTTGACCCAAATGTAGGTCTTTGTGTGGTAAATTTGTTAAGCGTAGTAATAACTATAAATTAGTATAAAAAGAAACGCACTTTCTTTACTAAAACCGTGCAAAACAGCTAAATTTTGAATATTTTCACAATTCCACGAAACTTGACGCAAATGTAATTCTAAACCCATGCATTTGTGTGGTAAGTTGTTAAGTTTAATAATAACTACATGTTAGAATGAAAGAGAAACAAACGTTCTTTAATAAAAATGTGCAAAACAGTAAAATTTTGAAAGTTTTCTCAAAGTTCCATGAAACATGTCCCAAACGTAAGTATAGACGCGTGCATTTATGTGGTAATTTGCTAAGCGTAATAATAACTGCATGTTAGTACGAAAGAGAAACAAATTTTCTTTAATAAAACCATGCAAAATAGCTAAATTTTGAAATTATTCTCAAAATTCCACGAAACATAACCTTAACGTATGTCTAGACCCATGCGTTTGTGTGGTAAATTTGCTAAGCGTAATAATAACTGCAAGTTAGTATGAATGGGAAACAAACTTTATAATAAAGCCGTGGAAAACAGCTAAATTTTGAATATTCTCAGAATTCCATGAAACTTGACTCAATCGTAGGTCTAGACTTATGCATTTGTGTGGTAAATTTGTTAACCGTAATAAAAACTATAAGTTAGTATTAAAGAGAAACAAACTTTGTTTAATAAAACCGTGCAAAACAACAAAATTTTAAACGTTTTCAAAATTCCACAAAACTGTACGCAAACATAGGTCTAGACCCATGCATTAGTATGGAAAATTTTCTAAGCGTAATAATAACTACAAGTTAGTATGAAAGGCGAATATTTTTCCTTTAATAAATCCGTGCAGTATAGCTAAATTTTGAATATTTCCAAAAGTCCACGAAAGTGGACACAAATATAGGTTTAGACCCATTCATTTGTGTGTTAAATTTACTAAGCGTAAAAATAACTACATGTTAGTATGAAAGGGAAATAAACTTTATTTAATAAAACCGTGCAAAACAACTAAATTTTGAACGTTCTCAGAATTCCACGAAACTTCACCCAAACATTGGTCTAAACCTATGCATTTGTGTGGTAAATTTGTTAAGCGTAGTAATAACTACAAGTTAGTATGAATGAGAAGCAAATTTTATTTAATAAAATCGTGGAAAACAACTAAATTTTGAACATTCTCACAATTCCACGAAACATGACGCAAATGTAAGTCTAGACCTATGCATTTGTGTGGTAAATTTGTTAAGCGTAATAATAACTACATGTTAGTATGAAAGGAAAACAAACTTTCTTTAACAAAACCGTGCAAAATTTCTAAATTTTGAAAGTTTTCTCAAAATTCCACAAAACATGACCCAAACATAAGTCGAGACCCATGCATTTGTGTGGTAAATTTGCTAAGCGTAATAATAACTGCAAGTTACTGTGAAAGAGAAACAAAATTTCTTTATTAAAACCCTGCAAAATAGCTAAATTTTTAAAGTTTTCTCAAAATTCCACGAAACTTGACCCAAACGTAAGTCTAGACCCATGCATTTCTGTGGTAAATTTGCTAAGCCTAATAATAATTGCAAGTTAGCATGAGCGGAAATCAAACTTTATAATAAAACCGTGCAAAATAGTTAAATTTTGAACATTCTCGGAATTCCACAAAACTTGACCCAAATGTAGGTCTTTGTGTGGTAAATTTGTTAAGCGTAAAAATAACTACATGTTAGTATGAAAGAGAAACAAACTTTCTTTAATAAAACCGTGCAAAACAACTAAATTTTCAACGTTCTCAAAATTCCACGAAACTTCACCCAAACGTTGGTCTAGACCTATGCATTTGTGTGGCAAATTTGTTAAGCGTAATAATAACTACAAGTTAGTATGAATCGGAAACAAACTTTATTTAATAAAATTGTGCAACACAGCTAAATTTTGAACATTCTCATAATTCCACGAAACTTGACGCAAATGTAAGTCTAGATCCATGCATTTGTGTGGTGAATTTGTTAAGCGTAATAATAACTACATATTATGAAAGAGAAACAAACTTTTTTTAATAAAACCGTGCAAAACAGTAAAATTTTGAGAGTTTTCTCAAAGTTCCATGAAACTTGACCCAAACGTAGGTTTAGACGCATGCATTTGTGTGGTAAATTATCTAAGCGTAATAATAACCGCAAGTAGTATGAAAGAAAAATAAACTTTTTTTAATAAAACCATGCAAAATACCTACATTTTGAAAGATTTGTCAAAATTGACAAAATGTAAGTCTAGACCCATGCATTTGTGTGGTAAATTTGCTAAACGTAACAATAACTGCAAGTTAGTATAAACGCGAAATAAATTTTACAATAAAACCGTGGAAAACAACTAAATATTGAACATTCTCAGAATTTCACGAAACTTGACACAAACGTAGATCTAGACCTATTCATTTGTGTGGTAAATTTGTTTAACGTAATAATAACTATAAGTTAGTATGAAAGGAAAACAAACTTTGTTTAATAAAATCGTGCAAAACAGCTAAATTTTGAACGTTCTCAAAATTCCACAAAACTGGATGCAAACATAGGCCTAGACCCACGCATTAGTCTGGAAAACTTTCTAAGCGTAATAATAACTACAAGTAAGTATGAAAAATAAATATTTTTCCTTCAATAAAATCGGGCAAAACAGCTAAATTTTGAACGGTCCCAAAATTCTACAAAAGTGGACCCAAATATAGGTCTAGACCCATGCATTTGTGTGTTAAATTTACGTTGGCGTAATAATATTTACATGTTAGTATGAAAGGGACCCAAACTTTCTTTAATAAACCGCACAAAACAACTAAATTTGAAACGTTCTCAGAATTCCGCGAAACTTCACCCAAAGTTGGTCTAGACCTATGCATTTGTGTGGTAAATTTGTTAAGCGTAATAATAAGTACAAATTAGTATCAATGGAAAGCAAACTTTATTTAATAAAATCGTACAAAACATCTAAATTTTTAACATTCTCACAATTCCACGAAACTTGACGCAAATGTAAGTCTAGACCCATGCATTTTTGTGGTAAATTTGTTAAGCGTAATAATAACTGCATGTTAGTATTAAAGGGAAAACAAACTTTTTTTAATAAAACCGTGCAAAACAGCTAAATTTTGAAAGTTTTCCCAACATTCCACGAAACTTGACTCAAACGTAAGTCGAGAGCCATGCATTGAAACAAGCTTTCTTTAATAAAACCATGCAAAATAGCTAAATTTTGAAAATTTTCTCAAAATACCACGAAACTTGACCCCAACGTAAGTCTAGAGCCATTCATTTCTGTATTAAATTTTCTAAGCGTAACAATAACTGCAAGTTACCATGAACGGAAAACAAACATTATAATAAAACCGTGCAAAACAGCTAAATTATGAACATTCTCAAAATTTCCACAAAACTTGACCCAAATGTAGGTCTTTGTGTGGTAAATTTGTTAAGCGTAGTAATAACTATAAATTAGTATAAAAAGAAACGCACTTTCTTTACTAAAACCGTGCAAAACAGCTAAATTTTGAATATTTTCACAATTCCACGAAACTTGACGCAAATGTAATTCTAAACCCATGCATTTGTGTGGTAAGTTGTTAAGTTTAATAATAACTACATGTTAGAATGAAAGAGAAACAAACGTTCTTTAATAAAAATGTGCAAAACAGTAAAATTTTGAAAGTTTTCTCAAAGTTCCATGAAACATGTCCCAAACGTAAGTATAGACGCGTGCATTTATGTGGTAATTTGCTAAGCGTAATAATAACTGCATGTTAGTATGAAAGAGAAACAAATTTTCTTTAATAAAACCATGCAAAATAGCTAAATTTTGAAATTATTCTCAAAATTCCACGAAACATAACCTTAACGTATGTCTAGACCCATGCGTTTGTGTGGTAAATTTGCTAAGCGTAATAATAACTGCAAGTTAGTATGAATGGGAAACAAACTTTATAATAAAGCCGTGGAAAACAGCTAAATTTTGAATATTCTCAGAATTCCATGAAACTTGACTCAATCGTAGGTCTAGACTTATGCATTTGTGTGGTAAATTTGTTAACCGTAATAAAAACTATAAGTTAGTATTAAAGAGAAACAAACTTTGTTTAATAAAACCGTGCAAAACAACAAAATTTTAAACGTTTTCAAAATTCCACAAAACTGTACGCAAACATAGGTCTAGACCCATGCATTAGCATGGAAAATTTTCTAAGCGTAATAATAACTACAAGTTAGTATGAAAGGCGAATATTTTTCCTTTAATAAATCCGTGCAGTATAGCTAAATTTTGAATATTTCCAAAAGTCCACGAAAGTGGACACAAATATAGGTTTAGACCCATTCATTTGTGTGTTAAATTTACTAAGCGTAAAAATAACTACATGTTAGTATGAAAGGGAAATAAACTTTATTTAATAAAACCGTGCAAAACAACTAAATTTTGAACGTTCTCAGAATTCCACGAAACTTCACCCAAACATTGGTCTAAACCTATGCATTTGTGTGGTAAATTTGTTAAGCGTAGTAATAACTACAAGTTAGTATGAATGAGAAGCAAATTTTATTTAATAAAATCGTGGAAAACAACTAAATTTTGAACATTCTCACAATTCCACGAAACATGACGCAAATGTAAGTCTAGACCTATGCATTTGTGTGGTAAATTTGTTAAGCGTAATAATAACTACATGTTAATATGAAAGGAAAACAAACTTTCTTTAACAAAACCGTGCAAAATTTCTAAATTTTGAAAGTTTTCTCAAAATTCCACAAAACATGACCCAAACATAAGTCGAGACCCATGCATTTGTGTGGTAAATTTGCTAAGCGTAATAATAACTGCAAGTTACTGTGAAAGAGAAACAAAATTTCTTTATTAAAACCCTGCAAAATAGCTAAATTTTTAAAGTTTTCTCAAAATTCCACGAAACTTGACCCAAACGTAAGTCTAGACCCATGCATTTCTGTGGTAAATTTGCTAAGCCTAATAATAATTGCAAGTTAGCATGAGCGGAAATCAAACTTTATAATAAAACCGTGCAAAATAGTTAAATTTTGAACATTCTCGGAATTCCACAAAACTTGACCCAAATGTAGGTCTTTGTGTGGTAAATTTGTTAAGCGTAAAAATAACTACATGTTAGTATGAAAGAGAAACAAACTTTCTTTAATAAAACCGTGCAAAACAACTAAATTTTCAACGTTCTCAAAATTCCACGAAACTTCACCCAAACGTTGGTCTAGACCTATGCATTTGTGTGGCAAATTTATTAAGCGTAATAATAATTACAAGTTAGTATGAATCGGAAACAAACTTTATTTAATAAAATTGTGCAACACAGCTAAATTTTGAACATTCTCATAATTCCACGAAACTTGACGCAAATGTAAGTCTAGATCCATGCATTTGTATGGTGAATTTGTTAAGCGTACTAATAACTACATATTATGAAAGAGAAACAAACTTTTTTTAATAAAACCGTGCAAAACATTAAAATTTTGAGAGTTTTCTCAAAGTTCCATGAAACTTGACCCAAACGTAGGTTTAGACGCATGCATTTGTGTGGTAAATTTTCTAAGCGTAATAATAACCGCAAGTAGTATGAAAGAAAAATAAACTTTTTTTAATAAAACCATGCAAAATACCTACATTTTGAAAGATTTGTCAAAATTGACAAAATGTAAGTTTAGACCCATGCATTTGTGTGGTAAATTTGCTAAACGTAACAATAACTGCAAGTTAGTATAAACGCGAAATAAATTTTACAATAAAACCGTGGAAAACAACTAAATATTGAACATTCTCAGAATTTCACGAAACTTGACACAAACGTAGATCTAGACCTATTCATTTGTGTGGTAAATTTGTTTAACGTAATAATAACTATGAGTTAGTATGAAAGGAAAACAAACTTTGTTTAATAAAATCGTGCAAAACAGCTAAATTTTGAACGTTCTCAAAATTCCACAAAACTGGATGCAAACATAGGCCTAGACCCACGCATTAGTGTGGAAAACTTTCTAAGCGTAATAATAACTACAAGTAAGTATGAAAAATAAATATTTTTCCTTCAATAAAATCGGGCAAAACAGCTAAATTTTGAACGGTCCCAAAATTCTACAAAAGTGGACCCAAATATAGGTCTAGACCCATGCATTTGTGTGTTAAATTTACGTTGGCGTAATAATATTTACATGTTAGTATGAAAGGGACACAAACTTTCTTTAATAAACCGCGCAAAACAACTAAATTTTAAACGTTCTCAGAATTCCGCGAAACTTCACCCAAAGTTGGTCTAGACCTATGCATTTGTGTGGTAAATTTGTTAAGCGTAATAATAACTACAAGTTAGTATCAATGGAAAGCAAACTTTATTTAATAAAATCGTACAAAACATCTAAATTTTTAACATTCTCACAATTCCACGAAACTTGACGCAAATGTAAGTCTAGACCCATGCATTTTTGTGGTAAATTTGTTAAGCGTAATAATAACTGCATGTTAGTATTAAAGGGAAAACAAACTTTTTTTAATAAAACCGTGCAAAACAGCTAAATTTTGAAAGTTTTCCCAAAATTCCACGAAACTTGACTCAAACGTAAGTCGAGAGCCATGCATTGAAACAAACTTTCTTTAATAAAACCATGCAAAATAGCTAAATTTTGAAAATTTTCTCAAAATACCACGAAACTTGACCCCAACGTAAGTCTAGAGCCATTCATTTCTGTATTAAATTTTCTAAGCGTAACAATAACTGCAAGTTACCATGAACGGAAAACAAACATTATAATAAAACCGTGCAAAACAGCTAAATTATGAACATTCTCAAAATTTCCACAAAACTTGACCCAAATGTAGGTCTTTGTGTGGTAAATTTGTTAAGCGTAGTAATAACTATAAATTAGTATAAAAAGAAACACACTTTCTTTACTAAAACCGTGCAAAACAGCTAAATTTTGAATATTTTCACAATTCCACGAAACTTGACGCAAATGTAATTCTAAACCTATGCATTTGTGTGGTAATTTGTTAAGTTTAATAATAACTACATGTCAGTATGAAAGAGAAACAAACGTTCTTTAATAAAAATGTGCAAAACAGTAAAATTTTGAAAGTTTTCTCAAAGTTCCATGAAACATGTCCCAAACGTAGGTCTAGACGCGTGCATTTATGTGGTAATTTGCTAAGCGTAATAATAACTGCATGTTAGTATGAAAGAGAAACAAATTTTCTTTAATAAAACCATGCAAAATAGCTATACTTTGAAATTATTCTCAAATTTCCACGAATTATAACCTTAACGTATGTCTAGACCCATGCGTTTGTGTGGTAAATTTGCTAAGCGTAATAATAACTGCAAGTTAGTATGAATGGGAAACAAACTTTATAATAAAGCCGTGGAAAACAGCTAAATTTTGAATATTCTCAGAATTCCATGAAACTTGACTCAATCGTAGGTCTAGACTTATGCATTTGTGTGGTAAATTTGTTAACCGTAATAAAAACTATAAGTTAGTATTAAAGAGAAACAAACTTTGTTTAATAAAACCGTGCAAAACAACGAAATTTTAAACGTTTTCAAAATTCCACAAAACTGTACGCAAACATAGGTCTAGACCCATGCATTAGTATGGAAAATTTTCTAAGCGTAATAATAACTACAAGTTAGTATGAAAGGCGAATATTTTTCCTTTAATAAATCCGTGCAAAATTGCTAAATTTTGAATATTTCCAAAAGTCCACGAAAGTGGACCCAAATATAGGTTTAGACCCATTCATTTGTGTCTTAAATTTACTAAGCGTAATAATAACTACGTGTTAGTATGGAAGGTAAATAAACTTTCTTTAATAAAACCGTGCAAAACAACTAAATTTTGAACGTTCTCAGAATTCCACGAAACTTCACCCAAACATTGGTCTAAACCTATGCATTTGTGTGGTAAATTTGTTAAGCGTAGTAATAACTACAAGTTAGTATGAATGAGAAGCAAATTTTATTTAATAAAATCGTGGAAAACAACTAAATTTTGAACATTCTCACAATTCCACGAAACATGACGCAAATGTAAGTCTAGACCTATGCATTTGTGTGGTAAATTTGTTAAGCGTAATAATAACTACATGTTAGTATGAAAGGAAAACAAACTTTCTTTAACAAAACCGTGCAAAATTTCTAAATTTTGAAAGTTTTCTCAAAATTCCACAAAACTTGACCCAAACATAAGTCGAGACCCATGCATTTGTGTGGTAAATTTGCTAAGCGTAATAATAACTGCAAGTTACTGTGAAAGAGAAACAAAATTTCTTTATTAAAACCCTGGAAAATGGCTAAATTTTTAAAGTTTTCTCAAAATTCCACGAAACTTGACCCAAACGTAAGTCTAGACCCATGCATTTCTGTGGTAAATTTGCTAAGCCTAATAATAATTGCAAGTTAGCATGAGCGGAAATCAAACTTTATAATAAAACCGTGCAAAATAGTTAAATTTTGAACATTCTCGGAATTCCACAAAACTTGACCCAAATGTAGGTCTTTGTGTGGTAAATTTGTTAAGCGTAAAAATAACTACATGTTAGTATGATAGAGAAACAAACTTTCTTTAATAAAACCGTGCAAAACAACTAAATTTTCAACGTTCTCAAAATTCCACGAAACTTCACCCAAACGTTGGTCTAGACCTATGCATTTGTGTGGCAAATTTGTTAAGTGTAATAATAATTACAAGTTAGTATGAATCGGAAACAAACTTTATTTAATAAAATCGTGCAACACAGCTAAATTTTGAACATTCTCATAATTCCACGAAACTTGACGCAAATGTAAGTCTAGATCCATGCATTTGTGTGGTGAATTTGTTAAGCGTAATAATAACTACATATTATGAAAGAGAAACAAACTTTTTTTAATAAAACCGTGCAAAACAGTAAAATTTTGAGAGTTTTCTCAAAGTTCCATGAAACTTGACCCAAATGTAGGTTTAGACGCATGCATTTGTGTCGTAAATTTTCTAAGCGTAATAATAACCGCAAGTAGTATGAAAGAAAAACAAACTTTCTTTAATAAAACCATGCAAAATACCTACATTTTGCAAGATTTGTCAAAATTGACAAAATGTAAGTCTAGACCCATGCATTTGTATGGTAAATTTGCTAAACGTAACAATAACTGCAAGTTAGTATAAACGGGAAATAAATTTTACAATAAAACTGTGGAAAACAACTAAATTTTGAACATTCTCAGAATTTCACGAAACTTGACACAAACGTAGATCTAGACCTATTCATTTGTGTGGTAAATTTGTTTAACGTAATAATAACTATAAGTTAGTATGAAAGGAAAACAAACTTTGTTTAATAAAATCGTGCAAAACAGCTAAATTTTGAACGTTCTCAAAATTCCACAAAACTGGACGCAAACATCGGTCTAGACCCATGCATTAGTGTGGAAAACTTTCTAAGCGTAATAATAACTACAAGTAAGTATGAAAGATAAATATTTTTCCTTCAATAAAATCGGGCAAAACAGCTAAATTTTGACCGGTCCCAAAATTCTACAAAAGTGGACCCAAATATAGGTCTAGACCCATGCATTTGTGTGTTAAATTTACGTTGGCGTAATAATATTTACATGTTAGTATGAAAGGGACACAAACTTTCTTTAATAAACCGCGCAAAACAACTAAATTTTAAACGTTCTCAGAATTTCGCGAAACTTCACCCAAAGTTGGTCTAGACCTATGCATTTGTGTGGTAAATTTGTTAAGCGTAATAATAACTACAAGTTAGTATCAATGGAAAGCAAACTTTATTTAATAAAATCGTACAAAACATCTAAATTTTTCACATTCTCACAATTCCACGAAACTTGACGCAAATGTAAGTCTAGACCCATGCATTTTTGTGGTAAATTTGTTAAGCGTAATAATAACTGCATGTTAGTATTAAAGGGAAACCAACTTCTTTTAATAAAACCGTGCAAAACAGCTAAATTTTGAAAATTTTCCCAACATTCCACGAAACTTGACTCAAACGTAAGTCGAGAGGCATGCATTGAAACAAATTTTCTTTAATAAAACCATGCAAAATAGTTAAATTTTGAAAATTTTCTCAAAATACCACGAAACTTGACCCAAACATAAGTCTAGAGCCATTCATTTCTGTGTTAAATTTTCTAAGCGTAATAATAACTGCAAGTTACCATGAACGGAAAACAAACATTATCATAAAACCGTGTGCAAAACAGCTAAATTATGAACATTCTCAAAATTTCCACAAAACTTGACCCAAATGTAGGTCTTTGTGTGGTAAATTTGTTAAGCGTAGTAATAACTATAAATTAGTATAAAAAGAAACGCACTTTCTTTACTAAAACCGTGCAAAATAGCTAAATTTTGAATATTTTCACAATTCCACAAAATTTGACGCAAATGTAATTCTAAACCCATGCATTTGTGTGGTAATTTGTTAAGTTTAATAATAACTACATGTTAGTATGAAAGAGAAACAAACGTTCTTTAATAAAAATGTGCAAAACAGTAAAATTTTGAAAGTTTTCTCAAAGTTCCATGAAACATGTCCCAAACGTAGGTCTAGACGCGTGCATTTATGTGGTAATTTGCTAAGCGTAATAATAACTGCATGTTAGTATGAAAGAGAAACAAATTTTCTTTAATAAAACCGTGCAAAATAGCTAAACTTTGAAATTATTCTCAAATTTCCACGAAACATAACCTTAACGTATGTCTAGACCCATGCGTTTGTGTGGTAAATTTGCTAAGCGTAATAATAACTGCAAGTTAGTATGAATGGGAAACAAACTTTATAATAAAGCCATGGAAAACAGCTAAATTTTGAATATTCTCAGAATTCCATGAAACTTGACTCAATCGTAGGTCTAGACTTATGCATTTGTGTGGTAAATTTGTTAACCGTAATAAAAACTATAAGTTAGTATTAAAGAGAAACAAACTTTGTTTAATAAAACCGTGCAAAACAACGAAATTTTAAACGTTTTCAAAATTCCACAAAACTGTACGCAAACATAGGTCTAGACCCATGCATTAGTATGGAAAATTTTCTAAGCGTAATAATAACTACAAGTTAGTATGAAAGGCGAATATTTTTCCTTTAATAAATCCGTGCAGAATAGCTAAATTTTGAATATTTCCAAAAGTCCACGAAAGTGGACCCAAATATAGGTTTAGACCCATTCATTTGTGTGTTAAATTTACTAAGCGTAATAATAACTACGTGTTAGTATGAAAGGGAAATAAACTTTCTTTAATAAAACCGTGCAAAACAACTAAATTTTGAACGTTCTCAGAATTCCACGAAACTTCACCCAAATATTGGTCTAAACCTATGCATTTGTGTGGTAAATTTGTTAAGCGTAGTAATAACTACAAGTTAGTATGAATGAGAAGCAAATTTTATTTAATAAAATCGTGGAAAACAACTAAAGTTTGAACATTCTCACAATTCCACGAAACATGACGCAAATGTAAGTCTAGACCTATGCATTTGTGTGGTAAATTTGTTAAGCGTAATAATAACTACATGTTAGTATGAAAGGAAAACAAACTTTCTTTAACAAAACCGTGCAAAATTACTAAATTTTGAAAGTTTTCTCAAAATTCCACAAAACTTGACCCAAACGTAAGTCGAGACCCATGCATTTGTGTGGTAAATTTGCTAAGTGTAATAATAACTGCAAGTTACTGTGAAAGAGAAACAAAATTTCTTTATTAAAACCCTGCAAAATAGCTAAATTTTTAAAGTTTTCTCAAAATTCCACGAAACTTGACCCAAACGTAAGTCTAGACCCATGCATTTCTGTGGTAAATTTGCTAAGCCTAATAATAATTGCAAGTTAGCATGAACGGAAATCAAACTTTATAATAAAACCGTGCAAAATAGTTAAATTTTGAACATTCTCGGAATTCCACAAAACTTGACCCAAATGTAGGTCTTTGTGTGGTAAATTTGTTAAGCGTAAAAATAACTACATGTTAGTATGAAAGAGAAACAAACTTTCTTTAATAAAACCGTGCAAAACAACTAAATTTTGAACGTTCTCAAAATTCCACGAAACTTCACCCAAACGTTGGTCTAGACCTATGCATTTGTGTGGCAAATTTGTTAAGCGTAATAATAACTACAAGTTAGTATGAATCAGAAACAAACTTTATTTAATAAAATCGTGCAACACAGCTAAATTTTGACCATTCTCATAATTCCACGAAACTTGACGCAAATGTAAGTCTAGATCCATGCATTTGTGTGGTGAATTTGTTAAGCGTAATAATAACTACATATTATGAAAGAGAAACAAATTTTTTTTAATAAAACCGTGCATAACAGTAAAATTTTGAGAGTTTTCTCAAAGTTCCATGAAACTTGACCCAAACGTAGGTTTAGACGCATGCATTTGTGTGGTAAATTTTCTAAGCGTAATAATAACCGCAAGTAGTATGAAAGAAAAACAAACTTTCTTTAATAAAACCATGCACAATACCTACATTTTGAAAGATTTGTCAAAATTGACAAAATGTAAGTCTAGACCCATGCATTTGTGTTGTAAATTTGCTAAACGTAACAATAACTGCAAGTTAGTATAAACGGGAAATAAATTTTACAATAAAACCGTGGAAAACAACTAAATTTTGAACATTCTCAGAATTTCACGAAACTTGACACAAACGTAGATCTAGACCTATTCATTTGTGTGGTAAATTTGTTTAACGTAATAATAACTATAAGTTAGTATGAAAGGAAAACAAACTTTGATTAATAAAATCGTGCAAAACAACTAAATTTTAAACGTTCTCAAAATTCCACAAAACTGGACGCAAACATAGGTCTAGACCCACGCATTAGTGTGGAAAACTTTCTAAGCGTAATAATAACTACAAGTAAGTATGAAAGGTAAATATTTTTCTTTCAATAAAATCGGGCAAAACAGCTAAATTTTGAACGGTCCCAAAATTCTACAAAAGTGGACCCAAATATAGGTCTAGACCCATGCATTTGTGTGTTAAATTTACGTTGGCGTAATAATATTTACATGTTAGTATGAAAGGGACACAAACTTTCTTTAATAAACCGCGCAAAACAACTAAATTTTAAACGTTCTCAGAATTCCACGAAACTTCACCCAAAGTTGGTCTAGACCTATGCATTTGTGTGGTTAATTTGTTAAGCGTAATAATAACTACAAGTTAGTATCAATGGAAAGCAAACATTATTTAATAAAATCGTACAAAACATCTAAATTTTTAACATTCTCACAATTCCATGAAACTTGACGCAAATGTAAGTCTAGACCCATGCATTTTTGTGATAAATTTGTTAAGCGTAATAATAACTGCATGTTAGTATTAAAGGGAAACAAACTTTTTTTAATAAAACAGTGCAAAATAGCTAAATTTTGAAAGTTTTCCCAAAATTCCACGAAACTTGACTCAAACGTAAGTCGAGAGCCATGCATTGAAACAAACTTTCTTTAATAAAACCATGCAAAATAGCTAAATTTTGAAAATTTTCTCAAAATACCACGAAACTTGACCCAAACGTAAGTCTAGAGCCATTCATTTCTGTGTTAAATTTTCTAAGCGTAATAATAACTGCAAGTTACCATGAACGGAAAACAAACATTATAATAAAACCGTGCAAAACAGTTAAATTATGAACATTCTCAAAATTTTCACAAAACTTGACCCAAATGTAGGTCTTTGTGTGGTAAATTTGTTAAGCGTAGTAATAACTATAAATTAGTATAAAAAGAAACGCACTTTCTTTACTAAAATCGTGCAAAACAGCTAAATTTTGAATATTTTCACAATTCCACGAAACTTGACGCAAATGTAATTCTAGACCCATGCATTTGTGTGGTAATTTGTTAAGTTTAATAATAACTACATGTTAGTATGAAAGAGAAACAAACGTTTTTTAATAAAAATGTGCAAAACAGTAAAATTTTGAAAGTTTTCTCAAAGTTCCATGAAACTTGACCCAAACGTAGGTCTAGACGCGTGCATTTGTGTGGTAATTTGCTAAGCGTAATAATAACTGCATGTTAGTATGAAAGAGAAACAAATTTTCTTTAATAAAACCGTGCAAAATAGCTAAATTTTGAAATTATTCTCAAAATTCCACGAAACTTAACCTTAACGTATGTCTAGACCCATGCATTTGTGTGGTAAATTTGCTAAGCGTAATAATAACTGCAAGTTAGTATGAATGGGAAACAAACTTTATAATAAAGCCGTGGAAAACAGCTAAATTTTGAATATTCTCAGAATTCCATGAAACTTGACTCAATCGTAGGTCTAGACTTATACATTTGTGTGGTAAATTTGTTAACCGTAATAATAACTATAAGTTAGTATGAAAGAGAAACAAACTTTGTTTAATAAAACCGTGCAAAACAACAAAATTTTAAACGTTTTCAAAATTCCACAAAACTATACGCAAACATAGGTCTAGACCCATGCATTAGTATGGAAAATTTTCTAAGCGTAATAATAACTACAAGTTAGTATGAAAGGCAAATATTTTTCCTTTAATAAATCCGTGCAAAATAACTAAATTTTGAAAATTTCCAAAAGTCCACAAAAGTGGACCCAAATATAGGTTTAGACCCATTCATTTGTGTGTTAAATTTACTAAGCGTAATAATAACTAAATGTTAGTATGAAAGGGAAACAAACTTTCTTTAATAAAATCGTGCAAAACAACTAAATTTTGATCGTTCTCAGAATTCCACGAAACTTCACCCAAACATTGGTCTAGACCTATGCATTTGTGTGGTAAATTTGTTAAGCGTAATAATAACTACAAGTTAGTATGAATGGAAAACAAACTTTATTTAATAACATTGTGCAAAACAGCTCAATTTTGACCATTCTCACAATTCCACGAAACATGACGCAAATATAAGTCTAGAGCCATGCATTTTTGTGTGGTAAAATTTATTAAGCGTAATAATAACTACATGTTAGTATGAAAGATAAACAAACTTTCTCTAATAAACCGTGCAAAACAGTAAAATTTTGAAAGTTTTCTCAAAGTTCCATGAAACTTTGACCCAAATGTAGGTCTAGACGCATGCATTTGTGCGGTAAATTTGCTAAGCGTAATAATAACTGCAAGTTAGTGTGAAAGAGAAACAAATTTTCTTTAATAAAACCGTGCAAAATAGCTAAAATTTGTAAGTTTTCGCAAAATTCCACGAAACTTGACCAAACGTAAGTTTAGACCTATGCATTTCTATGGTAAATTTGCTAAGCGTAATAAAACTGCAAGTTAGCATGAACGGAAAACAAATTTTATAATAAAACCGTGCAAAACAGCTAAATTTTGAACATTGTCAGAATTCCACAAAACTTGACCCAAATGGAGGACTTTGTGTGGTAAATTTGTTAAGCGTAATAATAACTATAAGTTAGTATGAAAGGAAAACAAACTTTCTTTACTAAAACCGTGCAAAACAGCTAAATTTTGAATGTTCCCAAAATTCCACGAAACTGGACGCAAACATCCCATGCATTAGTAAGGTAAATTGTCTGAACGTAATAATAACTACAAGTTAGTATGAATGGGAAACAAACTTTATTTAATAAATTCGTGCAGAACAGCTAAATTTTGAACATTCTCACAATTCCATGAAACTTGACACAAATGTAAGTCTAGACCCATGCATTTGTGTGGTAAATTTGTTAAGCGTAATAATAACTACATGTTAGTATGAAAGAGAAACAAATTTTCTTTAATAAAACCGTGCAAAATAGCTACATTTTGAAATTATTCTCAAAATTCCACGAAACTTAACCTTAACGTATGTCTAGACCCATGCATTTGTGTGGTAAATTTGCTAAACGTAATAATAACTGCAAGTTAGTATGAATGGGAAACAAACTTTATAATAAAGCCGTGGAAAACAGCTAAATTTTGAATATTCTCAGAATTCCATGAAACTTGACTCAATCGTAGGTCTAGACCTAGTCATTTGTGCGGTAAATTTATTAACTTTAATAAAAACTATAAGTTAGTATGAAAGAGAGACAAACTTTGTTTAATAAAACCGTGCAAAACAACGAAATTTTAAACGTTTTCAAAATTCCAGGAAACTGTACGCAAACATAGGTCTAGACCTATGCATCAGTTTGGAAAATTTTCTAAGCGTAATAATAACTACAAGTTAGTATGAAAGGCAAATATTTTTCCTTTAATAAATCCGTGCAAAATAGGTAAATTTTCAATATTTCCAAAAGTCCACAAAAGTGGACCCAAATATTGGTTTATACCCATTTATTTGTGTGTTAAATTTACTAAGCGTAATAATAACTACATCTTAGTATGAAAGGGAAACAAACTTTCTTTAATAAAACCGTGCAAAACAACTAAATTTTGAACGTTCTCAGAATTCCGAAACTTCACTCAAACTTTGGTCTAAACCTATGCATTTTTGTGGTAAATTTGTTAAGCGTAATAATAACTACAAGTTAGTATGAATGGAAAACAAACTTTATTTAATAACATCGTGCAGAACAGCTCAATTTTGACCATTCTCACAATTCCATGAAACTTGATGCAAATATAAGTCTAGAGCCATGCATTTGTGTGGTAAAATTTAAGCGTAATAATAACTACATGTTAGTATGAAAGATAAACAAACTTTCTATAATAAACCGTGCAAAATAGTAAAATTTTGAAAGTTTTCTCAAAGTTCCATGAAACTTGACCCAAACGTAGGTCTAGACGCATGAATTTGTGTGCTAAATTTGCTAAGCGTAATAATAACTCCAAGTTAGTGTGAAAGAGAAACAAATTTTCTTTAATAAAACCGTGCAAAATAGCTAAATTTGAAAGTTTTCTCAAAATTCCACGAAACTTGACCCAAACGTAAGTCTAGACCCATGCCTTTCTATGGTAAATTTGCTAAGCATAATAAAAACTGCAAGTTAGCATGAACGGAAAACAAATTTTATAATAAAACCGTGCAAAACAGCTAAATTTTGAACATTCTCAGAATTCCACAAAACTTGACTCAAATGGAGGACTTTGTGTGGTAAATTTGTTAAGCGTAATAATAACTATAGGTTAGTAAGAAAGGAAGACAAACTTTCTTTACTAAAACCGTGCAAAACAGCTAAATTTTGAATGTTTCCAAAATTTCACAAAACTGGACGCAAACATCCCATGCATTAGTAAAGTAAATTGTCTAAACGTAATAATAACTACAAGTTAATATGAATGGGAAACAAACTTTCTTTACTAAAACCGTGCAAAACAGCTAAATTTTGAATGTTCCCAAAATTCCACGAAACTGGACGCAAACATAAGTCTACACCCATGCATTAGTAAGGTAAATTGTCTAAGCGTAATAATAACTATAAGTTAGTATGAATGGGAAACAAACTTTAAATTAATAAATTCGTGTAGAACAGCTAAATTTTGAACATTCTCACAATTCCACGAAACTTGACACAAACGTAAGTCTAGACCCATGCATTTGTGTGGTAAATTTGTTAAGCGTAATAATAACTACATGTTAGTATGAAAGAGAAACAAACTTTTTTAATAAAACCATGCAAAACAGTAAAATTTTGAAAGTTTTCTCAAAGTTCCATGAAACTTGACCCAAACGTAGGTCTAGACGCATGTATTTGTGTGGTAAATTTGCTAAGCGTATTAATAACTACAAGTTAGTATGAAAGAGAAACAAACTTTCTTTAATAAAATCGTGCAAAATAGCTACATTTTGAACGTTCTCACAATTCTACGAAACTTGGCCCAAACGTAAGTCTAGTCCCATGCATTTGTGTGGTAAATTTGTTAAGTGTAATAATAACTACATGTTAGTATGAAAGGGAAACAAAGTTTCTTTAGCAGAACCGTGTAAAACAGCAAAATTTTGAAAGTTTTCTCAAAGATCCATGAAACTTGACCCAAACGTAGGTCTAGACGCATGCATTTGTGTGGTAAATTTGATAAGCGTAATAATAACTGGAAGTTAGTATTAAATGGAAATAAACTTTCTTTATTAAAATCGTGCAAAATAGCTAAATTTTGAAAGTTTTCTCAAAATCCCACGAAACTTGACGCAACGTAAGTTTAGACCCATGCATTTGTGTGGTAAATTTGCCAAGGGTAATATTAACTACATGTTACTATGAAAGGGAAACAAATTTTCTTTAATAAAACCATGCAAAATAGCTAAATTTTGAACGTTCTCAGAATTGCACGAAACTTGACCCAAATGTAGGTCTAGACCTATGAATTTGTGTAGTAAATTTGTTAAGCGTAGTAATAATACCTACAAGTTGTTTCCCAAATATGGAGTTAAAAATTTCTCTCTCTTCTCCCACACACACTAGCACACCACAAAACACACACACATTTGCCCTAGCAACCACAACCACCGCCGGCGATGAGGGAGGGGCTCCGGCCGATGAGGAGGAGAAGGACAGTGATGGGGGACGATCGGAAACTGAAGACCGACGACTGGTGCAAATCGAAAAGACGAAAAGACAGGAGAAGGACATGTTTTCATGGTGCAAATCGAAAAGACGCGCTTGATGGGTGGCCGATCGGAGGCAGTTTCAGACGAAACTGATTCTCCTACTTGCTGCCATGGATTTAGTGAAGGTAATGGACGGTTTTGGGCCGGAAAAGGCAACCTTTTTAGTGCGGATTTGATAACCTCAGATCTAGGGTTTTGCGTCGTCGCGAATAATGAACAGGCACGTGAGGAAGACGAAACGACTTCGGTCGTGTTGGCCATGACAGACAAACAGTTGATGATCTCTAAGGGTGGTGTCACCATACCAGTTCATAAAGATTCAAACTTGGCCGGGAATGAAGGAGACAAGATGCGCCGCCCTATTCTAGGGTTTAATGGCGCACCTCTGAACAGCGACAATTGGGGACAACATGAAGGGGTGTTCAAAATGCTAGAATTTCTTCGTCTAGCCAATACTCTTATCGACGCCGGCGACCGTGAATCGAGAACGGCGCTGGAAGAACTTAAATCGAAGTGGAAACGTCGCTTTGGGAAGGAGGCCGTTGGTCGCTGTTTTCCGGCAACAGCACCACATAAGGTACAACCGATCGTCAAACGCAAGCCACGGAGAACGTTGATTCCGGTGGGGGATGGAGAAAAAAAGGTCGGAAACTGCTCTGGTTTGAAAATGGGTTTGCTATCGGCTGTAACTCAATTTTCCGGGAACTTTGAAGGTGGTTCCGCATCGAAAAAGATGGACAGGGGTGCTGGATCAGATTCCGAACTGATTCCGGCGAGAAAATCAGAACTCCGATCGGCGATTGCTAGGGCTGACGTGGAGCGGGTGAATGATGATGTGGCATCGGAAATTGATGATGCAGTGGCTGACGCAGTTGCTGACTGTTCTGCTGATGTCACTATTGATGCAGACTGTGATGTCACTGCTGATGCAGACTGTGATGTCACTGCTGATGCATACTGTGATGTCACTGATGATGCAGATCGTGATGTCATTGCTGCTGCAGACTGTGATGTCACTGCTAATACAGACTGTGATGTCACCAAAAAGATAGAAAATTTCAGCAATTTTGCTACGAATATGGCTCCGATTTTGCTGTTTATTGGGAATATTCCGTTGCACGCTAACTCAAACATGACTATCGATGACAAAATAGCTCATGCATTTTATAATTCAACTTGCAAGACCTTATCTTATGTGGCTCAACGGTACAAAATGGAGAGGTTATAGTGCGACCAACATTGGATATTATACGAAACGGATCTAAACGATGGAGGGCTACCGCGGTGGGGTATTTCCTAGGAAAAAGGCCGTATTTTCATCATCTGAAAGAGTTTGCAATGTCTGTATGACCGGGCTTGAAGGAGGTCACTGGTACAAATAATGGATTTTTTTTCCTCCAATTCAAATCAGTTGCTGCTATGGAAGAAGTCATAGAAGGAGGGCCGTGGCTATTTCAGGGGCAGCCAATTGTTCTTCAAAAATGGGAACCACGGATGGTATTACGAAAACTTTAACATACACAGGTTCCTGTGTGGATAAAACTTTGTCACCTTCCAGTTGAGTTCTGGACAGAGGAAGGCCTTAGTATGGTGGCCAGTGGAGTGGGTAAACCACTTTACCCGGATGCAATTACGAGAGCATGCACGAGACTGGACTTCGCTCGTGTATGCGTAATGGTGGATGTGACCTCAAACTTACCAATGCACATTATAATTATGAATCCGGATGAGGACTGAGGAGAATCACCTTGTAAAGTAGACATTGAGTACGAATGGCTACCACAGAAATGCAAGAGTTGTATGACATTGGGACACTCTGCTAAAGATTGTGTTCTCAACAAACCAAAACCAACTAAACCACCGATCGCTGTGTATGTACCTAAAGTGGGGACGCTGCAAGAACCAACAAGGCCTGAACGGAATCGAAGCCACCCTAGGGAGGAAGAAGATACTACTAATATACCATCCCGGCCACCACATATGACTGATCGGAACAAGAGTAGACCACCACCAGCTCCAGTGGTAGAAAAGCAGAGAGAGGGACGTGAGTACACTAGAGATACAATCGGCCCAAGTCCTGAGGAGAGGTGTAAGGCGCTTATTATATACAACACTTTTGATGCACTTCACCTACTGGATGATACAGATAAGTCGTCTCGGGGTCCTAAGCATGGCAGCCCCATACCTAGTGATCCATGTTGATTGCAACAATATGGAATGTTCATGGCTTGAACAACCGAGACCATCATATTGCAGTCAAAGACATAGTTGCTGAGTTTAGGTTACAATACCTTGGTCTCCTTGAAACTCGTGCACGTATTAATAATGCAGCTCAAATTCAATCCTTTCTATTACCCCAATGGAAATGGTATGTGGATTATGGATCTTCTGGTAATCGCGCGTGGATTGCATGGAATGATAGTTTTATTGATGTTGTTGGTGGAATGTGGAACGCAATTTATATACTGTCTTGTTACTATCCGTGCAATACATGAAACAGCTGTTGTTACTGTCGCTTATGGAGCTACTAAAGTGGTTGATAGGAGAGAATTATGGAGTGCCCTGGAAAATTTAGCTATACAATGTGCTGATATCCCATGGTTGATTGGAGGGGATTTTAATGCAGTTCGCGACCTCAGTGAAGTATATGGCACATCAGGGGATATCCGAACAGCTACGGAAGACTTTAATGCAGCCATTCAGAATACAGAATTACTGCCACTACCCATGCAGGGAGAGTGGTACACATGGCACAACCACAGTGCGACACCCCGGAACCTCTGGAAAAGACTGGACCGCATGTTGATAAATGATAGATGGATGGCACGGTTCCCTAACACATTCTACTCAATCCTTACACCACGCACTTCAGACCACTCACCGATGGTAGTATATGGGGATCGATAGCAGCAATATGGAGGTATGTTCCGATTTGATAACTACCTCGCTCGTTCACCTAAGTTTATTCCTAGTGTGCAGAATACATGGCAACACAATATTATTGGGACGCCTATGTATGCTGTGACACGCAAACTCAAAGCATTGAAACCAATCTTCTGAGAGCAAAGGAGGAATAAAGGGGACCTATCACACAATGTCCAAATGGCGAAAGGGTTTCTTGACGCAGCACAATTACTAGTAAGCTCAAGAAGGCGAGATGAGCGATACATACAACTAGAACACTGTTGTGGACTCGTACTAGCCAAAGCAACAAAATTGGAGCAGATTATGCTACAACAACGAGCGAAGATGCAGTGGATGAAGGGAGGTGATCAGTGCTCCCGAGTGTTCTTTCGGAAGATTGCCCAACGAAGATCATCAAGAAGGATCTTCCAGATCAACGATGACCAGGGATCCACTCACACTGACCCAGAAGAAGTTATTAATGAGTTTGTCACATATTACCAAAACCTGCTAGGGGGAGACAGACGACGAACAACTATTGATATTCGGTTTCTCAGACCGTGGGTTAGGCACATTTTGAGTAATGAGGAATCTACCGCTTTACTGTTACCGTTCACACCAGCAGATGTTAAACAGGCAGTTTTTGATATTGATGAGGACAAGGCCCCAGGCCCGAACGGATAATCATCGGGCTTCTTCAAAACAGCATAGCCTATTGTTGGATAGAAGGTCACTTCGGCAGTACTGGACTTCTTTAGTACAGGCCCACTTCTGAAGCAGATAAATACTATACTTTTGGCGCTCATACCAAAAGTACATTCCCCTATGACGGATAGTGATTTTCGGCCCATAGCATGCTGTAATGTGATTTACAAGATCATTGCAAAGCTCATTGTCCAAAGATTGAGTGTGATAATGGACAAACTGATCAGCCCATGCCAAGCGGCATTTGTGCCGGGACGCAGCATTGGAGATAACATCATGCTAGCATAGGAAATCTTTATGGGATACAACCAGTCTCATCTACCTCCTAGATGTGCTCTGAAAGTTGACATCCAAAAGGCATATGACACAATGGATTGGGATTTCTTGAGAGCAGTTATGGAGGTGTTTGGGTTCCCTATTACTTTTGTGAAGTGGATTGAGGAGTGTGTGACAACACCTTCATTCTTTGTTGGACTAAATGGAAAGCCCCATTGATTCTTTCGAGGAGCCAGAGGACTTCGGCAGGGTGACCCTTTATCACCATACCTATTTGTGCTTGTGATGAAAGTCCTACACTTGGGCTTCCTGCAGTTGATTGATCAGGAGGAGATATTTTGCTATTATTGGAAATGCGAGGCAACCAGGATCTTTCAGTTGGGGTTTGCTGATGATGTGATATTATTTTGCCGTACTGATATGGATTCTCTAAGAATCTTTAAAGCAGGACTGGATCGTTTTGCCGAATGGTTGGTCTTAGACTGAACGTGCAGAAAAGCCACTTGATTATCTCACGCTCAGCGCAAGCATTGCATGAGGAGATGTTGGCACTACTCGGATTTCAGGAAGGGGTTCTTCCAATGAGGTTTCTGGGATTACCTCTTATATCGTCCCGACTAACTATTGCAGATTGTCGCCCACTATTACTGAAGAATGACAAACGGATTGCTGCATGGGAAGGTACCACTATATCTTATTCTGGTAGAGTACAAATTATTAAATCTGTACTTATAGCACTGAGTCTTTATTGGGCATCGGCATTTATATTACCGAAGAAAGTCATTAATGAAATTGAGAAAAGGTTACGAGCTTTCTTGTGGAAGGGAACGACGAATAGTGGCTATGCCAAGGTTGCGTGGAAAGATATATGCCGACCTAAGGAGGAGGGAGGACTTGGATTCAAGGATATCAGTACCTTGAACCGTGCATTGATGACAAAAAAACTATGTGATGTCATTAGATGAGACAGGACATCGATTTGGGTTGAATGGTTGTACCAGGGACGTCTACAACACACTTCTATATGGACGATTACGGACCATGGCGGCTCATGGGGATGGAGGAAAATCCTTCGATTACGGATGTTTCTCTGAACCATGGTAGACTACGGGATTGGAGATGGGAGGAATTATATTCTTGTGGCAGGATCCGTGGCATCACCTTGGCCCTCTTTGTGATTCCTTCCCACGAGGACCGAGGCTACTTGGACTAGATGAGTTATCCAGACCTAGCACGGTGATTCATGAAGGAGTATGACAGTGGCCCCTTATCACGGATCTTGAGTGTTTGGAGATCACATATGTACTACCCACTATTTTTGGAGGGGAAGGCCGTATAATTTAGAGATTTGAAAATGGTCGACCAACAGCATAGGCTATTTATGAGTTACTTGACCCACGAGGACCGAAAGTAGGCTGGTCTTCACTACTTTCAGGATCACTTAAAATTCCACATCACATCTTTATTCTATGACTTGCCATCCAAGGCAAGTTGGCTACGACAGATAAACCATGGCTTGCTCACCGTGGCACATGTATCCTATGCAATGAAGGAATGACAGAGACACATGCACATTTATTCTTCCAACGCAGATTTAGTCGAAGATGTCTCACGAAAATTCGAAGAACGATACGATTCTTGTGGCCCAATAGAGAGTGGAAAGATGACATTACATGGACTTCACAGATATGGAGGGGTAAACACATCATCAACATGTCTTATAGAGTACTACTTGCAGCATGTGTATACCACATTTGGAAGGAATGAAACCTGAGACGATTCGATCATACTGAGAGGACGCCTACTACCATAGCATTACTGATCATTGAGGACATTAGACAGCGAATCCATAGCATTCCACTATCTAGATCAGTCAGTACACGTGCTTTATTTCGATTATGGCGAATCCCTTGGCCTGTCGAGGGATAAACCATCTGGTGACCATATTGTTGTACTGTACCAATTTTACTCAATGAAACTTACTTTAACTGAAAACAATATTGTTAAGCGTAATAACAACTGCACGTTATTATGAACGGGAAACAAACATTGTTTAATAAAACCGTGCAAAATAGCTAAATTTTGAACGTTTTCAGAATTCCACGAAACTTGTCCCAAACGTACGTCTAGACCCATGCATTAGTGTGGTAAATTTTCTAAGCGTAATAATAACTACAAGTTAGTATGAAAAGCAAATATTTTTCCTTTAATAAAACCGTGCAAAATAGCTAAATTTTTAACACTCCCAAAATTTCATGAAAGTGGACCCAAACATAGGTCTAGACCCATGCATTTGTGTGTTAAATTTACTAAGCATAATAATAACTACATGTTAGTATGAAAGGGAAACAAACTTTCTTTAATAAAACCGTAAAAAAAAATTAAATTTTGAACGTTTTCAGAATTCCACGAAACTTGACCCAAACGTTGGTATATACACATGCATTTGTGTGGTAAATTTGTTAAATGTAATAATAACTACAAGTTAGTATGACTGGGAAACAAACTTTATTTAATAAAATCAAGCAAAACAGCTAAATTTTGAACATTCTCACAATTCCACGAAACTTAACCCAAATGTAAGTTTAGAACTATGCATTTGCGTGGTAAATTATTTTTTTTTTTGGATAAATGTAATTTTCATTAAGTAAATAATAGTACAACAGCACAACAATGTGATCCTCAAATGGTTTCTCCCTTGACAGGCCAAGGGATACGCCATAGTCTGTATAACACACGTGTACTGACCGAATAAGCTAATTTAATGCTACTGATCCTCTGTTTCACGTCATCGACAATCAGTATACCCATGGTACTCGGTGTTCGCATTGTTTGTTCAAATCGCCTCAGGTTCCTCTCCCTCCATGTGTGGTAGACTCATGATGCGAGCAGTGCTCGGTGAGCGATGTTGATAATGTGTCTGCCCCTCCATTTTCGCGTTGCCCACTGTATGTCTGTTGGCCAGTCCCTATTGGGCCAATGAAATCGAACTCTTGTGCGAACCTCAATAAGACATTGCCGACTAAATCTGCATCGGAAGAATAAATGTGAGTGTAAAACAACTTTCTTTAATAAAATCGTGCAAAACAATTAAATTTTGAACGTTTTCAGAATTCCACGAAACTTGACCCAAACATAGGTCTAGACCTATGCATTTGTGTGGTAAAGTTGTTAAGCTTAATAATAACTATAAGTTAGTATGAAAGGAAAACAAACTTTCTTTAATAAAACGAGTAAAACAGCTAAATTTTGAACGTTCCCAGAATTCGACGAAATTTGAGCAAAACATAGGTCTAGACACATGCATTAGTATGGTAAATTTTCTAAGCGTAATAATAACTACAAGTTAGTATAAAAGGAAAATATTTTTCATTTAATAAAACATTGCAAAACAGCTTAATTTTGAACGTTCTCAGAATTGCATGAAGCTTGACCCAAACATAGGTCTAGACCCATTCATTTGTGTGTTAAATTTGCTAAAGGTAATAATAACTACAAGTTCGTATGAAAGGGAAACAAACTTTATTTAATGAAATCGTGCAAACAACTAAATTTTGAACGTTCTTAGAATTCCACGAAACTTGACCCAAACGTTGGTCTAGACCCATGCATTTGTGTGGTAAATATGTTAAGCGTAATAATAACTACAGTAAGTATGAATGGGAAACAAACTTTTTTTTGGGTAAATGTAAATTTCATTAATAAAGAGTAATGGTACAATACAACATGTGATCATCAAATGGTTTTTCCCTCAACCCAAGGGATACGCCATAATCTATATAATGCTCGTGTACTGACTGATGATGCTAAATCAGCGCTAAGAATCCTCTGCTTGACGTCATCGATGATTAGGATACTCAAAGTGTTCGGTGTCCGCTCAGTATGTTTAAATCTCCTCAAGTTCCTCTCCCTCCATATGTGGTAGACACACGATACAAATAGTGTACGGTAAGCGCTATTAATAATATGCTTACCTCTCCATTTCGTGTCGCCCATTCAATATCTGTTGCCCAATCTCTATTGGGCCAGTGAAAGCGAATCCTTCTACGAATCTCAAAGAGGCACTGACGACTGAATCTGCATCGGAAGAATAAATGTGAATGAGATTTCGTAGCTCCCTCATTGCACAATATGCTCACTCCCAGGTGAGATAGCCATGATTTGTCCGTGGTAGGTAGTTGGCCAACGATTGCGAGCCATAAGATGAACGAATGACGAGGAATCTTCAAGGAGCCGGAAAGTAGCAAAGACCATCCTACTTTTGGCTCAGAGGGATCAAATAATCTATAGAGGGCTTGAGTAGTAGGTTGCCCTTCGTCACATCTCCACACCACCCGATCGTCACCAACAAGAATAAGCGGTAGGTTATGTGTGATCTCCAAATATTCGAGGTCCGTGATGGTAGGCCATTGCCATTCTCCTGCTGAAATCACCGAACTGAGTTTTGCTGATTCTTCAAGTCTAAGATGGCGAGGACCTTGAGGGAACCGCTCAATAAATGGACCCAAGTGATGCCATGGGTCCTGCCAAACAAAGAATCTATCTCCATTTTCAATCTGGTAATCCACGATAGAGCGAATAAAAGGACGGAGCCTGAGTATTTTCCGCCATCCCCAAGAACCTCCATGTTCACGGATAGTCCAAATTGATGTGTCCCGTAACCAGCCTTGGTAAATCCATTGAACCCAGGTGGATGTCCTGTCACACCAGATAACATCACATAATTTCTTGCTCATTAATGCGCGATTCAAGGTAGAGATGTCCTTGAACACAAGTCCCCCCTCATCTGCTGGTCAACACACATCTTTCCAGGCTACCTTTGCGTAGCCATTAGACGTCGTACCCTTCCATAGGAAATTCTTCAACCTCTTCTCAATTTCATTGATGACTTTCTTAGGTAATATGAATGCAGATGCATAGTATAAACTAAATGCCGAAAGCATGGATTTGATGATTTGTACCCGTCCAGCATATGATAACGAAATCCCTTCCCATCCATTAATGCGTGCATCAATTTTTGAAATAAGAGGTTGACAGTCAGAGATAGACAGTCTAGAAGAGATTAAGGGGAGACCCAGATACCTTATTGGTAGGTGCCCCTCTTGGAAGCCCAAAATCTCCAACATCTGATCTTTCAATTCTTGAGCCAAACGGGAGATGGTTAAGTGGCTTTTTTGAACATTCAACCAAAGGCCCGACACCTCCGCAAACCAATCCAATCCCTCCTTGAAGACTCTGATGGAATCAAAGTCAGCTCTGCAGAAAAGAAGTAGACCGTCTGCAAATCCCAACTGGAAAACCTTGAAACTCTCACACTTCAAATGATAGGTGAATTGCATGTCCTGCTTAATTCGTTGCAGGAATCCCAATGTAAAGCTTCCAGAACGAGAACAAACAGGTAAGGAGATAGTGGGTCTCCCTGTCGTAATCCTCTCGCTCCAGTAAAGAACCCATGAGGTTTTCCTTTGAAACCAATCGAGAATGATGTTGTGGAAACACACTCCTCGATCCACCTTGTGAACTTAGGTGGGAATCCGAACAACTGCAAAACTGCTAACAAGAAGTCCCATTCCACTGTATCATAGGCATTCCTGATATCCACTTTAAGCGCGCATCTGGGAGGTAGGCGCATCTGGTTATACCCTGAGAATAGTTCCTAGGCTAGCATAATGTTGTCCCCAATGCTTCTTCCTGGAATAAAAGCTGTCTGACAGTAATAATCTTGTGTAACAAAAGATTAAGTCTCTGAACAAGTAGTTTCGCAATGATCTTGTATAAAATATTGCAGCATGAAATCGATCTGAAATCATTAACCGACATAGGAGTGTGTACCTTTGGTATTAGGGCCAAAATCGTGGAGTTGATCTGTTTCAGTAGTTTTCTGGTAGAAAAGAAATCCAGAACCGCCCTTGTTATTTCTTCCCCAACCATAGGCCAAGCCACCTTGAAAAACCCTAACGAGTAACCATCAGGTCCCGACGCCTTGTCTTTAGTGATATCAAACACTGCTTGCTTCACATCATCCGGCGAGAATGGTAGCAGTAAGTGGCTAGCTTCCTCATCAGTAATACAGTGCCTCGCCCATGGTCTAAGGTATCGAATATCCACTATCGACCGTCGTTTGGTACCTCCTAAGAGGTTTTGAAAGAATGAGACAAACTTATGGGCGACCTCCCCTGGATCCATGTGTGTGTTACCATTCTCATCATTGATGTGCAAGATTCTCCTCATTACTCGTTTCTGAGCGATCTTACGAAAGAAAATCCGGGAATATTGGTCTTCGTCTTTCATCCACTGCATCTTAGCTCTTTGCTGCAACATAATTTGTTCGAGTTTTGCCGCCTTAGCATAAATTATTCGACTACAATGTTCCAGGAGTAAGTAGAGCTCATTCTGTCTGTCAGAGCTCACCAATTGTTGTGCCTCATCGAGAAAACCTTGGCTAATTGGACATTCAGTGTCAAATCCCCCTTATTCCTCCTCTGTAGTTGGATGACCGATTTAAGTGCCTTCAGTTTACGTGTTACGGCATATATAGGTATACCAACAACCTCATCATGCCAAATGTTCTGCACATTGGGAATAAAGTCAGGTGAAAGGGCCAGGTAGTTATCAAATTAAAACATACCTCCATTATGTTGTTGTGTATCCCTATGTAGCACCAGTGGCGAGTGGTCAGATGTCCGTGGTGTAAGACTGTGATAGGATGAGGTAGGAAATCTTGCCAGCCGACGATCATTAATAACGATCCGATCCAACCTCCTCCATAAACTCCACGCGGTTGTACTGCAATTATGCCATGTGAACCATTCACTTTGCATTGGAAGTGGAATCAGGCCCGCCTCCAGAATACTGGTATTGAATTTCTTCTGTGGCCATCCTTATATCTCCTGAAATACCACATACCTCATTAAGTTCTCGTACTGCATTAAAGTCCCCTCCCACCAACCACGGGACGCCTGAGCACTACTACATTAAACCACTTCCATTGAGGTAGGAAATAGGACTGTATATGCATAATATTATTCAGTTGAACACACATTTCAAGTATGCCCCAGAAATATAACCTGAATTCTGAGACAAGGTCGTTTAATGCAAGCTGATGGTCTCGTTTGTTCAGCCCACGGACATTTCACACGGCTAGGTTCAACATGGGTCATGATTAATGGGGCTGCTTGTGTTAGGACCCCTCGAGGATTCACCTGCATCATCAATTAATTGCAAAGCATCAAAGGCATTATAAATAACCAATGCCTTACCCCTATCATCATGTTTGGCAGTTTTGGGTTCCCTAAGCACTTCTCCCTCCTCACGTCTTGGTATGTCAACCATTGGCAGTGTCATCGGTTTTCTACTCTTTTCGTTGTTTGGTTGTGATAGAGGAATGTTTGTTTTTGCCACATACACAACTACTGGTGGTTTACTCGATTTGTGTAGTTTGTTCAGCGGACAGTCCTTTGTCATGTGCCCCAAAGTCATACAGTTTGTGCATTTTGGAGGGAGCCATTCGTATTCAACATCAACTTTACAAGGTGTTTCCCCTCCATTTTCATCTGGTGTCATGACTATGATTTGTTTTGTCAACTGTTGTGCTACATCAATCATCACACATACACGAGCGAAATCCAATCTCGTGCATGCTCTTGTTATTGCATCCGGGTAAAGAGGTTTAGCCGCTCAACTAGAAACCGTACTCAACCCATGGGTAGTCCAATATTCCATTGGAAGGTATCTAAGTTTAATTCAAACAGGTACATGCTTATGTTTGAGCTTTCTCATGGCCATACCTGGTTCCCACTTTTGCAAAACTATTGGTTGTCCTTGGAACAACCAAGGTCCCCCTTCAATCACGTCTTCCATATCAATGAGTGTTTCAAATTGGAAGAAAAAAAAATCCATTTGTTGTTGCTGTCACCTCCCTCAGTGCTGGCCACACCGAATGAGCGTATTCCTTCAGATGATGATAATACGGCTTTTTCCCCAGAAAATATCCGACAGCCGTAGTTTTTCAACGTTTGGATCCATCACGTACTGTGTCTAAGGATGGCTGGACTACAGTTACCCCATTTTGAACCGTTGGGGCAATGAAAGATAACGTTTGATGTGACGAATTATTAAACTCGTGGGCAATTTTATCTTCATCCGAACAACTACAAAAATGCTAATAAGAAGTCCTATTCCACTGTATCATAGGCCTTCCTAATATCCACTTTAAGTGCGCATCTGGGAGGTAGGCGCATCTGGTTATTGCCTGAGAATAGTTCCTGGGCTAGCATAATGTTGTCCCCAATGCTTCTTCCCGGAATAAAAGCTGTCTGACAGGGGCTAATAATCTTGTCTAACAAAATATTAAGTCTCTGAACAAGTAGTTTCGCAATGATCTTGTATAAAATATTGCAACATGAAATCGGTCTAAAATCATTAACTGACAGAGGAGTGTGTACCTTTGGTATTAGGGCCAAAATCGTGGAGTTGATCTGTTTCAATAGTTTTCTGGTAGAAAAGAAATCCGAAACCACCCTCGTTACTTCTTCCCCAACCACAGGCCAAGTCGCCTTGAAAAACCCTGACGAGTAACCATCAGGTCCCGGCGCCTTGTCTTCAGTGATATCAAACACTGCTTGCTTCACATCATCCGGCGAGAATGGTAGCAGCAAGTGGCTAGCTTCCACATCAGTAATACAGTGCCTCGCCCATGGTCTAAGGTATCGAATATCCATTGTCGACCGTCGTTTGGTACCTCCTAAGAGGTTTTGAAAGTATGAGACAAACTCATGGCCGACCTCCCCTGGATCCGTGTGTGTGTTACCATTCTCCTCATTACTCATCTCTGACCGATCTTACGAAAGAAAACCCGGGAATATTGGTCTCCGTCTTTCATCCACTGCATCTTAGCTCTTTGCTGCAATATAATTTGTTCGAGTTTTGCCGCTTTAGCATAAATTATTCGACAACAATGTTCTAGGAGTAAGTAGAGCTCATTCTGTCTGTCAGAGCTCACCAATTGTTGTGCCTCATCGAGAAAACCTTTGGCTAATTGGACATTCAGTACCAAATCCCCCTTATTCCACCTCTGTAGTCGGAAGACCGGTTTAAGTGCCTTCAGTTTACGTGTTACGGCATATATAGGTATACCAATAACCTCATGATGCCAAATGTTCTGCACATTGGGAATAAAGTCAGGTGAAAGGGCCAGGTAGTTATCAAATTGAAACATACCTCCATTATGTTGTTGTGTATCCGCATGTAGCACCAGTGGTGAGTGGTCAGATGTCCGTGGTGTAAGACTGTGATAGGATTAGGTAGGAAATCTTGCCAGCCGACGATCATTAATAACGATCCGATCCAACCGCCTCCATAAACTCCACGCGGTTGTACTGCAATTATGCCATGTGAACCATTCACTTTGCATTGGAAGTGGAATCAGGCCCGCCTCCAGAATACTGGTATTGAATTCTTCTGTGGCCATCCTTATATCTCCTGAAATACCACATACCTCATTAAGTTCTCGTACTGCATTAAAGTCCCCTCGCACCAGCCATGGGACGCCTGAGCACTACTACATTAAACGACTTCCATTGAGGTAGCAAATAGGACTGTATATGCATAATATTATTCAGTTGAACACGCATTTCAAGTATGCCCAAGAAATGTAACCTGAATTCTGAGACAAGATCGTTTAATGCAAGTTGATGGTCTCGTTTGCTTAGCCCACGGACATTCCACACGGCTTGGTTCAACATGGGTCATGATTAATGGGGCTGATTGTGTTAGGACCCCTCGAGGATTCACCTGCGTCATCAATTAATTGCAAAGCATCAAAGGCATTATAAATAACCAATGCCTTACCCCTATCATCGTGTTTGGCAGTTTTGCGTTCCCTAAGCACTTCTCCCTCCTCGCGTCTCGGCATGTTAACCATTGGCGGTCTCATCGGTATTCTACTCTTTTCGTTGTTTGGTTGTGGTAGAGGAATGTTTGTTTTTGCCACATACACAGCTACTGGTGGTTTACTCGATTTGTGTAGTTTGTTCAGCGGACAGTCCTTTGTCATGTGCCCCAAAGTCATACAGTTTGTGCATTTTGGAGGGAGCCATTCGTATTCAACATCAACTTTACAAGGTGTTTCCCCTCCATTTAAATTCGGTGTCATGACGATGATTTGTTTTGTCAACTGTTGTGCTACATCAATCATCACACATACACGAGCGAAATCCAATCTCGTGCATGCTCTTGTTATTGTATCCGGGTAAAGAGGTTTACCCGCTCAACTAGCAACGGTACTCAACCCATGGGTAGTCCAATATTCCATTGGAAGGTGTCTAAGTTTAATTCAAATAGGTACATGCTTATGTTGGAGCGTTCTCATGGCCATACCTGGTTCCCACTTTTGCAAAACTATTGGTTGTCCTTGGAACAACCAAGTTCCCCCTTCGATCACGTCTTCCATATCAGTGAGTGTTCTAAATTGGAAGAAAAAAAATTCATTAGCTTTTGTTGTCACCTCACTCAGTGCTGGCCACACCGAATGAGCGTATTCCTTCAGATGATGATAATACGGCTTTTTCCCCTGAAAATATCCGACAGCCGTAGTTTTCCAATGTTTGGATCCATCACGTGCTGTGTCTAAGGATGGTCAGACTACAGTTACCCCATTTCGAACCATTGGGGCAATGAAAGATAACGTTTTACGGGACGAATTATTAAACTCGTGGGCAATTTTAGACCCATTAATTTGTGTTATAAATTTGGTAAGCGTAATAATAACCACATGTTACTATGAAAGGAAAACAAATTTTCTTTAATAAAACCATGCAAAATAGCTAAATATTAAACGTTCTCAGAATTCCACGAAACATGACCCAAACGTAGGTCTAGACCTATGAATTTGTGTGGTAAATTTGTTAAGCGTAATAACAAGTGCACGTTATTATGAACGGGAAACAAACATTGTTTAATAAAACCGTGCAAAACAGCTAAATTTTGAACGTTTTCAGAATTCCTCGAACCTTGACCCAAACGTAGGTCTAGATCCATGCATTAGTGTGGTAAATTTTCTATGCGTAATAATAACTACAAGTTAGTATGAAAAGCAAATATTTTTTCTTTAATAAAACCATACAAAACAGCTAAATTTTGAACATTCCCAAAATTCCAAGAAAGTGGACCCAAACATAGGTCTAGACCCATGAATTTGTGTGTTAAATTTACTAAGCGTAATAATAACTACATGTTAGTACGAAAGGGAAAACAAACTTTCTTTAATAAAATCGTGAAAAAAAACTAAATTTTGAACGTTTTTAGAATTACATGAAACTTGACCCAAATGTTGGTCTAGACCCATGCATTTGTGTGATAAATTTTCTAAGCGTAATAATAACTACAAGTTAGTATGAATGAGAAACAAACCTTATTTAATAAAATCGTGCAAAACCACTATATTTTGAACATTCTCACAATTCCATCGAAACTTGACCCAAATGTAAGTCTAGACCCATGCATTTGTGTGGTAAATTAGTTAAGCGTAATACTAACTACATGTTAGTATGAAAGGGAAACTAACATTCTTTAATAAAATCGTGCAAAACAGCAAACTTTTGAAAGTTTTATCAATGTTCCATGAAACTTGACCCAAGCATAGGTCTGGACGCATGCATTTGTGTGGTAAATTTGATAAACGTAATAATAACTGCAAGTTAGTATGAAAGAGAAACAAACTTTCTTTAATAAAACCATGCAAAATAGCTAAATTTTGAAAATTTTCTCAAAATTCCACGAAACTTGACCTAAACGTAAGTCTAAACGCATGCATTTGTGTGATAAATTTTCTAAGCATAATAATAACTGCAAGTTAGTATGAACGGAAATCAAACTTTGTTTAATAAAATCGTGCAAAACAACTAAATTTTGAACTTTCTCAGAGTTCCACGAAACTTGACCCAAACGTAGGTCTAGACCTACGCATTTGCATGGTAAAGTTGTTAAGCGTAACAATAACTATAAGTTAGTAATAAAAGAAAACAAACTTTCTTTAATAAAACCGTGCAGAACAGCTAAATTTTGAACGTTTTCCATAATTCGACGAAATTTGGGCCAAACGTAGGTCTAGACACATGCATTAGTGTGGTAAATATTTTTTAAGCACAATAATAACTATAAGTTAGTATGAAAGACAAATATTTTTCCTTTAATAAAATCGTGCAAAACAGCTAAATTTTGAACGTTCTAAAAATTGCACGAAACTTGACCCAAACATAGATCTAGACCAATTCATTTGTGTGGTATATTTGGTAAGCGTAATAATAACTATAAGTTAATATGAAAGGGAATCAAACTTTATTTAATAAAATCGTGCAAAACAGTTAAATTCTGAACGTTCTCACAATTTCACAAAAACTTGACCCAATCGTAAGTCTAGAGCCATGGATTTGTGTGGTAAACTTGCTAAGTGTAAAAATAATTACATGTTAGTATGAAAGGGAAACAAATTTTTTTAGTTAAACCGTGCAAAATGGCTAAATTTTGAAAGTTTTCTCAAAATTTCACGAAACTTGAGCCAAATGTAAGTCAAGACCCAAAAATTTGTGTGGTAAATTTGCTAAGCCTAATAATAAATACAAGTTAGTATGAACGGAAAACAAACTTTCTTTAATAAAATCGTGAAAAACAGCTAAATTTTGAATGTTCTCAAAATTACACGAAACTTGAGCCAAATATAGGTCTAGACCTATGCATTTGTGTCGTAAATTTGTTAAGCGTAATAATAACTATAAGTTAGTATGAAAGAAAAACAAACATTCTTTAATAAAACTGTGCAAAACAGCTAAATTTTGAATGTTCCCAAAATTCCACGAAACAACTTAGTATCAAAAGGAAACAAACTTTATTTAATAAAATCGTGCAAGCCAGCTAAATTTTGAACATTCTCACAATTCCATGAAACATGTCCCAAACGCAAGTCTAGACCCATGCATTTATATGGTAAAATTTGGTAAGCATAATAATAACTGCAAGTTAGTATGAAAGGGAAATAAACTTTCTTTAATAAAACCGTGCAAAATAGCTTAATTTGAACGTTCCCAAAATTCCACGAAACTTGAGCCAAACGTAGGTCTAAACCCATGCATTGGTGTGGTAAATTTTATAAACGTAATAATATCTTCAAGTTAGTATGAAAGGCAAATATTTTTCCTTTAGTAAAACCGTGCAAAACAGCTAAATTTTTCAACGTTCTCAGCATAGCACGAAATTTGACACAAACATAGATATAAACCCATTCATTTGTGTCGTAAATTTTACTAAGGGTAATAATAACTACAAGTTAGTATGAAAGGGAAACAAACTTTATTTAATAAAATCGTGGAAAACCACTAAATTTTGAACGTTCTCAAAATTTTACGACACTTGATCGGAACGTAAGTCTAGGCCCTTCGATTTGTGTGGCACATTTGGTAAGCATAATAATAACTACATGTTAATATGGAAGGGAAACAAACTTTTTTTAATAAAATCGTGCAAAATAGCTAAATTTTGAACGTTCCCAGAATTCCATGAAACTTCACCCAGACATAGGTCTAGACCTATGCATTTGTGTGGTAAATTTGTTAAGCGTAATAAAAACTATAAGTTAAAATGAAAGGAAAACAAACTTTCTTTACTAAAACCCTGCCAAATAGCTAAATTTTGAACCATCCCTAAATTCCACGAAACTGGACCCAAACATAGGTCTAGAACCATGCATTTGTGTGGGAAATTTGCTAAGCGTTATAATAACTACATGTTAGTATCGAAGGGAAACAAACTTTCTTTAATAAAATCGTGCAAAACAGTTTAATTTTGAACGTTCTCAGAACTTTACGAAACTTGACCCAAACGTAAGTCTAGACCCATGGATTTGTGTGGTAAATTTGTTAAACGTAATAAAAACTACATGTTAGTATCGAAGCGAAATAACATTTCTTTAATAAACCGTTCAAAACAGCAAAATTTTGAAAGTTTTCTCAAAATTCCATGAAACTTGACCCAAACGTAGGTCTAGACAACTGCATTTATGTGGTAAATTTGTTAAACTGCATGTTATTACGTTTAGAAAATTTAATAAACTTTCTTTAATAAAATCGTGCAAAATAGCTAAATTTTGAACGTTGAAAAAATTCCACGAAACATGAGTCAAACGTTGGTCTAGGCTCATGCATTAGTGTGGTAAATTTTCTAAACGTAATAATAACTAAAAGTTAGTATGAAAGACAAATATTTTTCCTTTAATAAAACCATTCAAAACAGCTAAATTTTGAATGTTCTCAGAATGGCATGAAACTTGACCCAAACGTAGGTCTAGATCCGTGCATTTGTCTGGTAAATTTGTTAAGGGTAATAATAACTACAACTTAGTATGAAAGGGAAACAAACTTTATTCAATACAATTGTGCAAAACAACTAAATTTTGAACGTTCTTAGAATTCCACGAAACTTGATCCTAACGTAAGTCCAGACCCTTGCATTTGTGTGGCACATTTGGCAAGCGTAATAATAATTACATGTTAATATGAAAGGGAAACAAACTTTTTTTAATAAAACCGTGCAAAACAGTTAAATTTTTTGAACGTTGTCAGAATATCACGAAACTTGATTCAAACGTAAGTCTAGACTCATGCATTTGTGTGTTAAATTTGTTAAACGTAATAATAACTACATGTAGTATCAAAGGAAAATATATTTTCTTTAATAAAACTGTGCAAAATAGCTAAATTTTGAAAGTTTTCTCAAAATTCCACGAAACTTGATCGAAATGTAATTCTAGACCCAAGCATTTGTGTGGTAAATTTGCTAAGCGTAATAATAACTGCAAGTTAGTATGAACGGGAAACAAACTTTCTTTAATAAACCGTGCAAACAAGTAAATTTTGAATGTTCTCAAAATTCCATGAAACTTGACCCAAACGTAGGGATATTCCAATGCATTTGTGTTGTAAATTTGTTAAGCGTAATTATTACTATAAGTTAGTATGAAAGAAAAACAAACTGTCTTTAATAAAGCCGTGCAAAACAGTTAAATTTTGAACATTACCAAAATTCCATGAAAGTGGACCCAAACATAGGTCTAGACCCATGCATTTGTGTGTTAAATTTACTAAGCGTAATAATAACTACATGTTATTATTAAAGGAACAAAATTTATTTAATAAAACCGTGCAAAACAACTAAATTTTAAACGTTCTCAGAATTCCACAAAAAATTAACCCATACGTAGGTCTAGACCCATTCATATGTGTCGTAAATTTGCTAAGGGTAATAATAACTACAAGTTAGTATGAAAGGGAAACAAACTTTATTTAATAAAAATTGTGCAGAACAACTAAATTTTGAACGATCTCAAAATTCCACGAAAGTTGATCCAAACGTAAGTCTAAACCCTTACATTCGTGTGGCACATTTGGTAAGCATAATAATAACTGCATGTTAATATGAAAAGAAAACAAACTGTTTTTAATAATACTGTGCAAAACAGCTAAATTTTGAACATTCTCAATATTCCACAAAACTTGACCAAAACATAGGTCTACACCTATGCGTTTGTGTGGTAAATTTGTTAAGCGTAATAATAACTACATGTTAGTATCCAAGGGAAACAAACTTTCTTTAATAAAAGCGTGCAAAACAGCTAAATTTTTAACTTTTTCAGAATTTTACGAAACTTAACCCAAACGTAAGTCTAGACCCATGGATTTGTGGGGTAAATTTGTTAAGTGTAATAATAACTACATATTAGTATGAAAGGGAAATAAACTTTCTTTAATACACCGTGCAGAGCAGCAAAATTTTGTAAGTTTTATCAAAGTTCCATGAAACTTGATCCTAACGTAGGTCTAGACTACTACATTTATGTGGTAAATTTGCTAAGTGTAATAATAACTGCAAGTTAGTATGAACGGGAAATAAAGTTTCTTTAATAAAACCATGCAAACTAGCTTAATTTTCAAAGTTTTCAACGTAAGTCTAGACCCATGCATTTGTAATGTAACATGCATTTGTATGTTAAATTTGCTAAAGGTAATAATAACTGCAAGTTAGTATGAACGGGAAACAAACTTTCTTTAATAAAAGCGTGTAAAACAACTAAATATTGAACATTCTCAGAATTTCACGAAACTTGACCCAAACGTAGGTCTACACCTGTAAATTTGTGTGATAAATTTATTAAGCGTAATAATAACTATAATTTAGTATGAAAGGAAAAGATACTTTCTTTAATAAAACCGTGCAAAATAGCTAAATTTTGAACGTTCCCAAAATTTCATGAAACTTGAGCCAAACGTTGGTCTAAGCTCATGCATTAGTGTGGTAAATTTTCTAAACGTAATAATAACTACAAGTTAGTATGAAAGACAAATATTTTTCCTTTAATAACTCCATTCAAAACAGCTAAATTTTGAATGTTCTCAGAATTGCACGAAACTTGACCAAGACGTAGGTCTAGACCCGTGCATTTGTGTGGTAAATTTGCTAAAGATAATAATAACTACAACTTAGTATGAAAGGAAAACAAACTTTCTTTAATAAAAGCGTGTAAAACAACTAAATATTGAACATTCTCAGAATTTCACGAAACTTGACCCAAACGTAGGTCTACACCTGTAAATTTGTGTGATAAATTTATTAAGCGTAATAATAACTATAATTTAGTATGAAAGGAAAAGATACTTTCTTTAAGAAAACCGTGCAAAATAGCTAAATTTTGAACGTTCCCAAAATTTCATGAAACTTGAGCCAAACGTTGGTCTAGGCTCATGCATTAGTGTGGTAAATTTTCTAAACGTAATAATAACTACAAGTTAGTATGAAAGACAAATATTTTTCCTTTAATAACTCCATTCAAAACAGCTAAATTTCGAATGTTCTCAGAATTGCACGAAACTTGACCTAGACGTAGGTCTAGACCCGTGCATTTGTGTGGTAAATTTGCTAAAGGTAATAATAACTACAACTTAGTATGAAAGGGAAACAAACTTTATTCAACAAAATCGTGCAAAACAACTAAATTTTGAACGTTCTTAGAATTACACGAAACTTGATCCAAACGTAAGTCTAGACCCTTGCATTTGTGTGGCACATTTGGCAAGCGAAATAATAACTACATGTTAATATGAAAGGAAAATAAACTTTTTTTTAATAAAACCGTGCAAAACGGCCAATTTTGAACGTTGTCAGAATATCACAAAACTTGATCCAAACGTAAGTCTAGACTCATGCATTTGTGTGTTAAATTTGTTAAACGTAAGAATAACTACATGTTAGTACCAAAGGAAAACAAATTTTCTTTAATAAAACCGTGCAAAAAAGCTAAATTTTGAAAGTTTTCTCAAAATTCGACGAAACTTGACCGAAATGTAATTCTAGACCCAAGCATTTGTGTGGTAAATTTGCTAAGCGTAATAATAACTGCAGGTTAGTATGAACGGGAAACAAACTTTCTTTTAATAAACCGTGCAAAACAAGTAAATTTTGAACGTTCTCAGAATTGCATGAAACTTGACCCAAACGTAGGGATATTCCAATGCATTTGTGTTGTAAATTTGCTAAGCGTAATAATAACTATAAGTTAGTATAAAAGAAAAACAAACTTTCTTTAATAAAACCGTGCAAAACAGCTAAATTTTGAACGTTACAAAAATTCCACGAAAGTGGACCCAAACATAGGTCTAGACCCATGCATTTGTGTGTTAAATTTACTAAGCGTAATAAGAACTACATGTTAGTATGAAAGGAACAAACTCTATTTAATTAAACCGTGCAAAACAACTAAATTTTAAACGTTCTCAGAATTCCACGAAATTTGACCCATACGTAGGTCTAGACCCATTCATTTGTGTCGTAAATTTGCTAAGGGTAATAATAACTACAAGTTAGTATCAAAGGGAAACAAACTTTATTTAATAATAATTGTGCAGAACAACTAAATTTTGAACGATCTCAGAATTCCACGAATGTTGATCCAAATGTAAGTCTAAACCCTTACATTTGTGTGGCACATTGGGTAAGCATAATAAACTGCATGTTAATATGGAAGGGAAACAAACTGTTTTTAATAATACCATGCAAAATAGCTAAATTTTGAATGTTCTGAGAATTTCACGAAACTTGACCCAAACATAGGTCTAGACCTATGCATTTGTGTGATAAGTTTGTTAAGCGTAATAATAACTATAAGTTAGTATGAAAGAAAAATAAACTTTCTTTACTAAAACCGTGCCAAACATCTAAATTTTGAACGTTTCCGAAATTCCACGAAACTGGACCCAAATATAGGTCTAGAACCATGCATTTGTGTGGTAAATTTGCTAAGCGTAATAATAACTACATGTTAGTATCCAGGGAAACAAACTTCTTTAATAAAACCGTGCAAAATAGCTTAATTTTAAAAGTTTTCTCAAAATTCCACGAAACTTGACCCAAACGTAAGTCTAAACCCATGCATTTGTGTGTAAAATTTGCTAAGGGTAATAATAACTGCAAGTTAGTATGAACGGCAAACAAACTTTCTTTAATAAAACAGTGCAAAACAACTAAATTTTGAACATTCTCAGAATTTCACAAAACTTGACCCAAACGTAGGTCTACACCTGTAAATTTGTGTGGTAAATTTATTAAGCGTAATAATAACTATAATTTAGTATGGAAGGAAAAGATACTTTCTTTAATAAAACCGTGCAAAATAGCTAAATTTTGAACGTTTCCAAAATTCCACGAAACTTGAGCCAAACGTTGGTCTAGGCTCATGCATTAGTGTGGTAAATTTTCTAAACGTAATAATAACTACAAGTTAGTATGAAAGACAAATATTTTTCCTTTAATAAAACCATTCAATACAAATAAATTTTGAATGTTCTCAGAATTGCACGAAACTTGTAACAGACATAGGTCTAGACCCGTGCATCTGTGTGGTAAATTTGCTAAGGTTAATAATAACTACAACTTAGTATGAAAGGGAAACAAACTTTATTCAATAAAATCGTGCAAAACAACTAAATTTTGAATGTTATTAGAATTCCACGAAACTTGATCCAAACGTAAGTCTAGACCCTTGCATTTGTGTGGCACATTTGGCAAGCGTAATAATAACTAAATGTTAATATGAAAGGGAGACAAACTTTGTTTAATAAAATCGTGCAATTTTCTCTAAAAAATGGACCCTCAATTTTCTCTCAACTCTCTCTCACACACTCGCACACCTTTGATTTCACACACTAAAACCCTAGCCCAAAATTTTCCGGTTGGCAGCCATGAGAACGGCGGTGATGAGGTGGCCGGCGATGAGCGTGATGTGGAGGATGGTGAAGGCTTGAAAGAGCTGCTCCATATGAAGAGTTGACGGAAAAATATGAAGAAACTCGTGAGGAAGAAGAGCGCACAAAAACGACGGCGATATACACCGGTTCTTCGTCGATAGATGGACGTGTTTGGTCTGTTGAAGATGTGGACAATGTTTCAGAGATGGAGGATGGAAGGATGAGGTCTCTACAAGCTGCAACAATTGAGCCGTCGGATCTAGGGTTTTTGGGAACCGAAAAGTCGCATGGTGAAAAGACGATGGAAACTGGTAATTATTCAATCACTGGTGATTATTTTGGCGTTATTGCGGATGGAGGAGATATGCCAATGAGGAAAGATCCAACCTTGCCGTCGTTTGAAGTGTGCTCGGAGTTAGGGTTTGAAGGCGGCGCAATGAACCGCGCAGTCATTGGTGACTCTTCGAATCCATCGGTTTACTTCAACATCGATGAGTTCCTCTTGTTGGCCAACAGAATATTGGATGGAGATGACAAATCCAAGGCCGCGCTCAATGATCTCAAAGCTCGTTGGGAGAAGAAATTCAGACGATTTGCTGCAAAAAAACTAGTTACAGCGCCAGTACCTGTTCCCAAAGCCGTGAGATGTGTCTGGCTGGCGCAGAAAGAATGTTTGCCCGGAGAAAAAGCAGGTGAGAGGGTGATGGTTAATATTCCGCTGGAAATTTCAGAAGAACACGCGAAGAAAATTGTTGTTATGCCTTCGCCGGATTATTCCCACGTTTCTGGTGACCGGACGGCAACGGAAGGGAAGGGCATACGGGCTGGACATCTTGATAGCGATTTTCCAGCCATCTCGCCGGCTAACAGACATGGAGAAGATGAAGCTGATGTGCCAGCGTGTTTGGATGATGTGGCGCCATGTGTGGATGAGGTGGAAGCTGATGTGGCGTATGAGGTCAATGCTGATGTCACTAATGATGTACCTAATAGGGCTTATGTCACTGTTGATGTCACCAGTGATGCTAGGGCTGATGTCACCAATGATGCCAGGGCTGATGTCACTGATGATGTAATTGCTAGGACTGATGTCGTTGCTGATGTAACTGCTAGGGCTGATGTCACTGTTGATGTAACTGCTAGGGCTTATGTCACTGTTGATGTAACTGCTAGGGCTGATGTCACTGCTAATGTAACTGCTAGGGCTGATGTCACTAATGATGTGCTGAAAAAAAACCCTAAATTTCACTAAACTTGACACAAACGTAGGTCTGGACCCATGCATTTTTTTTGTAAATTTCATAAGCGTAATAATAACTACAAGTTAGTATGAAAGGGAAACAAACATTCTTTAATAAAACCGTATATAATAGCTAAATTTTGAACGTTCTCAAAATTTCACGAAACTTGACCCAAACGTATGTCTAGACTTATATATTTGTGTGGTAAATTTATTAAGCGTAATAACAACTACATGTTAGTCTGAAAGGGAAACAAATTTTCTTTAATAAAACCGTGCAAAATAACTAAATTTTGAACGTTTTCAGAATTCCACTAAACTTGATCCAAAAGTAGGTCTGGACCCATGCATTTATGTTGTAAATTTGATAAGCGTAATAATAACTACAAGTTAGTATGAAAGGGAAACAAACTTTCTTTAATAAAACCGTACAAAACAGCTAAAGTTTGAACGTTCTCAGAATTCCTTGAACCTTTTTTTTTGGGTAAATGTAAGTTTCATTAAGTAAAATAATAGTACAGTACAACAATGTGATCATCAGTTGGTTTCTTTCTCGACAGGTCAAGGGATACGCCATACTCTATACAAAGCTCGAGTACTGATTGATCTAGGCAGTGAAATGCTATGAATCCATTGTCTGATATCCTCGACTATCAGTAATGCCATGGTATTAGGTGATCTCTCAGTGTGCTTCAATTGTCTCATATTTCTCTCCTTCCAGATGTGGTAAACACATGCTGCAAATAATGCACGATAAGACATATTAATAATGTGTTTACCCCTCCATCTCCGTGAAGCCCATCCAATATCCGTAGTCCAGTCTCTATTCGGCCAAGTAAACCGCACCTCTCTCCAAATTGCTGTGAGTCACTGTCAATTAAATCTGCACAAAAAGAATAAGAGTCCATGTGTCTCCATCGCTCCCTCGTCGTATAGAATACAAGGGCCAAGGTCGGCTAGCCATGGTTTGCCTGTCATGGCCAACTTGCAAGGATAGCAAGCCATAAGATGAATAGATGTCGTGGAATCTTGAGAGATCGCGAAAGTAGCGAAAACAGTCTATTTTCGGTCCTGGTAGGTCAAATAGCATGTATAGCACCTGGGTTGTAGGTTGTCCATGCTCGAACATCGAAATAATGCGGTCCTCCCCTCCATGGATAGTAGGTAAGGCATGTGTGATTTCTAAGCACTCGAAATCTGTGATAGGCGGCCAACGCCAATCTCCTCCTTGAATCACCGCACTAAGTCTAGAAGACTCCTCTAAATCGAGTATTCTTGGTCCTCGTGGGAATGTGGTGTTTAGAGGGCCAAGATAATGCCACAGGTCCAGCTACAAGTAAAATCTCCTCCCGTCTCCAATCTGGTAATCCACCATAGTCCGGAGGAAATCCCATAGTCGAAGGATTTTCCGCCATCCCCATGATCTGCCCCGTTCCCCAATTGTCCAGATGAAAGTGTCTCGTAACCGTCCCTGGTAAAGCCATTCAACCCAAATCAAGGTCCTATCGCATCTGATGACATCACAGAGTTTCTTTGACATTAGTGCAGATTCAGGACACAAATATTCTTGAATCCCAATCCTCCGTCATCCTTCTATCGACAAAGATTATTCCATGCAACCTTGGGGTAGCCACTGGTTGTTGTCCCCTTCCACATGAAAGTTCGCTGCCTTTTCTAAATTTCGTTAATAACTTTCTTCGGTAGTATGAATGCCGATGGCCATTATAAACTCAGTGCCATGAGTACAGATTTTGTAATTTGTACTCTACCTGCATAAGACAGAGAAATACCCTCCCAACCAGCAATACGTTTATCTATTTTTAATAGTAATGGGTTACAATCCGAAATAGTTAATCGAGAAGATAAAAGCGGTAGTCCCAAATACCTCATCGGTAATACCCCCTATTGAAAATCGAGTACTGTCAGCATCTCCTCACGCAATCCTTGTGCTGATCGTGAGATGATAAGGTGGCTTTTATGTTCGTTCAACCTGAGCCCCGACTATTCAGCAAAATGATCCAGTCCTGTCTTAAAGACTCCTATTAAGTCCATATCAGCATCGTAGAATAACAATACATCATCTGCGAATCCCAACTGAAAAACCCTAGCAGTATCACATTTCCAATGGAAGGAAAATAACTCGTCCTGGTCAATCTGTTGCAGTAATCCCATGTGTAGAACCTCCATCACAAGCACGAATAGGTAGGGTGATAAAGGGCCACCCTGTCAAAGACCCCTAGCCCCCCGAAAGAAACTATGAGATTTCCCATTTAGCCCAACAGAAAACGAGGGTGTAGTAACACACACCTCAATCCACTTCACGAAAGTAGAAGGGAACCCGAATAGCTCCATCACAGCAATCATGAAGTCCCATTCCATCGTGTTATAAGCTTTCTGAATGTCCACTGTCAAGGTAGACCTGGGTGGTAAACGAGACTGGTTGTATCCCGTAAAGAGCTCCTATGCCAGCATAATATTTTCGCCAATGCTTCATCCGGGAACAAACGCCCCTTGCCCCGGACTATTAAGTTTGTCTAGTATCACACTCAACCGTTGGACTATGATCTTGACAATTATCTTGTACAACATATTACAGCAATATATAGGGCGAAATCACTAACAGTCATAGGGGCATGTACCTTTGGTATAAGCACCAAAAGGGTGGTATTTATCTGCTTTAGGAGTCGGCCTGTATTAAAGAAATCCAGCGCTGCCGTAGTCACCTCCTGCCCCACTATAGGTCATGCAGTCTTGAAAAAGCCCGATGAATACCCATCCGGACCTGGTCTCTTATCCTCTGCAATATGTGACAAACCTATTGATTACTTCTCTTGGTTCAGAATGGGTGACTCCATGATCATCATTGATCTGTAAGATCCTCCTCGTCGATCTCCTTTGAGCAATCTTATAGAAGAATACCCGGGAGCATTGGTCACCTCCTTTCATCCACTGCATTTTTGCTCGTTTTTGTAGCATTGTTTGTTCCATTTTGGCTGCCTTGGTCAAGACAAGCCGGAAGTAGTGTTCCAGTTGTATGTATAGCTCATCACGTCTATTTGAGCTAACAAGGATTTGTGTTGCCTCAAGAAATCCTTTTGCCAGTTGCACATTGTGCGATAGGTCCCCCTTATTCCTCCTCTGTTGGCGAAAGATCGGTTTCAGTGCTTTGAGCTTCTGTCTTACAGCAGACATAGGTATTCCAATAATGTTGTGATGCCATATTTTCTGCACACTGGCAATAAACTCAGGTAAACGGGTCAGGTAATTATCGAATCTGAACATATCTCCAAATCGCTGCTGTCTATCCCCATATAACACCATCTGTGAGTGGTCTGAGGTGCGTGGGGTGAGGGTAGAATAAAATGCAGTCAGGAACCGAGCCATCCATCTATCATTTATCATCATGCGGTCTAGTCTTTTCCAGAGGTTTCGTGGTGTCGCGCTGTAGTTATGCAAAGTGTACCATTCACCCTGCATGGGTAGTGGAAGTAATCCTGCATTTTCAATACAAGCATTAAAATCGTCCATAGCTATTCGAATATCTCCGGAGGTGCCACAAACTTCACTAAGATCTCGCACTGCATTAAAGTCCCCTCCAACCAACCATGAAATGCCAACACATTGAGTAGCTATAGTCTCCAGGGCACCCCAAAGCTCCCTTCTATCTGTCACCTCAGTAGCTCCACAACAACAGTGACAACAATTAACTCATGAAGTGCACGACTATTAACATAACAATGGAGAAATTGAGTACCACATTCAACCACATCAACATCAACCAAATTATTGTCCCAGGGAATCCAAACTCTATTACCCGACGATCCATAATCCATAAACCATTTCCGTTGGAGGGGACTTTAATCCGTAAACCATAATCCAAACTTTATATCCGATTTGATATTTAATCCGACACTATTTTAAATAGCTAAACTCGTAAAATATTACGATTAAATAGTATATCGCTTAGTATAAACAACATTTAATAAACGGACTAATTAAATAATATAATTATATAAATTAATAGAAATTAAAATTACATTTATCGTACCTCGATTTCTCTCTTTCGTTTTAGGCCGAAAGGCTGTGTGTTGTGTGCGTATTTTTGTGTGTGTATACCAAGAGCAACAACAAAACAAAAGGAAAAGAAAGGGAAAGAGAGAGTGAGGCGGTGGGCTGGTGGCCCCCACTTCCCACTATCAATTCTCTCACTCTCTTTTCTTTTATACATATGTATATATATATTATTATTTACTAAATATATACATTATTTACTAGGATATATATACATATACTAATATATGTATATATAATTTACTAATATGTATACATAATACTATTATTATATTTTTTTTATTAGACTTTTAGCAAATACCCATCACGTCCCTCCTAAATTTTCTTCATTAATATAAGTTGTCCCAAAATATTATAATGAACTCCGATTTAATCCGTTCAAGTTTTATTATATTTCAATTATGATATATAATTTATTTACCTATTAACTAAGTTTTATATAAATTTATCAATTAATCCCTCAATTATGTATTATAATCTTTGGAGCGTCACAATTCTCCCCTCCTAATAAAAATTTCGTCCTCGAAATTTAACTATCTCACCAGCTCAGGGAATAAATATGGGTATTTTTATCTCATGTCCTCTGCATAATTTCTACAAACTGTTACATAAAGGGGTTCATTTCTAGTTGTAGGGCATTTCTATTTTGGGATTCTAACCCCTGATGTTCTGATCTTGAATCATGACCCTGCACAGACTCTAATGACTCAGTTGGGCCAGCAACGTTTTCCTTTGACGCTTCCATCCTATATGAAATGCACACATGTGAGTAGATTCCTAGTATATACATCTTACGTATAATTATATTTCATCTACTATTCCTAGGGAATCTAATCCCTGCTCTGATACCACCTAATGTAGTTCCCCCTTCGCTACAAGGGCTATATCTACCCTAAACGTCATACTTATAGTAATCCCTATATTCATATATATACATTTGCACATAACCATCTAATTAATTTGCATACATAATCCCAACACGTCATAATAGGTATTATCAACCCACAATATTATATATATATATATATCACACATCACAAAGTGATTCGTCACAGGTAATCCGTACACTTATATTCTCTCTGTACGGACAAAATGTGATTCGTACTCTAATTGACAAAGAGGAGAAAACTGCATACTGGCCCGACCTGCCTGAGTATAGCGCGTAGACCTACTCTTCAGCAGTCAGACACCTCAAAGTCTATTCCTGAAAGAAAATGTCAGCAGAGGGATGAACCTGCCACTCAGTAAGTAAATAATCAGCCCTATCTATATATGCATATTAAACACAGTCCAAACAAGATAAACAAGCAACACGAATGGAATACAATCAATTTAATTCCAACATAATCAGCTTTATTACAGCAGCATTTTCCCTTGACGCTTTCATCCTATATGAAATGCACACATGTGAGTAGATTCCTGGTATATACATCTTACGTATAATTATATTTCATCTACTATTCCTAGGGAATCTAATCCCTGCTCTGATACCACCTAATGTAGCTCCCCCTTCGCTACAAGGGCTATATCTACCCTAAACGTCATACTTATAGTAATCCCTGTATTCATATATATACATTTGCACATAACTATCTAATTAATTTGCATACGTAATCCCAACACGTCATAATAGGTATTATCAACCCACAACATTATCTATATATACATATCACACATCACAAAGTGATTCGTCACAGATAATCCGTACACTTATATTCTCTCTGTACGGACATTCATACTCTAACTGACAAAGAGGAGAAAACTGCATACTGGCCCGACCTGCCTGAGTATAGCGCGTAGACCTACTCTCCAACAGCCAGACACCTCAAAGTCTATTCCTGAAAGAAAATGTCAGCAGAGGGATGAGCCTGCCACTCAGTAAGTAAATAACCAGCCCTATCTATATATGCATATTAAACACAGCCCAAACAAGATAAACAAGCAACACGAATGGAATACAATCAATTTAATTCCAACATAATCAGCTTTATTACACCACATGACTATTTCATAATAAGACAATCAACCAAACTCCATTTTTCCTAGTTTGCTTACCAGAAGGTGATATTGTGTTTTTTCCATCAACTCAATCTCACTGTTATATAAATTCAAGTGAATCCCCTTGACAACCGGCTCATCAATCTCGTTTCGCATCATAGCTCTTTCATTTCGCACATAGCTCTTTTCATATAATTTTTTTCTCATATCACGGCATCGCTCTTTTCATATCGCATCAAAGCTCTTTTCATTTCATTTCTTTTTCATATCGCATCAAAGCTCTTTTCATTTCATTTCTTTCTCATATCGCATCAAAGCTCTTTTCATTTCATTTCGCATTATGGGCTTTTCAACACGTCAAGGGGTATTCACACCACAATTACATTCAATTTTCACCACTCCCTCATTTCCACATATCACCATTATTGTAAGCAACTAGCAACGTAAAACAATATATCAACGTATTCTCATTTTTAGACATCCACAACACATCAAACAACAAACATAATATTTCAACGTATTTTCTTATACGACGTACACGATATCGTCAATCAAATCAAATCATTCCTCACTCATATACTTTCAGTCAAATCTATGTCAGCATGAACCACAAATTCAGATAACAGTAAAACCACAAATAAAGAGGATATATATAGATAATACTAATTATTTACTTATCTCGACCTTACAACGCCTTTATCTATTCAATAGGTAGTGGTTCGGTCTTTTCACTTTACCCCCGTATCCTATAATGAGTTATACCACATACAGTTAATATATCGAGAATATCATAATTTCTTTTAAATACAATAGTAAATATTATTCGTACTATTTCTTATAATTCTTTAATATTTGACTTCTATCGAAGTACAAATCTTCGTTTTTCCTCTTTATTAACATACAATTTATTAAATATAATTCTCAGAAAATTTCTATGAATTTTCTATCAATTTCTCGCTATTATACACTTTAATTACATACAATACGTAGAATTGTGTATTTGGTTGACAGTTCTGATGGAATTGTATAAATTAGCTATAGTAATATTCAAATCTAATAAATTGAATAATCTAACTAACCAACAATATTATTTTTATATCCGATTTGATATTTAATACGATACTATTTTAAATAGCCAAACTCGTAAAATATTACGATTAAATAGTATATCGCTTAGTATAAACAATATTTAATAAATGGACTAATTAAATAATATAATTATATAAATTAATAGGAATTAAAATTACATTTTCGTACCTCGGTTTCTCTCTTTCGTTTTAGGCCGAAAGTGTGTGTGTTGTGTGTGTATGTTTGTGTGTGTATACCAAGAGCAACAACAAAACAAAAGGAAAAGAAAGGGAAAGAGAGAGTGAGGCAGTGGGCTGGTGGCCCCCACTTCCCACTATCAATTCTCTCACTTTCTTTTCTTTTATACATATGTATATATATATTATTATTTACTAAATATATACATTATTTACTAGGATATATATACATATACTAAAATATGTATATATAATTTACTAATATGTATACATAATACTATTATTATATTTTTTTTATTAGACTTTTAGCAAATACCCATCACGTCCCTCCTAAATTTTCTTTATTAATATAAGTTGTCCCAAAATATTATAATGAACTCCGATTTAATCCGTTCAAGTTTTATTATATTCCAATTATGACATATAATTTATTTACCAATTAACTATATTTTATAAAAATTTATCAATTAATCCCTCAATTATGTATTATAATCATTGGGGCGTCACATAACCATTCGTATCCTACATCAATCTTGCATGGAGATTCACCTCCATCCTCATCTGGTGTCATGATGATTACATGTTTTGGCAACTGACGTCACATTCAGCATCACGCGTACATGAGCGAAGTCCAGTCTCGTGCATGCTTTTGTGATAGTGTCGGGGTACAGGGGTTTGCCAATACCGCTAGCCACTATACTAAGCCCCTGGTTTGTCCATAACTCAACTGGCAAGTGCCTCAGCTTGATCCATATTGGAACCTGTATATGTTTTAATTTCCTCATCGCCATACCCGTCTCCCATTTCTGTAACACAATTAGTTGTCCTTGAAACAACCATGGTCCACCGTCGGTTGCTTCTTCCATATATGCAACAGTCTTGAACTGGAAGAAGAAAAATCCATTCATTCTGGCCTTGACCTCCCTTAATCCAGGCCAAACGGAGAAGGCAAAATCCTTAACATGATAAAAGTACGGTCTTTTCCCAAGAAAATAACCAACCACAGTGCTCTTCCACTTGGTCGAGCCATTGTGAATAGTTTCCATCATAGGTCTGACTACCACTTCACCATTTTGTATTGTAGGAGTTATATATGATAGAGTCCTCCAAGATGAATTATTAAACGCGTTAGCAATTTTGTCATCTACGCCCACATTCGAATTCGCATTAAACGGAATGTTACCCACAAACAAACCCATAGGGAAGGAGTGCACTTGTGTAGGAGTAGGACTAATTTTTTACACATTATTGCTGCATCACTAGTGACATCAGCAGCTACATCATGCATGGCATCAGCAGCTACATCATCAATGACATCAGCAGGTACATCATCCATGACATCATCAGACACATCATGCATGACATCAGCAACTCTTCCCACGTCAGCTACTGAGTCAACAACATTTTCCACGTCATTGCTCGCCGATTCCAGATCAGCATACGTCAGAGGCCTACTATTCGTCGTCAGAATATGCCCAGATTCCGGAGAAATCTGGATTTTCGGTGAAAATCCCAAACCAGTAACCGCAGCATATTGATTCATCCCCTCCGCCTGTTTTCCGGCCACAAGAGCAAGATCAGATGTGGAAACCCCACCTGGACAGCCATCTTCTCCACCAGATCTGGCCAATTTATCCCCAGAATCCGACGACATCTCAGTTTCCGTCGCCTGCAATTTTTCCACCGGGGGTATACCAAAAGTCACCATGGCATTTGAACCTTCCCTCCTCATTTTTCCAGTCACTGGTTCCAGGATACACTGGTGAGGTTTAATAGTCGTACGACCAAAGTACAGAGAGCTTCGCATTCTCAGATTTCCGACGAGCCCAAATTTTTCTTCCCATCGTGTTTTTAATTTCGCCAGCGCCTCCATTGCTGAAGCATCACCAGTGTCCACAACTCTGTTTGCAAGGTTGAGGAATTCTGACATATTGAAGTCTTCACGAGATACAACAATCCCTCGTCCGCCATTGAAGGTTGAAGAAGAAGAAAACCCTAAAAATGGCGGCGCTCTAAAACATGACTTACCCGTGGCCAAGATTCCATCTTTTTCGTTCAAAAAGCTTCCCCTCGTCTCCATGAAATCATTGCCACCCTTATTTTCTGGAAAAACCCCATCGCACGCCGGTTTATTGAACCCCGACGTTTCATCTTCCAAGGTGCGTTTTTTTTCAAAAAACCCTAGATTCAACGGCGCTTCAAATCTCGTCGTTTCACCGGCTAAGTAAACTTCTTTCACAGTTGGAATAGTTGCATCAACGTCCAGAATAATCCTTCATCCATCAGTCGCCAGATAATCACCGGACGGCTACAAATAGCGAATATCCGATTCTTCTCCTTCTTCGAAATACAAGGGCTGTTCATCTTCCTCTCCGCCATCTCCGGCCACCGAACGGCTGTCGGCGTCCTCTCCACCGTCCTCTTTGTCGTCCGGCGTTTCTCCTCCATCGCCGGCGGTGTACATAGAGATTGGATTTGTAGTGTGTGGTTATTGTGGTGTGCTAGTGTGTGACAGAGAATAGAGAGAATTTTCAGTGTCCATTTCTTTTTCTTTTTTTTTTAATTCCATGAACCTTGACCCAAACATAGGTCTAGACCCATGCATTAGTGCGGTAAATTTTCTAGACCTAATAATAACTACAAGTTAGTATGAAAGCAAAATATACTTTAATAAACCTGTGCAAAACGGCTAAATATTGAACGTTCTCAAAATTCCACGAAACTTGACCAACATGTAGGTCTAGACCCATGCATTTGTGTGCTAAATTTGTTAAGCATAATAATAACTACAAGTTAGTATGAAAGGGAAACAAACTTTATTTAATAAAATCGTCCAAGATAGTTAAATTTGAACGTTATCAGAATTCCACGAAACTTGACCCAAACGTAAGTCTAAACCCATGCATTTGTGTGGTAAATTGGCAAAACGTAATAATAACTACAAGTTGACCCAAACGTAGTTGGCAAAACGTAATAATAAGTCAGAATTCCACGAAACTTAACCCAAACGTAATAAACAAACTTGCTTTATATAACCGTGCAAAACAACTAAATTTTCAACATTCTCAGAACTCCACGAAACTTGATCTAAACGTAGGTCTACACCCATGCATTTGTGTGGTAAATTTGGTAAGCGTAATAATAACTACAAGTTAGTATGAAAGGGAAAGAAACTTTATTTAATAAAATCGTGCAAAACAGCTAAATTTTGAACATAATCAGAATTCCACGAAACATGACCCAAACGTAAGTATAGACCAATGCATTTGTGTGGTAAACTTTTTAAGTTTAGTAATAACTACATGTTAGTATCAAAGGAAAACAAACATTCTTCAATAAAATCGTGCAAAACAGCTACATTTTTAACGTTCTCAGAATTCCACGAAACTTGACCCAAACATAGCTCTAGACCCATGCATCAGTGTGGTAAATTTACTAAGCGTAATAATAACTACAAGTTAGTATGAAAGGGAAACATACTTTGTCTAATAAAACCGTGCAAAATACCTAAATTTTGAACGTTCTTAGAATTCCATGAAACACGACCCAAACATAGATCTAGACCCAAGGATTTGTGTGGTAAATTAGCTAAGCATAATAATAACTACAAGTTAGTATGAATGTGAAGTAATCTTTTTTTAATAAAACCATAGAAAACATCTAAATTATGAACGTTTTCCCAAAATTCCACGAAACTTGACCCAAACGTATATTTGTGTGGTAAATTTGTTAAGTGTAATAATAACTACATGTAAGTACGAAAGGGAAAAAATTTTCTTTAATAAAATCGTGCAAAACAACTAAATTTTGAATGTTTTGAGAATTCCACTAAACTTGTCCCAAACATAGGTCTGGACCCATGCATTTGTATTGTAAATTTGTTAAGCGTAATAATAGCTACAAGTTAGTATGAAATGGAAACAAACTTACTTTAATAAAATCGTGCAAAACTGCTAAAGTTTGAACATTTTCAGAATTCCACGAAACTTGACCCAAACATAGGTATAGAACCATGTAATAGTGTGGTAAATTTGCTAAGCGTAATAATAACTTCAAGTTAGTATGAAATGGAAACATACTTTCTTTAATAAAACCGTGCAAAACAGCTAAATTTTGAACGTTCTCAGAATTCCACAAAATTTGACCCAAACGTAAGTCTAGACTCATGCATTTGTGTGGTAAATTTGTTAAACGTAGTAATAATTACATGTTAGTATGAAAGGAAAACAAACTTTCATTAATAAAACCGTGCAAAACAACTAAATTTTGAAAGTTTTCTTAGAATTCCACGAAACTTGATCCAAACGTAAGTATAGACCCATGCATTTGTGTGGTAAATTTGCTAAGCATAGTAATAACTACAAGTTATGAAAGGGAAACAAACTTTTATTTAATAACATCATGCAAACAACAAAATTTTGAACGTTCTCAGAATTTCAAGAAACTTGACCTAAACGTAGGTCTAAACCCATGCATTTATGTGGTAAATTTGCTAAGCGTAATAACAACTGCAAGTTAGTATAAAAGGAAAACAAACTTGCTTTAATAAAATCCTTCAAAATAGCTCAATTATGAACGTTTTCAGAATCCACGAAACACGATCCAAACATAAGGCTTGGAAGCATACTTTATTTAATAAAACCGTTCAAAATAACTAAATTTTGTACGTTCTCAGAATTCAACGAAACATGACCCAAATGTAGGTCTAGACCCATGCATTTGTGTGGTAAATTTTCTAAGTGTAATAATAACTACAAGTTAGTATGAAAGGGAAACAAACTTTAATTAATAAAATCGTGCAAAACAGCTAAATTTTTATCGTTCTCAGATTCCAAGAAACTTGTCCCAAACTTAAGTCTAGACCCATGCATTTGTAACGTACTACAAGTTAGTATGAAAGGAAAAAAAAAATTCTTATTAAAAACCGTGCAAAAGAGCCAAATTTTGAACGTTCTCAGAATTTCACGAAACATGACGCAAGCGTAGATCTAGACCCATGCATTTGTGTGGTAAATTTGCTAAGCATAATAATAACTACAAGTTAGTATGAAAGGTAAACAAACTTTATTTAATAAAATCGTGCAAAACAGCTAAATTTTGAACGTTCTCAAAAATCCACGAAACTTGACCCAGACAAAGGTCTAGACCCATGTATTTGTTCGGTAAATTTGCTAAGCGTAATAATAATTACGGGTTAGAATGAATGAAATACAAACTTTCTTTAATAAAAACGTGCAAAGCTGCTAATTTTTTTGAAAATTTTCTCAAAATTCCATCAAACTTGACCCAAATGTAAGTTTACACCCATGCATTTTGTGTTGTAAATTTTCTAGGCATAACAATAACTGCAAGTTAGTATGAAAGGCAAACAAACTTTCTTTAATAAAACCGTGCAAAAGAGCTAAATTTTGAACGTTTTCAGAATTCCACGAAATTTGACCCAGACATTGGTCTAGGCCTATGCATTTGGGTGGTAAATTTGCTAAGCGTAATAATAACTACAAGTTAGTATGAAAGAGAGACAAACTTTAATTAATAAAATCGTGCAGAACAGCTAAATATTGATCGTTCTCAGAATTGCATGAAACTTGAGCCAAATGTAAGTCTAGACCCATGCATTTGTGTCGTAAATTTGCTAAGCGTAATAATAACTTCAAGTTCGTATGAAAGAAAAACAAACCTTCTTTAATAAAACCGTGCTAATGAGCTAAATTATGAACGTTGTTAGAATTCCACGAAACATGATGCAAACGTGAATCTGGACCCATGCATTTGTGTGGTATATTTGCTAACCATAATAATAACTACAAGTTAATATGAAATGTAAACAAACATTGTTTAATAAAACCGTGCAAAACAGCTAAACTATGAACGTTTTGAAAAATCCACGAAACTTGACCCAAATAAAGGTCTAGACTCATGCATTTGTGTGGTAAATTTGCTAGGCTTAATAATAACTACATGTTAGTATGAACGGAAAACAAACATTGTTGAATAAAACCGTGTAAAACAGTTATATTTTGAACGTTCTCAAAATTACATGTAACTTGACCAAACGTAGATCCAGACCTATGCATTGGTGTGGTAAATTTGCTAAACGTAATAATAACTACAAGTTAGTATGAAAGGGAAACGTACTTTAACAAAATCGTGCAAAACAACTAAATTTTGAACGTTCTCAGAATTCCACGAAACTTGACCCAAACGTAGGTCTATGCATTTGTGTAGTAAATTTGTTAAGCGTAGTAATAAGTACAACTTGACCCAAACGTAGGTCTAGTCTCATGCATTTGAATGGTAAATTACCTAAGCCTAATAATAACTACAATTTAGTATGTAAGCGAAATATACTTCTTTAAATAAAACCGTGCAAAACAACTAAATTTTGAACGTTCTCAGAATTCCATGAAACTTGACCAAAACGTAGCTATAGACCCATGTATTAGTGTGGTAAATTTGCTAAGCGTACTAATAACTACAAGTTAGTATGGAAGGGATACATCCTTCCTGTAATAAAACCGTGCAAAAGAGCTAAATTTCGAATGTTCTCAGAATTCCACGAAACTTCACCGAAACGTAGGTCTAGACCCAAGGATAGTATGAAAAGGAAATGTACTTACTTTAATAAAACTGCAAAACGTCTAAATTTTGGACGTTCTTAGAATTCCACGAAACTTGACCCTAACGTAGGTCTTGACCCTAACGTAGGTCTTGACCCATGCATTTGTGTGGTAAATTTGTTAAGCGTAATAATTACTACAAGTTAGTATGAAAGAAAAACAAACTTTATTTAATAAAATTGTGCAAAACAGCTAAAATTTCAACGTACTCTAAATTCCACGAAACTTGATCCAAACGTAAGTTTTTAGACCCACGCATTTGTGTGGTAAATTTGGAAAATAACTACATGTTAATATGAAAAGGAAACAAACTTTTTTTAATAGAACTGTGCAAAACAGCTAAATTTTGAATGTTCTCATAATTCCACAAAACATGACCCAAACGTTGGTGTAGACTCATGCATTTGTGTGTTAAATTTTTTAAACGTAATAATAACTATAGATCAGTATAAAAGGGAAACAAATTTTATTTAATAAAATCGTGCAAAACAATTAGATTTTGAACGTTTTCACAATTTCAGAAAACTTGACCCAAAGGTAAGTCTACACCCAAACATTTGTGTGGTAAATTTGTTAAGTGTATAATAACTACATGTTAGTATGAAAGGGAAACAAACTTTCAGTAATAAAACCGTGCAAAACAGCAAAATTTTGAAAGCTTTCTCAAAGTTCCACAAAACTTGACCCAAATTTTGGACGTTCTCAGAATTCCACGAAACTTGACCCTAACGTAGGTCTAGACCCATGCATTTGTGTGTTAAATTTGTTAAGCGTAATTATAACTACAAGTTAGTTTGAAAGGAAAACAATCTTTATTTAATAAAATCGTGCAAAACAGTTAAATTTTGAACGTTCTCACAATTCCACAAAACATGACCCAAACATAAGTGTAGACCCATGCATTTGTATGGTAAATTTGCTAAGCATAATAATAACTACATGTTAGTATGAAAGAGTAACAAATTTTGTTTAGTAGAACCATGCAAAATAGCTAAATTTTGAATGTTTTCTCAAAATTCCACGAAACTTTGCCCAAACGTAAATCTAGACCCATACATTTGTGTGGTAAATTTGCTAAGCGTCATAATAACTGCAAGTTAGTATGAACGGGAAACAAACTTTCTTTGATAAAACCGTACGAAACAGCTAAATTTGAATGTTCTCAAAAATTCCACGATACTGGACCCAAACATTGGTCTAGTCCCATGTATTTGTGTGTTAAATTTACTAAGCGTAATTAAATCGTGCAAAACAAACTTTTTTTAATTAAATCGTGCAAAACAACTAAATTTTGAACGTTTTGAGAATTCCACTAAACTTGTCCCAAACATAGGTCTGGACCCATGCATTTGTATTGTAAATTTATTAAGCGTAATAATAACTACAAGTTAGTATGAAAGAGAAACAAACTTTCTTTAATAAAACCGTGCAAAACTGCTAAAGTTTGAACATTTTCAGAATTCCACGAAACTTGACCCAAACATAGGTATAGAACCATGTAATAGTGTGGTAAATTTGCTACGCGTAATAATAACTTCAAGTTAGTATGAAATGTAAACATACTTTCTTTAATAAAACCGTGCAAAACTGCTAAATTTTGAAAGTTCTCAGAATTCCACAAAATTTGACCCAAACGTAAGTCTAGAACCATGCATTTGTGTGGTAAATTTGCTAAGCGTAATAATAACTAAAAGTTAGTATGAGAGGTAAACAAACATTTATTTAATAAAATTGTGCAAAACAACAAAGTTTTGAACGTTATCAGAATTTCAAGTAACATGACCTAAACGTAGGTCTAGACCCATGCATTTGTGTCGTAAATTTTTAAAGTGTAATAATAACTGCAAGTTAGTGTGAAAGAGAAACAAACTTTCTTTAATAAAACCGTGCAAAATAACTAAATTTTGAATGTTTTCTCAAAATTCCACGAAACTTGACCCAAACGTAAGTCGAGATACATGCATTTCTGCGGTAAATTTGCTAAGCGTAAGAATAACTGCAAGATAGCATGAACGAAAAACAAATTTTATAATAAAACCGTGCAAAACAGCTAAATTTTGAACATTTTCAGAATTCCATAAAACTTGACCCAAATGTAGGTCTTTGTGTGGTAAATTTGTTAAGCGTAATAATAACTATAAGTTAGTATGAAAGGAAAACAAACTTTCTTTACTAAAACCGTGCAAAACGACTAAATTTTGAACATTCTCACAATTCAATGAAACTTGACGCAAATGTAAGTCTAGACCCATACATTAGTGTGGTAAATTTGTTAAGTGTAATAATAACTACATGTTAGTATGAAAGACAAACAAACTTTCTTTAATAAAACCGTGCAAAACTGTAAAATTTTTAAAGTTTTTTCAAAGTTCCATGAAACTTGACCCAAACGTAGGTCTGGACGCACGCATTTGTGTGGTAATTTTGCTAGCGTAATAATAACTGCAAGTTAGTTTAAGAGACAAACACACTTTCTTTAATGAAACCCTGCAAAATACCTACATTTTGAAAGTTTTCTCAAAATTCCACGAAACTTGACCGTAACGTAAGTCTAGACCCCAAGTATTTGAGTGGTCAATTTGCTAAACGTAATAATAACTGCAAATTTGTATGAACAGGAAACAAACTCTATAATAAAACCGTGCAAAACAGTTAAATTTTGAACATTCCCAGAATTCCATGAAACTTGAGGCAAACGTAGGTCTAAACCCATGCATTAGTGTGGTAAATTTTCTAAGCGTAAAAATAACTACAACTTTGTATGAAAGGCAAATATTTTTCATTTAATAAAATCGTGCAAAATAGCTAAATTTTGAACGTTCTCAGAATTGCACGAAACTTAACCCAAACGTAGGTCGAGACCAATTCATTTGTGTGTTAAATTTGCTAAGCGTAATAATAACTACATGTTAGTATGAAAGGGAAACAAACTTTCTTTAATAAAACCGTACAAAATAGCTAAATTTTGAAAGTTTTCTCAAAATTTCACGAAACTTGACCCAAACGTAAGTCGAGACCCATGCATTTGTGTGGTAAATTTGCTAAGCGTAATAATAACTGCAAGTTAGTGTGAAAGAGAAACAAACTTTCTTTAATAAAACCGTGCAAAACAACTAAATTTTGAAAGTTTTCTCAGAATTCCACGAAACTTGATCCAAACGTAAGTCTAGACCCATGCATTTGTGTGGTAAATTTGCTAAGCATAGTAATAACTACAAGTTATGAAAGGGAAACAAACTTTTATTTAATAACATCATGCAAAACAACAAAATTTTGAACGTTCTCAGAATTTCAAGAAACTTGACCTAAACGTAGGTCTAGACCCATGCATTTATGTGGTAAATTTGCTAAGCGTAATAACAACTGCAAGTTAGTATAAAAGGAAAACAAACTTGCTTTAATAAAATCCTTCAAAATAGCTCAATTATGAACGTTTTCAGAATCCACGAAACACGATCCAAACATAAGGCTTGGAAGCATACTTTATTTAATAAAATCGTCAAAAATAACTAAATTTTGTACGTTCTCAGAATTCAACGAAACATGACCCAAATGTAGGTCTAGACCCATGCATTTGTGTGGTAAATTTTCTAAGTGTAATAATAACTACAAGTTAGTATGAAAGGGAAACAAACTTTAATTAATAAAATTGTGCAAAACAGCTAAATTTTTATCGTTCTCAGATTCCATGAAACTTGTCCCAAACTTAAGTCTAGACCCATGCATTTGTAAGGTACTACAAGTTAGTATGAAAGGAAAAAAAAAATTCTTATTAAAAACCGTGCAAAAGAGCTAAATTTTGAACGTTCTCAGAATTTCACGAAACATGACGCAAGCGTAGATCTAGACCCATGCATTTGTGTGGTAAATTTGCTAAGCATAATAATAACTACAAGTTAGTATGAAAGGTAAACAAACTTTATTTAATAAAATCGTGCAAAACAGCTAAATTTTGAACGTTCTCAAAAATCTACGAAACTTGACCCAGACAAAGGTCTAGACCCATGTATTTGTTCGGTAAGTTTGCTAAGCGTAATAATAATTACGGGTTAGAATGAATGAAATACAAACTTTCTTTAATAAAAACGTGCAAAGCTGCTAATTTTTTTGAAAGTTTTCTCAAAATTCCATCAAACTTGACCCAAATGTAAGTTTACACCCATGCATTTTGTGTTGTAAATTTTCTAGGCATAACAATAACTGCAAGTTAGTATGAAAGGCAAACAAACTTTCTTTAATAAAACCGTGCAAATGAGCTAAATTTTGAACGTTTTCAGAATTCCACGAAATTTGACCCAGACATTGGTCTAGGCCTATGCATTTGTGTGGTAAATTTGCTAAGCGTAATAATAACTACAAGTTAGTATGAAAGAGAGACAAACTTTAATTAATAAAATCGTGCAGAACAGCTAAATATTGATCGTTCTCAGAATTGCATGAAACTTGAGCCAAATGTAAGTCTAGACCCATGCATTTGTGTCGTAAATTTGCTAAGCGTAATAATAACTTCAAGTTCGTATTAAAGGAAAACAAACCTTCTTTAATAAAACCGTGCAAAAGAGCTAAATTATGAACGTTGTTAGAATTCCACGAAACATGATGCAAACGTGAATCTGGACCCATGCATTTGTGTGGTATATTTGCTAACCATAATAATAACTACAAGTTAATATGAAATGTAAACAAACATTGTTTAATAAAACCGTGCAAAACAGCTAAACTATGAACGTTTTCAAAAATCTACGAAACTTGACCCAAATAAAGGTCTAGACTCATGCATTTGTGTGGTAAATTTCTAGGCGTAATAATAACTACATGTTAGTATGAACGGAAAACAAACATTGTTGAATAAAACCGTGTAAAACAGTTATATTTTGAACGTTCTCAAAATTACATGTAACTTGACCAAACGTAGATCCAGACCTATGCATTGGTGTGGTAAATTTGCTAAACGTAATAATAACTACAAGTTAGTATGAAAGGGAAACGTACTTTAACAAAATCGTGCAAAACAACTAAATTTTGAACGTTCTCAGAATTCCACGAAACTTGACCCAAACGTAGGTCTATGCATTTGTGTAGTAAATTTGTTAAGCGTAGTAATAAGTACAACTTGACCCAAACGTAGGTCTAGTCTCATGCATTTGAATGGTAAATTACCTAAGCCTAATAATAACTACAATTTAGTATGTAAGCGAAATATACTTCTTTAAATAAAACCGTGCGAAACAACTAAATTTTGAACGTTCTCAGAATTCCATGAAACTTGACCAAAACGTAGCTATAGACCTATGTATAAGTGTGGTAAATTTGCTAAGCGTACTAATAACTACAAGTTAGTATGGAAGGGATACATCCTTCCTGTAATAAAACCGTGCAAAAGAGCTAAATTTCGAATGTTCTCAGAATTCCACGAAACTTCCCCGAAACGTAGGTCTAGACCCAAGGATAGTATGAAAAGGAAATGTACTTACTTTAATAAAACTGCAAAACGTCTAAATTTTGGACGTTCTTAGAATTCCACGAAACTTGACCCTAACGTAGGTCTTGACCCATGCATTTGTGTGGTAAATTTGTTAAGCGTAATAATTACTACAAGTTAGTATGAAAGAAAAACAAACTTTATTTAATAAAATTGTGCAAAACAGCTAAAATTTCAACGTACTCTGAATTCCACGAAACTTGATCCAAACGTAAGTTTTTAGACCCACGCATTTGTGTGGTAAATTTGGAAACTAACTACATGTTAATATGAAAAGGAAACAAACGTTTTTTAATAAACTGTGCAAAACAGCTAAATTTTGAATGTTCTCATAATTCCACAAAACATGACCCAAACGTTGGTGTAGACTCATGCATTTGTGTGTTAAATTTTTTAAACGTAATAATAACTATAGATCAGTCTAAACGGGAAACAAATTTTATTTAATAAAATCGTGCAAAACAATTAGATTTTGAACGTTTTCACAATTTCTGAAAACTTGACCCAAAGGTAAGTCTACACCCAAACATTTGTGTGGTAAATTTGTTAAGTGTAATAATAACTACATGTTAGTATGAAAGGGAAACAAACTTTCAGTAATAAAACCGTGCAAAACAGCAAAATTTTGAAAGTTTTCTCAAAGTTCCACGAAACTTGACCCAAATTTTGGACGTTCTCAGAATTCCACGAAACTTTACCCTAACGTAGGTCTAGACCCATGCATTTGTGTGGTAAATTTGTTAAGCGTAATAATAACTACAAGTTAGTATGAATGGAAAACAAACTTTATTTAATAAAATCGTGCCAACGTAGGTCTAATCCCATGGATTAGTGTGGTAAATTTTGTAAGAGTAATAATAACTACAACTTAGTATGAAAGACAATATTTTTCATTTAATAAAACCGTGCAAAACAGCTAAATTTTGAACATTCTCACAATTCACCGAAACTTGACGCAAATGTAAGTCTAGACCCATGCATTTGTGTGGTAAATTTGTTAAGCGTAATAATAACTACATGTTAGTATGAAAGAGTAACAAATTTTGTTTAGTACAACCATGCAAAATAGCTAAATTTTGAAAGTTTTCTCAAAATTCCATGAAACTTGACCGAAACGTAAGTCGAGACATATGCATTTCTGTGGTAAATTTGCCAAACGTAATAATAACTGAAAGTTAGTGTGAAAGAGAAACAAACTTTCTTTAATAAAACCATGCAAAATGGCTAAATTTTGACAGTTTTCTCAAAATTCCACGAAACTTGACCCAAACGTAAGTCTAGACCAATGCATTTCTGTGGTAAATTTTTTTAGCGTTATAATAACTGCAAGTTAGCATGAATGGAAAACAAGCTTTATAATAAAATCGTGGAAAACAACTAAATTTTGAACATTTTCAGCATTCCACAAAACTTGACCCAAATGTAAGTCTTTGTGTGGTAAAATTTGTTAAGCGTAATAATAACTATAAGTTAGTATGAAAGGAAAACAAACGTTCTTTACTAAAACCGTGCAAAACAGCTAAATTTTGAACATTCTCACAATTCCACGAAACTTGACGCGAATGTAAGTCTGGACCCATGCATTTGTGTGGGAAATTTGTTAAGCGTTATAATAACTACATGTTAATATGAAAGAGAAACGAACTTTCTTTAACAAAACCGTGCAAAACAGTAAAATTTTGAAAGTTTTCTCAAAGTTCCATAAACTTGACTGAAACGTAGGTCTAGACGCTTGCATTTGTTTGGTAAATTTACTAAGCGTAATAATGACTGCATGTTACTATGAAAGAGAAACAAACTTTCTTTAATTTAACCATGCAAAATACCTACATTTTGAAAGTTTTCTAAAAATTCCACGAAACGTGACCCTAACGTAAGTCTAGACCCATGCATTTGTGTGGTAAATTTGCTAAACGTAATAATAACTGCAAGTTAGTATGAACGGGAAACAAACTTTATAATAAAATCGTGGAAAACAGCTAAATTTTGAACATTCTCAGAATTACACGAAACATGACACAAACGTAGGTCTAAACCTATGCATTAGTGTTGTAAATTTGTTAAGCGTAATAATAACTACAAGTTAGTATGAATGGAAAACAAACTTTATTTAATAACATCGTGTAAAACAGCTAAATTTTGAACATTATCACAATTCAACGAAACTTAACGCAAATGTAAGTCTAGACCCATGCTTTTGTGTGGTGAATTTGTTAAGCGTAATACTAACTATAAGTTAGTATGATAGGAAAACAAACTTAGTTTAATAAAATCGTGCAATACAGCTAAATTTTGAACGTTCCTAAAATTCCAGGAAACTGGACGCAAACATATGTCTAGACTCATGCATTAGTGTGAAAAAGTTTCTAAGCGTAATACTAACTACAAGTAAGTATGAAAGGTAAATATTTTTCCTTTAATGAAACCATGCAAAACAGCTAAACTTTGAACGTTCCCAAAATTCCACGAAAGTGGACCCAAATATAGGCCTAGATCCATGCATTTGTGTGTTAAATTTACGTTGGCGTAATAATATTTACATGTTAGAATAAAAGGGAAACAAACTTTCTTTAATAAACCGTGCAAAACAACTAAATATTGAACGTTCTCAAAATTCCACGAAACTTCACCCAAATGTTGGTCTAGACCTATGCATTTGTGTGGTAAATTTCTTAAGCGTAATAATAACTACATGTTAGTATGAAAGGAAAACAAACTTTCTTTAATAAAACCGTGCAAAATAGCTAAATTTTGAAAGTTTTCTCAAAATTCCATGAAACTTGACCGAAACGTAAGTCGAGACATATGCATTTCTGTGGTAAATTTGCCAAACGTAATAATAACTGAAAGTTAGTGTGAAAGAGAAACAAACTTTCTTGAATAAAACCATGCAAAATGGCTAAATTTTGACAGTTTTTCTCAAAATTCCACGAAACTTGACCCAAACGTAAGTCTAGACCAATGCATTTCTGTGGTAAATTTTTTTAGCGTTATAATAACTGCATGTTAGCATGAATGGAAAACAAGCTTTATAATAAAATCGTGGAAAACAACTAAATTTTGAACATTTTCAGCATTCCACAAAACTTGACCCAAATGTAAGTCTTTGTGTGGTAAAATTTGTTAAGCGTAATAATAACTATAACTTAGTATGAAAGGAAAACAAACTTTCTTTACTAAAACCGTGCAAAACAGCTAAATTTTGAACATTCTCACAATTCCACGAAACTTGACGCAAATGTAAGTCTGAACCCATGCCTTTGTGTGGGAAATTTGTTAAGCGTTATAATAACTACATGTTAATATGAAAGTGAAACGAACTTTCTTTAACAAAATCGTGCAAAACAGTAAAATTTTGAAAGTTTTCTCAAAGTTCCATGAAACTTGACCGAAACGTAGGTCTAGACGCTTGCATTTGTTTGGTAAATTTACTAAGCGTAATAATGACTGCATGTTAGTATGAAAGAGAAACAAACTTTCTTTAATATAACCGTGCAAAATACCTACATTTTGATGTTTTCTAAAAATTCCACCAAACTTGACCCTAACGTAAGTCTAGACCCATGCATTTGTGTGGTAAATTTGCTAAACGTAATAATAACTGCAAGTTAGTATGAACGGGAAACAAACTTTATAAGAAAATCGTGGAAAACAGCTAAATTTTGAACATTCTCAGAATTACAAGAAACCTGACACAAACGTAGGTCTAGACCTATGCATTTGTGTTGTACATTTGTTAAGCGTAATAATAACTATAAGTTAGTATTAATGGGAAACAAACTTTATTTAGTAACATCGTGTAAAACAGCTAAATTTTGAACATTCTCACAATTCAACAAAACTTAACGCAAAAGTATGTCTAGACCCATGCTTTTGTGTGGTGAATTTGTTAAGCGTAATAATAACTATAAGTTAGTATGATAGGAAAACAAACTTAGTTTAATAAAATCGTGCAATACAGCTAAATTTTGAACGTTCCTAAACTTCCAGGAAACTGGACGCAAACATAGGTCTAGACTCATGCATTAGTGTGGAAAAGTTTCTAAGCGTAATAATAACTACAAGTAAGTATGAAAGGCAAATATTTTTCCTTTAATAAAATCATGCAAAACAGCTAAACTTTGAACGTTCTTAAAATTCCACGAAAGTGGACCCAAATATAGGTCTAGATCCATGCATTTTTGTGTTAAATTTCCGTTGGCGTAATAATATTTACATGTTAGTATAAAAGGGAAACAAACTTTCTTTAATAAAACCGTGCAAAACAACTAAATATTGAACGTTATCAGAATTCCACGAAACTTCACCCAAACGTTGGTCTAGACCTATGCATTTGTGTGGTAAATTTGTTAAGCGTATAATAACTACAAGTTAGTATGAATGGAAAACAAACTTTATTTAATAAAATCGTGCAAACGTAGGTCTAAACCCATGGATTAGTGTGGTAAATTTTGTAAGCGTAATAATAACTACAACTTAATATGAAAGGCAAATATTTTTCATTTAATAAAACCGTCCAAAACAGCTAAATTGTGAACATTCTCACAATTCCCCGAAACTTGACGCAAATGTAAGTCTAGACCCATGCATTTGTGTGGTAAATTTGTTAAGCGTAATAATAACTACATGTTAATATGAAAGGGAAACAAACTTTCGTTAATAAAACCGTGCAAAATAGCTAAATTTTGAAAGTTTTTCTCAAAATTCCATGAAACTTGACCGAAACGTAAGTCGAGACATATGCATTTCTGTGGTAAATTTGTCAAACGTAATAATAACTGAAAGTTAGTGTGAAAGAGAAACAAACTTTCTTTAATAAAACCATGCAAAATGGCTAAATTTTGACAGTTTTCTCAAAATTCCACGAAACTTGACCCAAACGTAAGTCTAGACCAATGCATTTCTGTGGTAAATTTTTTTAGCGTTATAATAACTGCAAGTTAGCATGAATGGAAAACAAGCTTTATAATATAATCATGGAAAACAACTAAATTTTGAACATTCTCAGCATTCCACAAAACTTGACCCAAATGTACTTTGTGTGGTAAAATTTGTTAAGCGTAATAATAACTATAAGTTAGTATGAAAGAAAAACAAACTTTCTTTACTAAAATCGTGCAAAACAGCTAAATTTTGAACATTCTCACAATTCCACGAAACTTGACGCAAATGTAAGTCTGGACCCATGCATTTGTGTGGGAAATTTGTTAAGCGTTATAATAACTACATGTTAATATGAAAGAGAAACGAACTTTCTTTAACAAAATCGTGCAAAACAGTAAAATTTTGAAAGTTTTCTCAAAGTTCCATGAAACTTGACCGAAACGTAGGTCTAGACGCTTGCATTTGTTTGGTAAATTTACTAAGCGTAATAATGACTGCATGTTAGTATGAAAGAGAAACAAACTTTCTTTAATATAACCGTGCAAAATACCTACATTTTGAAAGTTTTCTAAAAATTCCACGAAACTTGACCCTAACGTAAGTCTAGACACATGCATTTGTGTGGTAAATTTGCTAAACGTAATAATAACTGCAAGTTAGTATGAACGGGAAACAAACTTTATAATAAAATCGTGGAAAACAGATAAATTTTGAACATTCTCAGAATTACACGAAACATGACACAAACGTAGGTCTAGACCTATGCATTTGTGTTGTAAATTTGTTAAGCGTAATAATAACCACAAGTTAGTATGAATGGAAAACAAACTTTATTTAATAATATCGTGTAAAACAGCTAAATTTTGAACATTCTCACAATTCAAAGAAACTTAACGCAAATGTAAGTCTAGACCCATGCTTTTGTGTGGTGAATTTGTTAAGCGTAATAACAACTATAAATTAGTATGATAGGAAAACAAACTTAGTTTAATAAAATCGTGCAATACAGCTAAATTTTGAACGTTCCTAAAATTCCAGGAAACTGGACGCAAACATAGGTCTAGACTCATGCATTAGTGTGGAAAAGTTTCTAAGCGTAATAATAACTACAAGTAAGTATGAAAGGCAAATATTTTTCCTTTAATAAAACCATGCAAAACAGCTAAATTTTGAACGTTCCCAAAATTCCACGAAAGTGGACCCAAATATAGGTCTAGATCCATGCATTTGTGTGTTAAATTTACGTTGGCGTAATAATATTTACATGTTAGTATAAAAGGGAAACAAACTTTCTTTAATAAAACCGTGCAAAACAACTAAATATTGAACGTTATCAGAATTCCACGAAACTTCACCCAAACGTTGGTCTAGACCTATGCATTTGTGTGGTAAATTTGTTAAGCGTATAATAACTACAAGTTAGTATGAATGGAAAACAAACTTTATTTAATAAAATCGTGCAAACGTAGGTCTAAACCCATGGATTAGTGTGGTAAATTTTGTAAGCGTAATAATAACTACAACTTAATATGAAAGGCAAATATTTTTCATTTAATAAAACCGTCCAAAACAGCTAAATTGTGAACATTCTCACAATTCCCCGAAACTTGACGCAAATGTAAGTCTAGACCCATGCATTTGTGTGGTAAATTTGTTAAGCGTAATAATAACTACATGTTAATATGAAAGGGAAACAAACTTTCGTTAATAAAACCGTGCAAAATAGCTAAATTTTGAAAGTTTTTCTCAAAATTCCATGAAACTTGACCGAAACGTAAGTCGAGACATATGCATTTCTGTGGTAAATTTGCCAAACGTAATAATAACTGAAAGTTAGTGTGAAAGAGAAACAAACTTTCTTTAATAAAACCATGCAAAATGGCTAAATTTTGACAGTTTTCTCAAAATTCCACGAAACTTGACCCAAACGTAAGTTTAGACCAATGCATTTCTGTGGTAAATTTTTTTAGCGTTATAATAACTGCAAGTTAGCATGAATGGAAAACAAGCTTTATAATATAATCGTGGAAAACGACTAAATTTTGAACATTCTCAGCATTCCACAAAACTTGACCCAAATGTAAGTCTTTGTGTGGTAAAATTTGTTAAGCGTAATAATAACTATAAGTTAGTATGAAAGAAAAACAAACTTTCTTTACTAAAACCGTGCAAAACAGCTAAATTTTGAACATTCTCACAATTCCACGAAACTTGACGCAAATGTAAGTCTGGACCCATGCATTTGTGTGGGAAATTTGTTAAGCGTTATAATAACTACATGTTAATATGAAAGAGAAACGAACTTTCTTTAACAAAACCGTGCAAAACAGTAAAATTTTGAAAGTTTTCTCAAAGTTCCATGAAACTTGACCGAAATGTAGGTCTAGACGCTTGCATTTGTTTGGTAAATTTACTGAGCGTAATAATGACTGCATGTTAGTATGAAAGAGAAACAAACTTTCTTTAGTATAACCGTGCAAAATACCTACATTTTGAAAGTTTTCTAAAAATTCCACGAAACTTGACCCTAACGTAAGTCTAGACACATGTATTTGTGTGGTAAATTTGCTAAACGTAATAATAACTGCAAGTTAGTATGAACGGGAAACAAACTTTATAATAAAATCGTGGAAAACAGATAAATTTTGAACATTCTCAGAATTACACGAAACATGACACAAACGTAGGTCTAGACCTATGCATTTGTGTTGTAAATTTGTTAAGCGTAATAATGACCACAAGTTAGTATGAATGAAAAACAAACTTTATTTAATAATATCGTGTAAAACAGCTAAATTTTGAACATTCTCACAATTCAAAGAAACTTAACGCAAATGTAAGTCTAGACCCATGCTTTTGTGTGGTGAATTTGTTAAGCGTAATAATAACTATAAGTTAGTATGATAGGAACAAACTTAGTTTAATAAAATCGTGCAATACAGCTAAATTTTGAACGGTCCTAAAATTCCAGGAAACTGGACGCAAACATAGGTCTAGACTCATGCATTAGTGTGGAAAAGTTTCTAAGCGTAATAATAACTACAAGTAAGTATGAAAGGCAAATATTTTTCCTTTAATAAAACCATGCAAAACAGCTAAATTTTGAACGTTACCAAAATTCCACGAAAGTGGACCCAAATATAGGTCTTGATCCATGCATTTGTGTGTTAAATTTACGTTGGCGTAATAATATTTACATGTTAGTATAAAAGAGAAACAAACTTTCTTTAATAAAACCGTGCAAAACAACTAAATATTGAACGTTATCAGAATTCCACGAAACTTCACCCAAACGTTGGTCTAGACCTATGCATTTGTGTGGTAAATTTGTTAAGCGTATAATAACTACAAGTTAGTATGAATGGAAAAAAAACTTTATTTAATAAAATCGTGCAAACGTAGGTCTAAACCCATGGATTAGTGTGGTAAATTTTGTAAGCGTAATAATAACTACAACTTAGTATGAAAGGCAAATATTTTTCATTTAATAAAACCGTCCAAAACAGCTAAATTTTGAACATTCTCACAATTCCCCGAAACTTGACGCAAATGTAAGTCTAGACCCATGCATTTGTGTGGTAAATTTGTTAAGCGTAATAATAACTACATGTTAATATGAAAGGGAAACAAACTTTCGTTAATAAAATCGTGCAAAATAGCTAAATTTTGAAAGTTTTCTCAAAATTCCATGAAACTTGACCGAAACGTAAGTCGAGACATATGCATTTCTGTGGTAAATTTGCCAAACGTAATAATAACTGAAAGTTAGTGTGAAAGAGAAACAAACTTTCTTTAATAAAACCATGCAAAATGGCTAAATTTTGACAGTTTTCTCAAAATTCCACAAAACTTGACCCAAACGTAAGTCTAGGCCAATGCATTTCTGTGGTAAATTTTTTTAGCGTTATAATAACTGCAAGTTAGCATGAATGAAAAACAAGCTTTATAATAAAATCGTGGAAAACAACTAAATTTTGAACATTCTCAGCATTCCACAAAACTTGACCCAAATGTAAGTCTTTGTGTGGTAAAATTTGTTAAGCGTAATAATAACTATAAGTTAGTATGAAAGAAAAACAAACTTTCTTTACGAAAACCGTGCAAAACAGCTAAATTTTGAACATTCTCACAATTCCACGAAACTTGACGCAAATGTAAGTCTGGACCCATGCCTTTGTGGGGGAAATTTGTTAAGCGTTATAATAACTACATGTTAATATGAAAGTGAAACGAACTTTCTTTAACAAAATCGTGCAAAACAGTAAAATTTTGAAAGTTTTCTCAAAGTTCCATGAAACTTGACCGAAACGTAGGTCTAGACGCTTGCATTTGTTTGGTAAATTTACTAAGCGTAATAATGACTGCATGTTAGTATGAAAGAGAAACAAACTTTCTTTAATATAACCGTGCAAAATACCTATATTTTGACGTTTTCTAAAAATTCCACGAAACTTGACCCTAACGTAAGTCTAGACCCATGCATTTGTGTGGTAAATTTGCTAAACGTAATAATAACTGCTAGTTAGTATGAACGGGAAACAAACTTTATAAGAAAATCGTGGAAAACAGCTAAATTTTGAACATTCTCAGAATTACAAGAAACCTGACACAAACGTAGGTCTAGACCTATGCATTTGTGTTGTAAATTTGTTAAGCGTAAAAATAACTACAAGTTAGTATTAATGGGAAACAAACTTTATTTAGTAACATCGTGTAAAACAGCTAAATTTTGAAATTCTCACAATTCAACAAAACTTAACGCAAATGTATGTCTAGACCCATGCTTTTGTGTGGTGAATTTGTTAAGCGTAATAATAACTATAAGTTAGTATGATAGGAAAACAAACTTAGTTTAATAAAATCGTGCAATACAGCTAAATTTTGAACGTTCAAAAAATTCCAGGAAACTGGACGCAAACATAGGTCTAGACTCATGCATTAGTGTGGAAAAGTTTCTAAGCATAATAATAACTACAAGTAAGTATGAAAGGCAAATATTTTTCCTTTAATAAAACCATGCAAAACAACTAAACTTTGAACGTTCCCAAAATTCCACGAAAGTTGACCTAAATATAAGTCTAGATCCATGCATTTGTGTGTTAAATTTACATTGGCGTAATAATATTTACATGTTAGTATAAAAGGGAAACAAACTTTCTTTAATAAACCGTGCAAAACAACTAAATATTGAACGTTCTCAAAATTCCACGAAACTTCACCCAAATGTTGGTCTAGACCTATGCATTTGTGTGGTAAATTTCTTAAGCGTAATAATAACTACAAGTTAGTATGAATGGAAAACAAACATTATTTAATAAAATCGTGCAAACGTAGGTCTAAACACATGGATTAGTGTGGTAAATTTTTTAAGCGTAATAATAACTACAACTTAGTATGAAAGGCAAATATTTTTCATTTAATAAAACCGTGCAAAACAGCTAAATTTTGAACATTCTCACAATTCCCTGAAACTTGACGCAAATGTAAGTCTAGACCCATGCATTTGTATGGTAAATTTGTTAAGCGTAATAATAACTACATGTTAGTATGAAAGGGAAACAAACTTTCTTTAATAAAACCGTGCAAAATAGCTAAATTTTGAAAGTTTTCTGAAAATTCCATGAAACTTGACCCAAACATATGTTGAGACTTATGCATTTGTGTGGTAAATTTGCTAAGCATAATAATAACTTCAAGTTAGTGTGAAAGAGAAACAAACTTTCTTTAATAAAATCGTGCAAAATGGCTAAATTTTGAAAGTTTTCTCAAAATTCCACGAAACTTGACCCAAATGTATGTCTAGACCCATGCATTTCTGGTAAATTTTCTTAGCGTAATAATAACTGCAAGTTACCATGAACGGGAAACAAACTTTATAATAAAACTGTGGAAGACAACTAAATTTTTAACATTCTTAGAATTCCACAAAACATGACCCAAATGTAAGTCTTTGTGTTGTAAATTTGTTAAGCGTAATAATAACTATAAGTTAGTATGAAAGGAAAACAAACTTTCTTTACTAAAACCGTGCAAAACATCTAAATTTTGAACATTTTCACAATTCTACGAAACTTTACGCAAATGTAAGTCTAGACCCATGCATTTGTGTGGTCAATTTGTTAAGCGTAATAATAACTACATGTTAGTGTGAAAGAGAAACGAACTTTCTTTAGTAAACCATGCATAACAGTAAAATTTTGAAAGTTCTCTCGAACTTTCATGAAGCTTGACCCAAACGTAGGTCTAGACGCATGCATTTGTGTGGTAAATTTGCTAAGCGTAATAATAACTGCAGGTTAGTATGAAAGAGAAGCCAACTTTCTTTAAGAAAACCGTTCAAAATAGCCACATTTTTAAAGTTTTCTCAAAATTCCACGAAACTTAACCCTAACGTAAGTCTAGCCCCATGCATTTGTGTGGTAAATTTGCTAAGCGTAATAATAACTGCAAGTTAGTATGAACGGGAAACAAACTTTATAATAAAATCGTGGAAAACCGCTAAATTTTGAAAATTCTCAGAATTCCATGAAACTGGATCCTATCGTAGGTCAAGACCTATCATTTGTATGGTAAATTTGTTAAGCGTAATAATAACTATAAGTTAGTATGAAAGAAAAGCAAACTTTGTTTAACATAACTGTGCAAAACAGCTAAATTTTGAACGTTCCCAAAATTCCACGAAATTGGACGCAAACATAGGTCTAGACCCATGCATTAGTATGGAAAATTTTCTAAGCGTGGTAATAAACTAAATTTTAAACGTCCCAAAATTCTACGAATGTGGACCCAAATATAGGTTTAGAACCATGCATTTGTGTGTTAATTTTTTTTTTCGGTGAAAGTAAGTTTCAATAAGTAAAATTGGTACAGTACAACAATATGGTCCCCAAATGGTTTATCTCTCGATAGGCCAAGGGATTCGCCATAATCGAAATAAAGCACGTGTACTGACTGATCTAGATAGTGTGATGCTATGGATTCGCTGTCTAATGTCCTCAATGATTAGTAATGCTATGGTAGTAGGTGTCCTCTCGGTGTGATCGAATCGTCTCAGGTTTCTTTCCTTCCAAATGTGGTATACACATGATGCAAGTAGTGCTCTATAAGACATGTTGATGATGTGTTTACCCCTCCATCTCCGTGAAGCCCATGTAATGTCATCTTTCCACTCTCTATTAGGCCATAAGAACCATATCGTTCTTCAAATTTCCGTGATGCATCTTCGACTAAATGTGCATTGGAAGAATAAATGTGCATGTGTCTCTGTCATTCCTTCATTACATAGGATACATGGGCCAAGGTGAGCAAGCCATGGTTTATCTGTCGTAACCAACTTGCCTTGGATGGCAAGCCATAGAATAAAGTTGTGACGTGGAATTTTAAGTTATCCTGAAAGTAGTGAAGAGCAGTCTACTTTCAGTCCTGGTGGGTCAAATAACTCATAATAGCCTGTGTTGTTGGTCGATCATTCTCAAATGTACTGTCGCATCTAATGACATCACATAGTTTTTTTGTCATCAATGCTCGGTTCAAGGTACTAATGTCCTTGAACCCAAGTCCTCCCTCATCCTTTGTTCGGCATATATCTTTCCATGCAATCTTGCCATAACCACTATTTGTCGTTCCCTTCCACAAGAAAGCTCGTAGCCTTTTCTCAATTTTATTAATAACTTTCTTGGGTAATATAAATGCCGATGCCCAATACAGACTCAGTGCTATAAGTACAGATTTAATAATTTGTACTCTACCAGCATAAGATAGAGTGGTACCTTCCCATCCTGCGATCCGTTTGTCAATCTTCAGTAATAGTGGACGGCAATCTGCAATAGATAGTCGAGACGAAATAAGTGGTAACCCCAAATACCTCATTAGAAGAACCTCTTCTTGAAATCCGAGTAGCGCCGACATCTCCTCACGCAATGCTTGCGCTGAACGTGAGATAATCATGTGGCTTTTCTGTACGTCCAGTCTGAGACCCGACCATTCGGCAAAACGATCCAGACCTGCTTTAAAGATTCTTAGAGAGTCCATATCAGCACGGCAAAATAATATCACATCATCAGCAAACCCCAACTGAAGGATCCTGGCTGCCTCGCATTTCCAATGATAGGAAAATATCTCCTCCTGATCAATCAACTGCAGGAAGCGCAAGTGTAGGACTTCCATCACAAACACAAATGGGTAGGGTGATAAAGGGCCACCCTACCGAAGTCCTCTGGCTTCTCGAAAGAATCCATGGGGCTTCCCATTTAGCCTAATAGAGAATGAAGGTGTTGCCACACACTCTTCAATCCACTTCACGAAAGTAATAGGGAACCCAAACATCTCCATAACTACTATCAAGAAATCCCAATCTACTGTGTCATATGCCTTCCGGATGTCAACTTCCAGAGCACATCTAGGAGGTAGACGAGTCTGGTTGTATCTCGTAAAGAGTTCCTGTGCAAGCATGATGTTATCTCCAATGCTGCGTCCCGGCACAAATGCCGCTTGGCATGGGCTGATCAGTTTGTCCATTATCACACTCAAACTTTGGACAATGAGCTTTGCAATGATCTTATAAAGCACATTACAGCATGCTATGGGCCGAAAATCAGTAACCGTCATAGGGGAATGTACTTTTGGTATGAGCGCCAAAAGTGTAGTATTTATCTGCTTCAGAAGTGGGTCTGTACTAAAGAAGTCTAGTACTGCCGAAGTCACCTCCTGTCCAACTATAGGCCATGCTGCTTTGAAGAAGCCTGATGAGTATTTGTCCGGGCCTGGGGCCTTGTCCTCAGTAGTGTCAAAAACAGCCTGTTTGTCATCTGTTGGTGTGAACGGTAATAGTAAAGCGGTAGATTCCTCATTACTCAGAATGTGCCTAGCCCACGGTCTGAGAAAACGAATATCAATACCTGTTCGTCGTCTATCTCCCCCTAGCAGGTTTTCGTAATATGTGACAAACTCATTAATAACTTCTTTTGGATCAGTGTGAGTGGATCCCTAGTCATCGTTGATCTGGAAGATCCTCCTTGATGATCTTCGTTGGGCAATCTTCCGAAAGAACACTCGGGAGCACTGATCACTTCCCTTCATCCACTGTATCTTCGCTCGTTGTTTTAGCATAATCTACTCCACTTTCGTTGCTTTGGCCAGTACGAGTTGACAACAGTGTTCTAGTTGTACGTATAGCTCATCTCGCCTTCTTGAGCTAACAAGTAGTTGTGCTGCTTCAAGAAACCCTTTTGCCATTTGGACATTGTGCAATAGATCCCCCTTATTCCTCCTTTACTCTCGGAAGATTGGTTTCAGTGCTTTGAGTTTGCGTGTCACAGCATACATAGGCGTACCAATAATGTTATGTTGCCATATATTCTTCACACTAGGAATAAACTCAGGTGAACGAGCGAGGTAGTTATCAAATCGGAACATACCTCCATATTGTTGTTGTCGGTCCCCATATAGTACCATCGGTGAGTGGTCTAAAGTGCATGGTGTAAGGACCGAGTAGAATGTGATTGGGAACTGTGCCATCCATCTATCATTTATCAACATGCGGTCATGTCTTTTCCAGAGGTTCCATGGCGTCGCACTGTGGTTGTGCCATGTGTACCACTCTCCCTGCATGGGTAGTGGTAGTAATCCTGTATTCTGAATAGCTGCATTAAAGTCTTCCATAGCTATTCGGATATCTCCTGATGTGCCACATACTTCGCTGAGATCGCGAACTGCATTAAAATCCCCTCCAATTAACCATGGGATATCAGCACACTGTAGAGCTAAATTTTCCAGGGCACTCCATAACTCTCTCCTATCAACCACCTCAGTAGCTCCATAAGCGACAGCAATAGCAACTGACTCATGGATTGCACGAATATTAACAAGACAATGAATAAATTGCATTCCACATTCAACCACTTCAACATCAATAAAATTATCATCCCACGCAATCCACACCCGATTACCAGAAGATCCATATTCCACATACCATTTCCAATTGGGTAATAGAAAAGATTGAATTTGAGCTGCATTATTAATACTAACACGAGTTTCAAGGAGACCGAAGAATTGTAACCTGAACTCAGCAATGATATCCTTCACTGCTAGTTGATGGTCTCTTTTGTTCAGGCCACGAACATTCTATATTGCTGCATTCAACATAGATCACCAAGAATGGGGCTGCTTTGATTAGGACCCCGTGTCATCTCATCTGCATCATCAAGTAAGTATAGAGCATCAAATGTATTGTATATGACAATCTCCTTACAACTCTTGGTTTAGGAACATAAACAGTCACCGGTGGTATAATTGGTTTTGATGGTTTATTGAGTGCAGAGTCCTTAACCGAGTGTCCTAATGTCATACAGTTGGTACATTTGGGAGGTATCCACTCATATTCCACGTCAATTTTGCACGGTGTCTCTCCCCCTTCCTCGTCTGGCGTCATAATGATAATGTGTTTAGGTAATTTTGAGCTCACATCCAACATCACGCATACACGAGTGAAGTCCAATCTCGTGCATGCCCTTGTAATCGCATCTGGATATAGGAGTTTGCCAATACCGCTGGCCACTATACTGAGGCCCTCCTCAGTCCATAATTCTACCGGTAAGTGTCTCAATTTTATCCAAACAGGGACCTATGTATGTTTTAATTTCCTCATCACCATCCCTGGCTCCCATTTCTGCATCATAATTGGTTGTCCTTGGAAGAACCACCGTCCTCCTTCAATTGCTTCTTCCATATATGCAACAGTTTTGAACTGGAAGAAGAAAAAACCATTCATTGTAGCCTTTACCTCCCGCAATCCCGGCCAAACGGAGTAGGCAAAGTCTTTAACATGATAGAAATACGGTCGTTTCCCAAGAAAATAACCAACCGCTGTGCTTTTCCATTTTGTAGATCCATTGCGAATAGTTTCCATCGTAGGTCTCACCACCACTTCACCATTTTGTATTGTTGGTGGTATGTATGAAAGTGTCTTCCGAGATGAATTATTGAAAGCATCAGCAATTTTGTCATCAATACTCATATTGGAGTGTGTATTCAATGGAATATTACCCACAAACAAACCTTTAGCAAAAGCGCGTTCTTGTGTAGGAAGAGTACTAATTTTTTCCATAGCATTGCTTATATCATGCATTACATCAGCACCTGCATCAGCGCTTGTGTCATTACTTACATCATCACATAGGTCAACAATGATGTCAGCCTCTGTGTCAGCAACTGTGTCATGCCCCATGTCAGCAGTGATGTCAGCGTCCGCATCAGCTGTTGTGTCATACTCCACGTCAGCAAATTCCGGCGTCTTCTCAATTTTCTCCGGCAGCACATTGTTCACTATATTCATCGGCCGAAAAATAGTCAGATTGGTCGGAAACGTGCCAGCAGCAGACCCACCGTCATTACCCATCGTTTCCATCAAGATCCGTTCACCTACCTTGTCGGAAATGCAGCTGCGCGATGACTGATTATCTACCTTTGTTCCTGTTCTATTTTCCATCGAATCAGTAAGCGACAACGACGATGGCAGTATGTTTCGCCATACCTGACGCCTAGGCTTAGGAAGGACTGGTTCCGTTATCGAAAAACATCGCGTAACTGCCTCCTTCCCAAATCTTGATTCTCATTTTGATTTCAACTCACTAAGTGCTGCCATTGATTCAGTATCTCCTTTGTCGATTACAGAATGGGCAAGGCGAATGAATTCTATCATGTTGAACATGCCTCTTTTATGTCCGCCATTGTTGCCTTGTGAAGGTGCGCCGCCAAACCCTAGTTTTGGCCAGCGCATTTATTCTCCATATTCGTGGTCAAAGTTTCTTCTTTTGGTATAGATCCGTCTTCTCCATTATCAGAAACCCTAACATCATCGTCTTCCACGGCTAAACCAACCAGTGTCGTTTCATCTTCCTCAAGCGACCGTTCATATTCAGCAGCGGCGCGAAACCCTAATCCTAAGGATGAAAAACCAGTATGTAAATCCACTCCTTTTTCGGCCAAAATTCCTCCCTTATCTTCCCCAAATCCATGCGAGTGTGAATAGTTATGGATCTCGCCGGTTTCCGCCTCCGAATCGCCTTGCGTCTCTTCATCTTCCTCGCGAACAATCGGGTTTCTGATCGGAAACTCTCTCCGGACATCCTTCTGCCGTCAGCCAGTACCTTCCTCATCTGCCTCGTCGTTGGCTGGTCCATCGTCGACGGCCAGCCCTTCGCCAGCACCTCATGGCCGACCGTGTGTTGCAATTCTTGTGTGTGTCTATTTTTTGGTGTCCTAGTGTGTGTGAGAGAAGAATGTGAAGAGTCCATTTTTTAGAGAGAGATTTTTTTGAATTATTTTTGCACTACGCGTAATAGAAACTAGGCGTTAGTGTTAAATTTTGTGTGATAAATTTACTAAGCGAAATAATAACTACATGTTAATATGAAAGGGAAACAAACCATCTTTAATAAAACCGTGCAAAACAACTAAATTTTGAACGTTCTCAGAATTCCACGAAACTTCACCCAAACATTGGTCTAAACCTATGCATTTGTGTGGTAAATTTGTTAAGCGTAGTAATAACTACAAGTTAGTATGAATGAGAAGCAAACTTTATTTAATAAAATCGTGGAAAACAGCTAAATTTTGAATATTCTCACAATTCCACGAAACTTGACGCAAATGTAAGTCTAGACCTATGCATTTGTGTGGTAAATTTGTTAAACGTAATAATAACTACATGTTAGTATGAAAGGAAAACAAACTTTCTTTAATAAAACCGGGCAAAATTGCTAAATTTTGAAAGTTTTCTCAAAATTTCACAAAACTTGACCCAAACGTAAGTCGAGACCCATGCATTTGTGTGGTAAATTTGCTAAGCGTAATAAAAACTGCAAGTTACTGTGAAAGAGAAACAAACTTTCTTTAATAAAACCCTGCAAAATAGCTAAATTTTTAAAGTTTTCTAAAAATTCCCCGAAACTTGACCCAAACGTAAGTCTAGACCCATGCATTTCTGTGGTAAATTTGCTAAACGTGATAATAACTGCAAGTTAGCATGAGCGGAAATCAAACTTTATAATAAAACCGTGCAAAATAGTTAAATTTTGAACATTCTCGGAATTCCACAAAACTTGACCCAAATGTAGGTCTTTGTGTGGTAAATTTGTTACGCGTAAAAATAACTACATGTTAGTATGAAAGACAAACAAACTTTCTTTAATAAAACCGTGCAAAACAACTAAATTTTGAACGTTCTCAAAATTCCACGAAACTTCACCCAGAAGACCTATGCATTTGTGTGGCAAATTTGTTAAGCGTAATAATAACTACAAGTTAGTATGAATCAGAAACAAATTTTATTTAATAAAATCGTGCAACACTGCTAAATTTTGAACATTCTCATAATTCCACGAAACTTGACGCAAATGTAAGTCTAGACCCATGCATTTGTGTGGTAAATTTATTAAGCGTAATAATAACTACATATTATGAAAGAGAAACAAACTTTTGAAACTTGACCCAAACGTTGGTCTAGACGCACGCATTTGTGTGGTAAATTTTCTAAGCGTAATAATAACTGCAAGTAGTATGAAAGAAAAACAAACTTTCTTTAATAAAACCATGCAAAATACCTATATTTTGAATGTTTTGTCAAAATTGACAAAACGTAAGTCTAGACCCATGCATTTGTGTGGTAAATTTGCTAAACGTAACAATAACTGCAAGTTAGTATAAACGGAAAAAATAAATTTTACAATAAAACCGTGGAAAACAACTAAATTTTGAATATTCTCAGAATTTCACGAAACTTGACACAAACGTAGATCTAGACCTATTCATTTGTGTGGTAAATTTGTTTAAAGTAATAATAACTATAAGTTAGTATGAAAGGAAAACAAACTTTGTTTAATAAAATCGTGCAAAACAGCTAAATTTTGAACGTTTTCAAAATTCCACAAAACTGGACGCAAACATAAATCTAGACCCACGCATTAGTGTGGAAAAGTTTCTAAGCGTAATAATAACTACAAGTATGAAAGATAAATAGTTTTCCTTCAATAAAACCGGGCAAAACAGCTAAATTTTGAACGTTCCCAAAATTCTACAAAAGTGGACCCAAATATAGGTCTAGACCCATGCATTTGTGTGTTAAATTTACGTTGGCGTAATACTATTTACATGTTAGTATGAAAGGGACACAAACTTTCTTTAAAAAACCGCGCAAAACAACTAAATTTTGAACGTTACTCAGAATTCCGCGAAACTTCACCCAAAGTTGGTCTAGACCTATGCATTTGTGTGGTAAATTTGTTAAGAGTAATAATAACTACAAGTTAGTATCAATGGAAAGCAAACTTTATTTAATGAAATCGTACAAAACATCTAAATTTTTAACATTCTCACAATTCCACGAAACTTGACGCAAATGTAAGTCTAGACCCATGCATTTTTGTGGTAAATTTGTTAAGTGTAATAATAACTGCATGTTAGTATTAAAGGGAAACAAACATTTTTTAATAAAACTGTGCAAAATAGCTAAATTTTGAAAGTTTTCCCAAAATTCCACGAAACTTGATCCAAACGCAAGTCGAGAGCCATGCATTGAAACAAACTTTCTTTAATAAAACTATGCAAAATAGCTAAATTTTGAAAATTTTCTCAAAATTCCACGAAACATGACCCAAACGTAAGTCTAGACCCATTCATTTCTGTGGTAAATTTTCTAAGCGTAATAATTCATGCAATTTACCATGAAGGGAAAACAAACATTATAATAAAACCGTGCAAAACAGCTAAATTATGAACATTTTCAAAATTTCCACAAAACTTGACCCAAATGTAGGTATTTGTGTGGTAAATTTGTTAAACGTAATAATAACTATAAATTAGTATAAAAAGAAACAAACGTTCTTTAATAAAACCGTGCAAAACAGTAAAATTTTGAAAGTTTTCTCAAAGTTCCATGAAACTTGACCCAAACGTAGGTCTACATCCGTGCATTTGTGTGGTAATTTGCTAAGCGTAATAATAACTGCATGTTAGTATGAAAGAAAAACAAACTTTCTTTAATAAAACCGTGCAAAATAGCTACATTTTGAAATTATTCTCAAAATTCCACGAAACTTAACCTTCACGTATGTCTAGACCTATGCATTTGTGTGGTAAATTTGCTAAGCGTAACAATAACTACAAGTTAGTATGAATGGGAAACAAACTTTATAATAAAGCCGTGGAAAACAGCTAAATTTTGAATATTCCAGAATTCCATGAAACTTGATTCAATCGTAGGTCTAGACCTATGCATATTTGTGGTAAATTTGTTAACCGTAGTAAAAACTATAAATTAGTATCAAAGAGAAACAAACTTTGTTTAATAAAACCGTGCAAAACAGCGAAATTTTAAACGTTTTCAAAATTCCACGAAACAGTACGCAAACATAGGTCTAGACCCAAGCATTAGTATGGAAAATTTTCTAAGCGTAATAATAACTACAAGTTAGTATGAAAGGCAATATTTTTCCTTTAATAAATCCGTGCAAAATAGCTAAATTTTGAATATTTCCAAAAGTCCACGAAAGTGGACCCAAATATAGGTTTAGACCCATTCAATTGTGTGTTAAATTTACTAAGTGTAATAATACCTACATGTTAGTATGAAAGGGAAACAAACTTTCTTAATAAAACCGTGCAAAACAACTAAATTTTGAACGTTCTCAGAATTCGACGAAACTTCACTCAAACTTTGGTCTAGACCTATGCATTTTTGTGGTAAATTTGTTAAGCGTAATAATAACTACAAGTTAGTATGAATGGAAAATAAACTTTATTTAATAACATCGTGCAAAACAACTCAATTTTGATCATTCTCACAATTCCACGAACCTTGACGCAAATATAAGTCTAGAGCCATGCATTTGTGTGGTAAAATTTATTAAGCATAATAATAACTACATGTTAGTATGAAAGATAAACAAACTTTCTCTAATAAACCGTGCAAAACAGTAAAATTTTGAAAGCTTTCTCAAAGTTCCATGAAACTTTGACCCAAACGTAGGTCTAGACGCATGCATTTGTGTGGTAAATTTGCTAAGCGTAATAATAACTGCAAGTTAGTGTGAAAGAGAAACAAATTTTCTTTAATAAAACCGTGCAAAATAGCTAAATTTTAAAAGTTTTCTCAAAATTCCACGAAACTTGACCAAATGTAAGTTTAGCCCCATGCATTTCTATGGTAAATTTGCTAAGCGTAATAAAACTGCAAGTTAGCATGAACGGAAAACAAATTTTATAATAAAACCGTGCAAAACAGCTAAATTTTGAACATTCTCAGAATTCCACAAAACTTGACCCAAATGGAGGACTTTGTGTGGTAAATTTTTTAAGGGTAATAATAACTATAAGTTAGTATGAAAGGAAAACAAACTTTCTTTACTAAAACCGTGCAAAACAGCTAAATTTTGAATGTTGCCAAAATTCCACGAAACTGGACGCAAACATCCCATGCATTAGTAAGGTAAATTGTCTAAACGTAATAATAACTACAAGTTAGTATGAATGGGAAACAAACTTTATTTAATAAATTCGTGCAGAGCAGCTAAATTTTGAACATTCTCACAATTCCATGAAACTTGACACAAATGTAAGTCTAGACCCATGCATTTGTGTGGTAAATTTGTTAAGCGTAATAATAACTACATGTTAGTATGAAAGAGAAACAAACTTTCTTCAATAAAACCGTGCAAAACAGTAAAATTTTGAAAGTTTTCTCAAAGTTCCATGAAACTTGACCCAAACGTAGGTCTAGACGCGTGCATTTGTGTGGTAATGTGCTAAGCGTAATAATAACTGCAAGTTAGTATAAAAGAGAAACAAAATTTCTTTAATAAAACCGTTCAAAATAGCTACATTTTGAAATTATTGTCAAAATTCCACGAAACTTAACCTTAACGTAAGTCTAGACCCATGCATTTGTGTGGTAAATTTGCTAAGCGTAATAATAACTGCAAGTTAGTATGAACGGGAAACAAACTTTATAATAAAGCCGTGGAAAACGGCTAAATTTTGAATATTCTCATAATTCCATGAAACTTGACTCAATCGTAGGTCTAGACCTATACATTTGTGTGGTAAATTTGTTAACCGTAATAAAAACTATAAGTTACTATGAAAGAAAAACAAACTTTGTTTAATAAAACCGTGCAAAATAGCTAAATTGTAAACGTTTCCAAAATTTCATGAAACTGGACGCAAACATAGGTCTAGACCCATGCATTAGTAATAATAACTACAAGTTAGTATGAAAGGCAAATATTTTTTCTTTAATAAATCCGTGCAAAATAGCTAAATTTTGAAAGTTTTCAAAAGTCCACGAAAGACCCAAATATAGGTTTAGACCCATTCATTTGTGTGTTAAAATTACTAAAGGTAATAATAACTACATGTTAGTATGAAAGGGAAACAAACTTTCTTTAATAAAACCGTGCAAAACATCTAAATTTTGAACGTTCTCAGAATTCCACGAAACTTCACCCAAACTTTGGTCTAGACCTATGCATTTGTGTGGTAAATTTGTTAAGCGTAATAATAACTACAAGTTAGTATGAATGGGAAACAAACTTTATTTAATAACATCGTGCAAAACAGCTCATCGTTGATCATTCTCAGAATTCCACGAAACTTTACGCAAATGTAAGTCTAGAGCCATGCATTTCTGTGGTAAAACTTATTAAGCGTAATAATAACTACATGTTAGTATGAAAGATAAACAAACTTTCTCTAATAAACCGTGCAAAATAGTAAAATTTTGAAAGTTTTCTCAAAGTTCCATGAAACTTGACCCAAACGTAGGTCTAGACGCATGCATTTGTGTGGTAAATTTGCTAAGCGTAATAATAACTCCAAGTTAGTGTGAAAGAGAAAATAAATTTTCTTTAATAAAACCGTGCAAAATAGCTAAATTTGAAAGTTTTCTCAAAATTCCACGAAACTTGACCCAAACGTAAGTCTAGACCCATGCATTTCTATAGTAAATTTGCTAAGCGTAATAAAAACTGCAAGTTAGCATGAACGGAGAACAAATTTTATAATAAAACCGTACAAAACAGCTAAATTTTGAACATTTCTCATAATTCCACAAAACTTGACCCAAATGGAGGACTTTGTGTGGTAAATTTGTTAAGCGTAATAATAACTATAAGTTAGTATGAAAGGAAAACAAACTTTCTTTACTAAAACCGTGCAAAACAGCTAAATTTTGAATGTTCCCAAAATTCCACGAAACTGGACGCAAACATCCCATGCATTAGTAAGGTAAATTGTCTAAACGTAATAATAACTACAAGTTAGTATGAATGGGAAACAAACTTTCTTTACTAAAACCGTGCAAAACAGCGAAAGTTTGAATGTTCCCAAAATTTCACAAAACTGGACGCAAACATAAGTCTAAACCCATGCATTAGTAAGGTAAATTGTCTAAGCGTAATAATAACTACAAGTTAGTATGAATGAGAAACAAAATTTATTTAATAAATTCGTGTAGAACAGCTAAAATTTTGAACATTCTCACAATTCCACGAAACTTGACACAAATGTAAGTCTAGACCCATGCATTTATGTGGTAAATTTGTTAAGCGTAATAATAACTACATGTTAGTATGAAAGAGAAACAAACTTTTTTAATAAAACCATGCAAAACAGTAAAATTTTGAAAGTTTTCTCAAAGTTCCATGAAACTTGACCCAAACGTAGGTCTAGACGCATGTATTTGTGTGGTAAATTTGCTAAGCGTAATAATAACTACAAGTTAGTATGAAAGAGAAACAAACGTTCTTTAATAAAATCGTGCAAAATAGCTACATTTTGAACTTCTCACAATTCTACGAAACTTGACCCAAATGTAAGTGTAGTCCCATGCATTTGTGTGGTAAATTTGTTAAGTGTAATAATAACTACATGTTAGTATGAAAGGGAAACAAAGTTTCTTTAACAGAACCGTGTAAAACAACAAAATTTTGAAAGTTTTCTCAAAAACTTGACCCAAACGTAGGTCTAGACGCATGCATTTGTGTGATAAATTTGATAAGCGTAATAATAACTGCAAGTTAGTATGAAATGGAAATAAACTTTCTTTATTAAAACCATGCAAAATAGCTAAATTTTGAAAGTTTTCTCAAAATCCCACGAAACTTGATGCAAACGTAAGTTTAGACCCATGTATTTGTGTGGTAAATTTGCTAAGGGTAATAATAACTACATGTTACTATGAAAGGGAAACAAATTTTCTTTAATAAAACCATGCAAAATAGCTAAATTTTGAACGTTCTCAGAATTGCACGAAACTTGACCCAAACGTAGGTCCAGCCCTATGAATTTGTGTGGTAAATTTGTTAAGCGTAGTAATAATACCTACAAGTTGTTTCCCAAATATGGAGTTAAAAGTTTCTCTCTCTTCTCCCACACACACTAGCACACCACAAAACACACACACATTTGCCCTAGCAACCACAACACCGCCGGCGATGAGGGAGGGGCTCCGGCCGACGAGGAGGAGAAGGACAGTGATGGGGGACGACCGGAAACTGAAGACCGACGACTGGTTTCCGGTGAACAACATGTTTTCATGGTGCAAATCGAAAAGACGCGCTTGATGGGTGGCCGATCGGAGGCGGTTTCAGACGAAACTGATTCTCCTACTTGCTGCCATGGATTTAGTGAAGGTAATGGACGGTTTTGGGCCAGAAAAGGCAACCTTTTTAGTGCGGATTTGATAACCTCAGATCTAGGGTTTTGCACCGTCGCGAATAATGAACAGGCACGTGAGGAAGACGAAACGACTTCGGTCGTGTTGGCCATGACAGACGAACAGTTGATGATCTCTGAGGTTGGTGACACCATACCAGTTCATAAAGATTCAAACTTGGCCGGGAATGAAGGAGACAAGATGCGCCGCCCTATTCTAGGGTTTAATGGCACACCTCTGAATAGCGACAATGGGGGATAGCAGGAAGGGGTGTTTAATATGCTAGAATTTCTTCGTCTAGCCAATACTCTTATCGACGCCGGCGACCGTGAATCGAGAACGGCGCTGGAAGAACTTAAATCGAAGTGGAGACGTCGCTTTGGGAAGGAGGCCGTTGGTCGCTGTTTTCCGGCAACAGCACCACATAAGGTACAACCGATCGTCAAACGCAAGCCACGGAGAACGTTGATTCCGGCGGGGGATGGAGAAAAAACGGTCGGAAACTGCTCTGGTTTGAAAATGGGTATGCTATTGGCGATAACTCAATTTTTCGGGGACTTTGAAGGTTGTTCCGCATCGGAAAACATGGACAGGGGTGCTGGATTAGATTCCGAACTGATTCCGGCGAGAAAATCAGAACTCCGATCGGCGATTGCTAGGGCTGATGTGGAGCGGGTGAATGATGATGTGGCGCCGAAAATTGATGATGCAGTTGCTGACTGTTCTACTGATGTCACTACTGATGCAGACTGTGATGTCACTGTTGATGCATACTGTGATGTCACTGATGATGCAGATTGTGATGTCATTGCTAATGCAGACTGTGATGTCACTGCTGATGCAGACTGTGATGTCAACAAAAAGATAGAAAATTTCAGCAATTTTGCTACGAATATGGCTCCGATTCCGCTGTTTATTGGGAATATTCCGTTGCACGCTAACTCGAACATGACTATCGATGACTAAATAGCTCATGCATTTCATAATTCAACTTGCAAGACCTTATCTTATGTGGCTCCAACGGTACAAAATGGAGAGGTTATAGTGCGACCAACATTGGATATTATACGAAACGGATCTAAACAATGGAGGGCTACCGCGGTGGGGTGTTTCCTAGGAAAAAGGCCGTATTTTCATCATCTGAAAGAGTTTGCAATGTCTGTATGACCGGGCTTGAAGGAGGTCACTGGTACAAATACTGGATTTTTTTTCCTCCAATTCAAATCAGTAGCTGCTATGGAAGATGTCATAAAAGGAGGGTCGTGGCTATTTCAGGGGCAGCCAATTGTTCTTCAAAAATGGGAACCAGGGATGGTATTACGAAAACTTTAACATACACAGGTTCCTGTGTGGATAAAACTTCGTCACCTTCCAGTCGAGTTCTGGACAGAGGAAGGCCTTGGTATGGTGGCCAGTGGAGTGGGTAAACCACTTTACCCGGATGCAATTACGAGAGCATGCACGAGACTGGACTTCGCTCGTGTATGCGTAATGGTGGATGTGACCTAAAACTTACCAATGCACATTATAATTATGAATCCGGATGAGGACTGAGGAGAATCACCTTGTAAAGTAGACATTGAGTACGAATGGCTACCGCAGAAATGCAAGAGTTGTATGACATTGGGACACTCTGCTAAAGATTGTGTTCTCAACAAACCAAAACCAACTAAACCACCGATCGCTGTGTATGTACCTAAAGTGGGGACGCTGCAAGAACCAACAAGGCCTGAACGGAATCGGAGCCACCCTAGGGAGGAAGAAGATACTACTAATATACCATTCCGGCCACCACATATGACTGATCGGAACAAGAGTAGACCACCACCAGCTCCAGTGGTAGAAAAGCAGAGAGAGGGACGTGAGTACACTAGAGATACAATCGGCCCAAGTCCTGAGGAGAGGTGTAAGGCGCTTATTATATACAACACTTTTGATGCACTTCACCTACTGGATGATACAGATAAGTCGTCTCGGGGTCCTAAGCATGGCATCCCCATACCTAGTGATCCATGTTGATTGCAGCAATATGGAATGTTCGTGGCCTGAACAAACGAGACCATCAGATTGCAGTCAAAGACATAGTTGCTGAGTTCAGGTTACAATTCCTTGGTCTCCTTGAAACTCGTGTACGTATTAATAATGCAGCTCAAATTCAATCCTTTCTATTACCCCAATGGAAATGGTATGTGGATTATGGATCTTCTGGTAATCGCGCATGGATTGCATGGAATGATAGTTTTATTGATGTTGTTGTGGTGGAATGTGGAACGCAATTTATACACTGTCTTGTTACTATCCGTGCAATACATGAAACAATTGCTGTTACTGTCGCTTATGGAGCTACTGAGGTGGTTGATAGGAGAGAATTATGGAGTGCCCTGGAAAATTTAGCTATACAATGTGCTGATATCCCATGGTTGATTGGAGGAGATTTTAATGCAGTTCGCAACCTCAGTGAAGTATGTGGCACATCAGGGGATATCCGAACAGCTATGGAAGACTTTAATGCAGTTATTCAGAATACAGAATTACTGCCACTACCCATGCAGGGAGAGTGGTACACATGGCACAACCACAGTGCGACACCCCGGAACCTCTGGAAAAGACTGGACCGCATGTTGATAAATGATAGATGGATGGCACGGTTCCCTAACACATTCTACTCGATCCTTACACCACGCACTTCAGACCACTCACCGATGGTACTATATGGGGATCGACAACAGCAATATGGAGGTATGTTCCGATTTGATAACTACCTCGCTCGTTCACCTAAGTTTATTCCTAGTGTGCAGAATATATGGCAACATAATATTATTGGGACGCCTATGTATGCTGTGACACGCAAACTCAAAGCATTGAAACCAATCTTCTGAGAGCAAAGGAGGAATAAAAGGGACCTATCGCACAATGTCCAAATGGCGAAAGGGTTTCTTGAAGCAGCACAACTACTAGTAAGCTCAAGAAGGCGAGATGAGCTATACATACAACTAGAACACTGTTGTCGACTCGTACTAGCCAAAGCAACAAAATTGGAGCAGATAATGCTACAACAACGAGCGAAGATGCAGTGGATGAAGGGAGGTGATCAGTGCTCCCGAGTGTTCTTTCGGAAGATTGCCCAACGAAGATCATCAAGAAGGATCTTCCAGATCAACGATGACCAGGGATCCACTCACACTGACCCAGAAGAAGTTATTAATGAGTTTGTCACATATTACCAAAACCTGCTAGGGGGAGACAGACGACGAACAGCTATCGACATTCGGTTTCTCAAACCGTGGGTTAGGCACATTTTGAGTAATGAGGAATCTACCGCTTTACTGTTACCGTTCACACCCACAGATGTGAAACAGGCAGTTTTTGATATTGATGAGGACAAGGCCCCAGGCCCGGACGGATACTCATCGGGCTTCTTCAAAACAGCATGGCCTATTGTTGGACAGAAGGTGACTTCGGCAGTACTGGACTTCTTTAGTACAGGCCCACTTCTGAAGCAGATAAATACTATACTTTTGGCGCTCATGCCAAAAGTACATTCCCCTATGACGGTTAGTGATTTTCGGCCCATAGCATGTTGTAATGTGATTTACAAGATCATTGTAAAGCTCATTGTCCAAAGATTGAGTGTGATAATGGACAAACTGATCAGCCCATGCCAAGCGGCATTTGTGCCGGGACGCAGCATTGGAGATAACATCATGCTAGCATAGGAAATCTTTACGAGATACAACCAGTCTCGTCTACCTCCTAGATGTGCTCTGAAAGTTGAAATCCAGAAGGCATATGACACAATGGATTGGGATTTCTTGAGAGCAGTTATGGAGGTGTTTGGGTTCTCTATTACTTTTGTGAAGTGGATTGAGGAGTGTGTGACAACACCTTCATTCTTTGTTGGACTAAATGGAAAGCCCCATGGATTCTTTCGAGGAGCCAGAGGACTTTGGCAGGGTGACCCTTTATCACTATACCTATTTGTGCTTGTGATGGAAGTCCTACACTTGGGCTTCCTGCAGTTGATTGATCAGGAGGAGATATTTTGCTATCATTGGAAATGCGAGGCAGCCAGGATCCTTTAGTTGGGGTTTGCTGATGTGTGATATTATTTTGCCGTGCTGATATGGATTCTCTAAGAATCTTTAAAGCACGACTGGATCATTTTGCCGAATGGTTGGTCTTAGACTGAACGTGCAGAAAAGCCACTTGATTATCTCACGCTCAGCGCAAGCATTGCGTGAGGAGATGTTGGCACTACTCGGATTTTAGGAAGGGGTTCTTCCAATGAGGTATCTGGGATTACCTCTTATATCGTCCCGACTAAGTATTGCAGATTGCCGTCCACTATTACTAAAGATTGACAAACGGATTGCTGCATGGGAAGGTACCACTATATCTTATTCTGGTAGAGTACAAATTATTAAATCTGTACTTATAGCACTAAGTCTTTATTGGGCATCGACATTTATATTACCGAAGAAAGTCATTAATGAAATTGAGAAAAGGTTACGAGCTTTCTTGTGGAAGGGAACGACGAATAGTGGCTATGCCAAGGTTGCGTGGAAAGATATATGCCGACCTAAGGAGGAGGGAGGACTTGGATTCAAGGATATCAGTACCTTGAACCATGCATTGATGACAAAAAAACTTTGTGATTTCATTAGATGCGACAAGACATTGATTTGGGTTGAATGGCTGTACCAGGGATGTCTACAACACACCTCTATATGGACGATTACGGACCATGGCGGCTCATGGGGATGGAGGAAAATCCTTCAATTACGGATGTTTCTCCGAACCATGGTAGACTACAGGATTGGAGATGGGAGGAATTTCTTCTTGTGGCAGGATCCGTGGCATCACCTTGGCCCTCTTTGTGACTCCTTTCCACGAGGACCGAGGCTACTTGGACTAGATGAGTCATCCAGACCTAGCACGGTGATTCATGAAGGAGTATGGCAGTGGCCCCTTATCACGGATCTTGAGTGTTTGGAGATCACATATGTACTACCTACTATTTTTGGAGGGGAAGACCGTATAATTTAGAGATTTGAAAATGGTCGACCAACAGCACAGGCTATTTATGAGTTACTTGACCCACCAGGACCGAAAGTAGGCTGGTCTTCACTACTTTCGGGATCACTTAAAATTCCACGTCACATCTTTATTCTATGGCTTGCCATCCAAGGCAAGTTGGCTACGACAGATAAACCATGGCTTACTCACCTTAGCACATGTATCCTATGCAATGAAGGAATGACAGAGACACATGCACATTTATTCTTCCAATGCAGATTTAGTCGAAGATGTCTCACGAAAATTCGAAGTACGATACGATTCTTGTGGCCCAATAAAGAGTGGAAAGATGACATTACATGGGCTTCACAGATATGGAGGGGTAAACACATCATCAACATGTCTTATAGAGTACTACTTGCAGCATGTGTATACCACATTTGGAAGGAATGAAACCTGAAACGATTCGATCACACCGAGAGGACGCCTACTACCATAGCATTACTGATCATTGAGGACATTAGACAGCGAATCCATAGCATTCCACTATCTAGATCAGTCAGTACACGTGCTTTATTTCAATTGTGGCGAATCCCTTGGCCTGTCGAGGGATAAACCATCTGGTGACCATATTGTTGTACTGTACCAATTTTACTCAATGAAACTTACTTTTACTGAAAAAAAATATTGTTAAGCGTAATAACAACTGCACGTTATTATGAACGGGAAACAAACATTGTTTAATAAAACCATGCAAAATAGCTAAATTTTGAATGTTTTCAGAATTCCACGAAACTTGACCCAAACGTACGTCTAGCCCCATGCATTAGTGTGGTAAATTTTCTAAGCGTAATAATAACTACAAGTTAGTATGAAAAGCAAATATTTTTTCTTTAATAAAACCGTGCAAAATAGCTAAATTTTGAACACTCCCAAAATTTCATGAAAGTGGACTCAAACATAGGTCTAGACCCATGCATTTGTGTGTTAAATTTACTAAGCATAATAATAACTACATGTTAGTATGAAAGGAAAACAAACTTTCTTTAATAAAATCGTAAAAAAAAATTAAATTTTGAACGTTTCCAGAATTCCACGAAACTTGACCCAAATGTTGGTATATACACATGCATTTGTGTGGTAAATTTGTTAAACGTAATAATAACTACAAGTTAGTATGACTGGGAAACAAACTTTATTTAATAAAATCAAGCAAAACAGTTAAATTTTGAACATTCTCACAATTCCATGAAACTTGACCCAAATGTAAGTTTAGAACCATGCATTTGTGTGGTAAATTATTTTTTTTTTGGATAAATGTAATTTTCATTAAGTAAAAATAATAGTACAACAGTACAACAATGTGATCCTCAAATGGTTTCTCCCTTTACAGGCCAAGGGATACGCCATAGTCTGTATAACGCACATGTACTGACCGAATAAGCTAATTTAATGCTACTGATCCTCTGTTTCACGTCATCGATAATCAGTATACCCATGGTACTCGGTGTTCGCTCTGTTTGTTCAAATCGCCTCAGGTTCCTCTCCCTCCATATGTGGTAGACTCATGATGCGAGCAGTGCTCAGTGAGCGATGTTGATAATGTGTCTGCCCCTCCATTTTCGCGTTGCCCACTGTATGTCTGTTGGCCAGTCCCTATTGGGCCAATGAAATCGAACTCTTCTCTAAACCTCAATAAGACATTGTCGACTAAATCTGCATCGGAAGAATAAATGTGAGTGTGATTCCGTGGCCCCTTCGTCGCACAAAGTACACACACCAAGGTGGGATAGCCATGGTTTGTCCGTGGTAGGTAGTTTGCCTAGTATAGCAAGCCATAGGATGAATGAGTGGCGAGGGATCTTCAAAGAGTCCGAAAGTAGTGAAGCCCAGCCTACTTTCGGCCTTGGAGGGTCAAATAATCGGTATAGGTCTTGTGTTGTGGGTTTTCGACCTTCTAGTTTGTGTGGTAAATTAGTTAAGCTTAATAATAACTACATGTTAGCATGAAAGGGAAACAAACATTCTTTAATAAAACCGTGTAAAACAACAAACTTTTGAAAGTTTTCTCAATGTTCCATGAAACTTGACCCAAACATAGGTCTGGACGCATGTATTTGTGTGGTAAATTTGATAAGCGTAATACTTTCTGCAAGTTAGTGTGAAAGGAAAACAAACTTTCTTTAATAAAACCATGCAAAATAGCTAAATTTTGAAAGTTTTCTCAAAATTCCACGAAACTTGGCCCAAACGTAACTCTTGACCCATGCATTTGTGTGGTAAATTTGCTAAGCGTAATAATAACCTTAAGTTAGTATGAACGGAAACAAACTTTCTTTAATAAAATCGTGCAAAACAACTAAATTTTGAACGTTTTCAGAATTCCACGAAACTTGACCCAAACATAGGTCTAGACCTATGTATTTGTGTGGTAAATTTGTTAAGCTTAATAATAACTATAAGTTAGTATGAAAGGAAAACAAACTTTCTTTAATAAAACGAGTAAAACAGCTAAATTTTGAACGTCCCAGAATTCGACGAAATATGAGCAAAACATAGGTCTAGACACATGCATTAGTATGGTAAATTTTCTAAGCGTAATAATAACTACAAGTTAGTATGAAAAGCAAATATTTTTCCTTTAATAAAACAGTGCAGAACAGCTAAATTTTGAACGTTCTCAGAATTGCATGAAGCTTGCCCCAAACAAAGGTCTAGACCCATTCATTTGTGTGTTAAATTTGCTAAAGGTAATAATAACTACAAGTTCGTATGAAAGGGAAACAAACTTTATTTAATGAAGTCGTGCAAAACAACTAAATTTTGAACGTTCTCAGAATTCCACGAAACTTGACCCAAACGTTGGTCTAGACCCATGCATTTGTGTGGTAAATATGTTAAGCGTAATAATAACTACAGTAAGTATGAAATGGAAACAAACTTTTTTTTGGGTAAATGTAAATTTCATTAAAAAAGAGTAATGGTACAGTACAACATGTGATCATCAAATGGTTTTTCCCTCAACCCAAGGGATACGCCATAATCTATATAATGCTCATGTACTGACTGACGATGCTAAATCAGCGCTAAGAATCCTCTGCTTGACGTCATCGATGATTAGGATACTCAAAGTGTTCGGTGTCCGCTCAGTATGTTCAAATCTCCTCAAGTTCCTCTCCCTCCATATGTGGTACACACACGATGCAAGTAGTGTACGGTAAGCGCTATTAATAATATGCTTACCTCTCCATTTTCGTGTCGCCCATTCAATATCTGTTGCCCAATCTCTATTGGGCCAGTGAAAGCAAATCCTTCTACGAATCTCAAAGAGGCACTGACGACTGAATCTGCATCGGAAGAATAAATGTGAATGAGATTTCGTAGCTCCCTCATCGCACAATATGCTCTCTCCCAGGTGAGATAGCCATGATTTGTCCGTGGTAGGTAGTTGGCCAACGATTGCGAGCCATAAGATGAACGAATGATGAGGAATCTTCAAGGAGCCGGAAAGTAGCAAAGACCATCCTACTTTTGGCTCAGAGGGATCAAATAATCGGTAGAGGGCTTGAGTAGTAGGTTGCCCTTCGTCACATCTCCACACCACCCGATCCTCACCTCCAAGAATAAGCGGTAGGTTATGTGTGATCTCCAAACATTCGAGGTCCGTGATGGTAGGCCATTGCCATTCTCCTGCTGAAATCACTGAAATGAGTTTTGCTGATTCTTCAATTCTAAGATGGCGAGGACCTTGAGGGAACCGCTCAATAAATGGACCCAAGTGATGCCATGGGTCTTGCCAAACAAAGAATCTATCTCCATTTCCAATCTGGTAATCCACGATAGAGCGAAAAAAAGGACGGAGCCTGAGTATTTTCCGCCATCCCCAAGAACCTCCATGTTCACGGATAGTCCAAATTGATGTGTCCCGTAACCAGCCTTGGTAAATCCATTGAACCCAGATGGATGTCCTGTCACACTAGATAACTTCACATAATTTCTTGCTCATTAATGCGCGATTCAAGGTAGAGATGTCCTTGAACCCAAGTCCCCCCTCATCTGCTGGTCAACACACATCTTTCCAGGCTACCTTGTGTAGCCATTAGACGTCGTACCCTTCCATAGGAAATTCTTCAACCTCTTCTCAATTTCATTGATAACTTTCTTAGGTAATATGAATGCAGATGCATAGTATAAACTCAATGCCGAAAGCATGGATTTGATAGTTTGTACCCGTCCAGCATATGATAACGAAATCCCTTCCCATCCACTAATGCGTGCATCAATTTTTGAAATAAGAGGTTGACGGTCAGGGATAGACAGTCTAGAAGAGATTAAGGGGAGACCCAGATACCTTATTGGTAGGTGCCCCTCTTGGAAGCCCAAAATCTCCAACATCTGATCTTTCAATTCTTGAGCCAAACGGGAGATGGTTAAGTGGGTTTTTTGAACATTCAACCAAAGGCCCGACACCTCCGCAAACCAATCCAATCCCTCCTTGAAGACTCTGATGGAATCAAAGTCAGCTCTACAGAAAAGAAGTAGATCGTCTGCAAATCCCAACTGGAAAATCTTGGAACTCTCACACTTCAAATGATAGGTGAATTGCATGTCCTGCTTAATTTGTTGCAGGAATCCCAATGTAAAGCTTCCAGAACGAGAACAAACAGGTAAGGAGATAGTGGGTCTCCCTGTCGTAATCCTCTCGCTCCAGTAAAGAACCCATGAGGTTTTCCTTTGAAACCAATCGAGAATGATGTCGTGGAAACACACTCCTCGATCCACCTTGTGAACTTAGGTGGGAATCCGAACAACTGCAAAACTGCTAACAAGAAGTCCCATTCCACTGTATCATAGGCCTTCCTGATATCCACTTTAAGCGCGCATCTGGGAGGTACGCACATCTGGTTATAGCCTGAGAATAGTTCCTAGGCTAGCATAATGTTGTCCCCAATGCTTCTTCCCAGAATAAAAGCTGTCTGACAGTAATAATCTTGTCTAACAAAACATTAAGCCTTTGAACAAGTAGTTTCGCAATGATCTTGTATAAAATATTGCAGTATGAAATCGATCTAAAATCATTAACCGACATAGGAGTGTGTACCTTTGGTATTAGGGCCAAAATCGTGGAGTTGATCTGTTTCAGTAGTTTTCTGGTAGAAAAGAAATCCAGAACCGCCCTCGTTATTTCTTCCCCAACCACAGGCCAAGCCGCCTTGAAAAATCCTGACGAGTAACCATCAGGTCCCGACGCCTTGTCTTTAGTGATATCAAACACTACTTGCTTCACATCATCCGGCGAGGATGGTAGCAGTAAGTGGCTAGCTTCCTCATCAGTAATATAGTGCCTCGCCCATGGTCTAAGGTATCGAATATCCACTGCCGACCGTTGTTTGGTACCTCCTAAGAGGTTTTGAAAGTATGAGACAAACTCATGGGCGACCTCCCCTGGATCCGTGTGTGTGTTACCATTCTCATCATTGATCTGCAAGATTCTCCTCATTACTCGTCTCTGAGCGATCTTACGAAAGAAAACCCGGGAATATTGGTCTCCGTCTTTCATCCACTGCATCTTAGCTCTTTGCTGCAACATAATTTGTTCGAGTTTTGCCGCCTTAGCATAAATTATTCGACAACAATGTTCCAGGAGTAAGTAGAGCTCATTCTGTCTGTCAAAGCTCACCAATTGTTGTGCCTCATCGAGAAAACCTTTGGCTAATTGGACATTCAGTGTCAAATCCCCCTTATTCCTCCTCTGTAGTTGGATGACCGATTTAAGTGCCTTCAGTTTACGTGTTACGGCATATATAGGTATACCAACAACCTCATGATGCCAAATGTTCTGCACATTGGGAATAAAGTCAGGTGAAAGGGCCAGGTAGTTATCAAATTGAAACATACCTCCATTATGTTGTTGTGTATCCCCATGTAGCACCAGTGGCGAGTGGTCAGATGTCCGTGGTGTAAGATTGTGATAGGATGAGGTAGGAAATCTTGCCAGCCGACGATCATTAATAACGATCCGATCCAACCGCCTCCATAAACTCCACGCGGTTGTACTGCAATTATGCCATGTGAACCATTCACCTTGCATTGGAAATGGAATCAGGCCCGCCTCCAGAATACTGGTATTGAATTCTTCTGTGGCCATCCTTATATCTCCTGAAATACCACATACCTCATTAAGTTCTCGTACTGCGTTAAAGTCCCCTCCCACCAACCACGGGACGCCTGAGCACTACTACATTAAACCACTTCCATTGAGGTAGCAAATAGGACTGTATATGCATAATATTATTCAGTTGAACACGCATTTCAAGTATGCCCAAGAAATATAACCTGAATTCTGAGACAAAGTCGTTTAATGCAAGCTGATGGTCTCGTTTGTTCAGCCCACGGACATTCCACACGGCTAGGTTCAACATGGGTCATGATTAATGGGGCTGCTTGTGTTAGGACCCCTCGAGGATTCACCTGCGTCATCAATTAATTGCAAAGCATCAAAGGCATTATAAATAACCAATGCCTTACCCCTATCATTGTGTTTTGTAGTTTTGCGTTCCCTAAGCACTTCTCCCTCCTCACGTCTTGGTATGTCAACCATTGGCAGTCTCATCGGTTTTCTACTCTTTTCGTTGTTTGGTTGTGGTACAGGAATGTTTGTTTTTGCCACATACACAGCTACTGGTGGTTTACTCGATTTGTGTAGTTTGTTCAGCGGACAGTCCTTTGTCATGTGCCCCAAAGTCATACAATTTGTGCATTTTGGAGGGAGCCATTCGTATTCAACATCAACTTTACAAGGTGTTTTCCCTCCATTTTCATCTGGTGTCATGACTATGATTTGTTTTGTCAACTATTGTGCTATATCAATCATCACACATACACGAGCGAAATCCAATCTCGTGCATGCTCTTGTTATTGCATCCGGGTAAAGAGGTTTAGCCGCTCAACTAGCAACCGTACTCAACCCATGGGTAGTCCAATATTCCATTGGAAGGTCTCTAAGTTTAATTCAAACAGGTACATGCTTATGTTGGAGCTTTCTCATGGCCATACCTGGTTCCCACTTTTGCAAAACTATTGGTTGTCCTTGGAACAACCAAGCTCCCCCTTCGATCACGTCTTCTATATCAATGAGTGTTTTAAATTGGAAGAAAAAAAATCCATTTGCTGTTGCTGTCACCTCCCTCAGTGCTGGCCACACCGAATGAGCGTACTCGTAGCACCCCCTACTCGCTACACCTAATTATTACTATTTTATCCTTTCTTTAATCAAAACTCATTCTATAAGTAATTTTCTTTCAACTCGTAAAATAAATTCTAATTTATCAGCAATATATATATCACAAAAGGTATTAGATATCACCAAAAGTTCATATTTACCCTCATTAGATGTCCTCGTGTACATAACCTCAAGAAAATCATACCACAACTTTAAATACAAATCCCGATAAAAGACCATAATATTTAACAACCCACAATCAAAAATTTTGGCTTCAGAAGTCACGGCTGACCCACCTAATAAAGACGACGGCACCGCATAAAGTCAAGGTGGCTAGTCAATGTGACCTATCTCCTGAAAAGTACGTGGCAAGGAATGAGCTGCCTACTCAATAAGTATAGCTGATCAGTTTATATATACACACAGGCAACAATTTCACGTACATGCAGTCACAGCGACTAACAGTCATTATCAATAGCAACAACAAATATAAGCAGTAATACCTATTCACAATTATAAATCAAGCTATGACACAATATTCAACATTATCGTTTATTAGTTAAGGGCCCCACTTACTCTAATTAGTATACATCAGTCAATGGTTTTACCGGCCATCATCATATTATATACAGCACAGGATAACCATTGTGTGATATCCCCACACTCTTTTACTCCAGCTGTGTAGCAATATAGCACAGGACATCACAACAAACATGGTACCCCCACAGCACCTCAGTTTGTAGCTAACAAGCACAGGATATTCCCTGCTGCCCCGGTACCTTACGCGCCATGGTACCTAGCTTAATTCATATATTTTTCATATCTCCATATCAATCACATTATCATCAATCACATTTTCATAAACCATTGACTGTGTTTCCAACTAGGTAAGCATCATCTTTTATTTCCATTCACAATCGTCATTCTATTCTTTATAATGATCACTTTCTCAATAACAACTCCCAATTAGATTTCATCAACAATCAATTATATGATTATCACATAATTATATCCCGCATATCCCTACATTACCATTACATATCACATAGTAATAATTTCACCAATAAGATGGTAATCTAACAAATAATCCACAACTAATTATATAAACAATCAATATACGAGAGCCACGCATAATAATATTAAGCCAAATTCACGTTCGCATCCAAGAAACCAATATACATAATATATACAATAATACACATATAGATATATATAAATCCAATTAGCTTTACTTACCTTATATCCCAAAATGCTTCTATTTTACGAGGGACTGCTCAACCCTCTACCTTGTCGTCATGTCCTATAATAAATTATAATACGTATAATCAATATATTTAATTTACCAAATAATTCATAAGAATCACTTAATCAAACCCCTTATATATTTATAACTATCATTTTTAATAACATTCGTAAATTATATTACCATTGAAACCTCATTTTCCTCTTTAATAACATAATATTCCTAAAATATAACTTCCGAAGTATTTCTATGAATTTCCTATCAATTTACCGTTGCTATACAATTTAATTGAGCAACAATACATAGAATTACATATTTGGTTAATCATTCCGATGGAATTGTATAGATTAACTATTAGGATAATTAAATCTAACAAATCAAATAATTTAATTGCCCAACTATATCATTTTTATAGCAATTGTGATATTTAATTTGACACTAATTTAAATAGCCAAAATTATAAAATACTCCGATTAAATAGTTTACCGCTCAATATAATCAACATTTAATAAATGAACTAATTGAATAATATAATTATATGAATTAATAAAAATTAAAATGCAATTTCTTACCTCTGTTTTTCTTCCTGTTGTCCGAGAGAAAATTGCAATTTCTATAAAGGTGTGTGTGTGTGCATTGTTGTGTGTGTTTTGTGAGTGTGTGTGTGTTTTGAAATGAGGAGAAGTGGAAAAAAAGGCCTCACCGCCTCAATCAAAATCCCCCTCATTTGTATATATATATATATATATTACTAATATATATGAAATATTATTATCATTTTATATATTTAATTAAACTTTTCTTAAAATACCAATTACATCCTTTCTAATTTCTTAATTACTATAATTTGCCCTAAATATTATAACGAACTCCAATTTAATCCGTTCAAGTGTTATTATATTCCAAATTCAATCTATAATTTGTTTACTAATTAAATTTAAATTTTTAATAATTACCAAGTAGTCTCCCAATTACGTGAAAAATTATACGGACGTTACAATTCTCCCCTCCTAATGAAAATTTCGTCCCCGAAATTTAAGTAACTTACCCGCTCAATGGAATAAATAGGAATATTTCTCTTTCATATGCTCCTCAACCTCCCAAGTCGCCTCCCTCGGGGAATGATGACTCCATCTTACCTTTACCATCGATATATCTTTATTTCTTAATTTCCTTACATTTCTATCCAAAATCTCTGCAGGCTCCTCCACATATGTTAACTCCTCAGAAATCTCTATCTCCGGCTCATGAATAAAGTGACTAGGATCAGACCGATATCGTCGCATCATCGAAATATGAAAAACATCATGTATTTGTGAGAACTCCGCTGGTAATGCTAGTCGATACGCTAGTGGTCCGGTTCTTTCAATAATTTCATACGGCCCAATGTATCTCGGACTCAGCTTTCCTTGCCTGCCAAACCTCAGAATTCTCCTCCAAGGAGATATTTTCAGGAAAACCTTATCACCTACTTCGTACTCCATCTCTCTTCGGTGTTGATCAACATAACTTTTTTGTCGATCTTGTGCTGCCTTCAAACACTTCTTAACTACCTGTACCTTTTCCACTGTTTCCTGCACCAGTTCAGGACCTTCTAGTTGTCTTAGTCCTTCTATATCCCAACAAATCGGACTGCGACACCTTCTTCCATATAAAGCTTCATATGGAGCCATACCGATACTAGAGTGGAAACTATTATTATATGCAAACTCCATTAGAGGTAGATGATCATCCCAGTTGCCCTTAAACTCCATTGTACAAGCTCTCATCATATCTTCAAGGGTTTGGACCGTTCTTTCTGACTGCCCATCTGTTTGAGGATGAAATGCGGTACTGAAATGCAATTTTGTGCCCAATGCCCTTTGTAAACTTTACCAAAAGCGTGAGGTAAATCGGGGATCTCTATCGGACACAATTGATACAGGCACTCCATGTAATCTCACTATCTCATAAATGTATAATCCAGCTAACTTATCCAGTGAATCAGTTATTCGTACCGGCAAGAAATGAGCAGATTTTGCCAATCTATCCACAATTACGCAAATAGCGTCGTGCTTTCTGAATGTTCGTGGCAACCCCACGACAAAATCCATAGTGATCTTCTCCCACTTTCATTCTGGTATTGATAGAGGTCGCAGTTTACCTGTTGGTGCCTGATGTTCTGCCTTTACTTGCTGACATGTCATACATTTAGCCACAAATTCAGCCACATCCTTCTTCATTGTCTGCCACCAGTAGTAAGGTCTTAAATTTCGGTACATTTTTGTAGTACCAGGGTGCATCGCATATGGTGAATTGTGAGCTTCCTGCAAAATTGCTTCGCGTAACCCATCTGTATCAGGCACACAAACTCGTCCCCCATTCACTATTACTCCATCACCTCTTATTGAAAAATTTGTTTTCTTACCAAGTCTTATTTTTTCCAACATTCGTAATAAGAAAGCATCTCGAGTCTGTGCTTCTTTGATCTGATCCACAAAGTCTGACTTAATTTGCAAGGCTGCCAATAAACCCGCTACCTGATCAACCTCCAGTTCCGTATTCATAGACCTCATCTCCAGCAGCAATGCCTGATTGTAACTCCCCAGATTGGCTAATGTACTTGAACTCTTTCTACTCAAGGCATCTGCTACCACGTTCGCTTTCCCTGGATGGAAGTCAATAGTGCAATCATAATCCTTCAGCAATTCTATCCATCTTCTCTGTCTCAAATTCAATTTCTTTTGTGTCAAGATATATTTCAAACTTTTATGGTCAGTAAGGATCTGAAATTTTTCTCCGTACAAGTAATGTCTCCAGATCTTCAGTGCATGCACAATCGCGGCTAACTCCAAGTCATGTGTAGGATAATTTAATTCATGGTTCTTTAATTGACGGGATGCATAAGCAATTACCTTTCCGTTTTGCATCAACACACATCCCAAACCCTGTTTGGAAGCATCTGTATACACTATATATCCACCGCTACCAGATGGCAAAACCAAAATCGGATTGGAGGTCAGTCTCTTCTTCAACTCATCAAAACTTTGTTGACACTGTTCCGTCCACTGAAATTCTACCCCCTTTCTTAGCAACTTGGTTAGAGGACCGGCAATTATAGAGAAACCCTCAACAAATCTCCTGTAATATCTAGCCAACCCTAAGAAGCTTCGAACTTCAGTGGCATTCTTTGGCACTCTCCATTCCGTAATAGCCTTTACTTTTGAAGGGTCAGGCATAACCCCATCACCAGATACTACATGCCCAAGGAAAACCACCTGATTTACCCAAAATTCACATTTGCTTAACTTAGCATATAATTCCTTCTCTTTCAAAATCTGTAAGATTATCCTCAAATGTTGCTCATGCTCATCTCTATCCTTCGAGTATACCAAAATGTCATCTATAAACACAATAACGAAGTGATCCAGATATTCCTGAAATGTACGGTTCATCAATGCCATGAATGTTGCTGGTGCATTTGTTAACCCAAAAGGCATCACCAGAACCTCATAATGACCATAACGAGTACGGAAAGCTGTCTTCGGTATGTCATTCTCTGCAATCCTCAACTGCCAATACCCAGAGCTCAAATCGATCTTTGAAAATATTGTAGCTCCCTTTAGCTGGTCTAGCAGGTCATCAATCCTCGGCAATGGATATTTATTCTTCACTGTTACTCTGTTTAATTGCCGGTAGTCGACGTATAACCTCATGCTCCCATCTTTCTTCTTCACAAACAGCACTGGTGCTCCCCATGGCGAAGTACTTGGCCTGATAAACCCTTTCCCCAATAATTCTTCGATTTGCTTTTTGAGCTCATGTAATTCCACTGGGGCCATTCTGTACGGCGCAATAGAAATTGGGGCAACTCCTGGAAGAGTTTCTATGGCAAAATCCACTTCCCTATGCGGTGGCAATCCTGGTAAGTCATCAAGAAATACTTCAGGGAAGTCTCTCACTACCGGGATTTCTTCCAACATGGGATTAACCTTTTCGGTATCTACCACATAGGCTAGATATGCTTCACAACCCTCTAACATCAATCGTCTTGCCTCCATGGCTGATATTACACAAACTGGTACTACCTGACGATCCCCCACCAATATTACTTTTGATTCGCCAGAACATTCGATCATTACTTCGTTTTTATAACAGTCAACTATTGCTTTATGTTGCGCTAACCAATCCATCCCCAGAATCACATCAAACTCCTTCAAATCCAGCACTATAAGGTCTACAGGTAAATTTACATCTCCGATTCTCACTAAACTCCCTTTTCTAACACTGTTCACTATCACACCCCCTCCCACGGGCAAATAAACCATCAAATTACATCCCAACGGACTATTCTCTCCTGGTATTTTAGATGCAAATTCGGATGAAATATATGAATGTGTAGAGCCAGGATCAATCAAAACATACGCCGCAATGTCATATAACAATATCGTACCTGATATCACGTCATTCGATGCTGGGGCTTCCTCTCTAGTAATGTTATATATCCTTGCCTGGGTCTGTCTCTGAGTAACTTGTTCTCCAACCCCCCTCATACCGCTACTAATGGCGTGGCCACTTTCTCTGCTACCCGCGCCTCTACCTCTGCCTCTGCCTCTCCCAGTTCCCCTGTCACTACTCCCAACACTGCTTTGGCTCTGAGTCCCGCTAGTAACACTTTCAACCCCGCCTATAGTCTGACTGGAACAATTCCTGGCAATGTGTCCTCTACCTCCAGAGCGATAGCAAGTCTTCGGTATATTATCTCGTCTCCAACATGGCCCTTGATGTTGTCTTCCACAAGTAGAACAACTCGGAGGAAAAACTGGTCCTCGACCATAACTCGGTCCAAATCCCCTTCCTGATCCAGTAGAAGGCGTAGCAAATGAGCTGCGTTCGAATGAACCTCTGTTATAGCCCGTGGATCCCCCAAATCTCTATCCACTACTTCCTCGAAAAATGGGACCACCACGTGTAAAACTCCCACTTCCCGCTGAGAATGAGCGACCGGTTCCCCTCTTGGTCAACCTACTCGATTCCCCTATTGCATATGTTGATTTCCTCTTCTCTTCCCCCTTCTTCTTGTCCTCCATTACTGCTTCTTCCATCCGAACCGCCGATTCAACAAGAGTTTTAAAATTTGTAATTCTGACTGCGAGACCTTTTCTGATCTCCGGTCGTAGCCCCTGTTCAAAACGGTAGCAACGATCCTCCTGCATCTCTATTGCTTCCGGTGCATACTTGGCTAATGCTGCAAAACGGAGTTCATATTCTGCCACTGTCTGATCATCCCCTTGCACTAAATTCAGAAACTCCATCCTCTTCTTGTCTCGGTACATCTTGGGTCTGTATTTGTCATCAAACTCTTTTTGAAACTCAGCCCAAGTTATTTCCCTTGGCTCATATCCCCTCTTTACAGACCTCCACCAAATCGAGGCGTTACCCACGAACAAAGAAACAACGTACTTAAGTCGATCCTCTGGAGTGCAATTTATTAAGTTCATCACATCTTCGACTTTTTCCCACCATCTCTCAGCAACCTCTGGGTCTAGTGTACCCTCAAATTCTGTAGCCCCCATCTTTCTGATTCTTTCATAGTTACGATCAATGGTAGGAACTACTAGTGCTGGCACTGGAGTGGATGCGCGCGCCTGTGCAAGTAACTGCGCTTGTGCTTGTGCTTGGGCCTGAAAAGCCATTTGAAATATTTGTGCATACTCTGGTGGTAATCCTGCCACTGGAGCACCAGCGGGAGGAATGGAGCCTCAGCACCAACACCCTCTCGACCTACTTCCACCTCACCTGCACTTGCAGGTGCCACTGAGCCCTCGACGGACTCCGCTGACTCTTCCCTATTAGCTACTAGGTCAGCACGTGTACCTTGAGAAGCCATCCTATATTAAACAATTCAATCATTAAAGACATCTCACAATCATTACCCTAGAAATGTAGACCTGCTCTGATACCACCCAATGTAGCACCCCTACTCGCTACACCTAATTATTACTATTTTATCCTTTCTTTAATCAAAACTCATTCTATAAGTAATTCTCTTTCAACTCGTAAAAATAATATCTAATTGATCAGCAATATATATATCACAAAAGGTATTAGATATCACCAAAAGTTCATATTTACCCTCATTAGATGTCCTCGTGTACATAACCTCAAGAAAATCATACCACAACTTTAAATACAAATCCCGATGAAAGACCATAATATTTAACAACCCACAATCAAAAACTTTGGCTTCAGAAGTCACGGCTGACCCACCTAATAAAGACGACGACACCGCTCAAAGTCAAGGTGGCTAGTCAGTGTGACCTATTTCCTGAAAAGTACGTGGCAAGGAATGAGCTGCCTACTCAATAAGTATAGCTGATCAGTTTATATATACACACAGGCAACAATTTCACGTACATGCAGTCACAGCGACTAACAGTCATTATCAATAGCAACAACAAATATAAGCAGTAATACCTATTCACAATTATAAATCAAGCTATGACACAATATTCAACATTATCGTTTATTAGTTAAGGGCCGCACTTACTCTAATTGGTATACATCAGTCAATGGTTTCACCGGCCATCATCATATCATATACAGCACAAGATAACCATTGTGTGATATCCCCACACTCTTTTACTCCAGCTGTGTAGCAATATAGCACAGGATATCACAACAAACATGGTACCCCCACACCATCCCAGTGTGTAGCTAACAAGCACAGGATATTCCCTGCTGCCCCGGAATACCCCGGTACCCTACGCGCCATGGTACCTAGCTTAATTCACATATTTTTCATATCTCAATATCAATCACATTATCATCAATCACATTTTCATAAACCATTGACTGTGTTTCCAACTAGGTAAGCATCATCTTTTATTTCCATTCACAATCATCATTCTATTCTTTATAATGATCACTTTCTCAATAACAACTCCCAATTAGATTTCATCAACAATCAATTATATGATTATCACATAATTATATCCCGCATATCCCTAAATTACCATTACATATCACATAGTAATAATTTCACCAATAAGATGGTAATCTAACAAATAATCCACAACTAATTATATAAACAATCAATATACGAGAGCCACGCATAATAATATTAAGCCAAATTCACGTTCGCATCCAAGAAACCAATATACATAATATATACAATAACACACATATAGATATATATAAATCCAATTAGCTATACTTACCTTATATCCCAAAATGCTTCTATTTTACGAGGGACTGCTCAACCCTCTACCTTTTCGTCACGTCCTATAATAAATTATAATACGTATAATCAATATATTTAATTTACCAAATAATTCAGAAGAATTCACTTAATCAAACCCCTTATATATTTATAACTATCATTTTTAATAACATTTGTAAATTATATTACCATTGAAACCTCATCTTCCTCTTTAATAACATAATATTCCTAAAATATAACTTCCGAAGTATTTCTATGAATTTCCTGTCAATTTACCGTTGCTATACAATTTAATTAAGCAACAATACATAGAATTACATATTTGGTTAATCATTCCGATGGAATTGTATAGATTAACTATTAGGATAATTAAATCTAACAAATCAAATAATTTAATTGCCCAACTATATCATTTTTATAGCAATTGTGATATTTAATTTGACACTAATTTAAATAGCCAAAATTATAAAATACTCCGATTAAATAGTTTACCGCTCAATATAATCAACATTTAATAAATGAACTAATTGAATAATATAATTATATGAATTAATAAAAATTAAAATGCAATTTCTTACCTCTGTTTTTCTTCCTGTTGTCCGAGAGAAAATTGCAATTTCTATAAAGGTGTGTGTGTGTGCATTGCTGTGTGTGTTTTGTGAGTGTGTGTGTGTTTTGAAATGAGGAGAAGTGGAAAAAGAGGCCCCACCGCCTCAATCAAAATCCCCCTCATTTGTATATATATATATATATTACTAATATATATGAAATATTATTATCATTTTATATATTTAATTAATCTTTTCTTAAAATACCAATTACATCCTTTCTAATTTCTTAATTACTATAATTTGCCCTAAATATTATAACGAACTCCAAATTAATCCGTTCAAGTGTTATTATATTCCAAATTCAATCTATAATTTGTTTACTAATTAAATTTAAATTTCTAATAATTACCAATTAGTCTCCCAATTACGTGAAAAATTATACGGACGTTACAGTATTCCTTCAGATGATGATAATACGGCTTTTTCCCCAGAAAATATCGGACATCCGTAGTTTTCCAACGTTTGGATCCATCACGTACTGTGTGTAAGGATGGCTGGACTACAGTTACCCCATTTTGAACCGTTGGGGCAATGAAAGATCACGTTTTACGTGACGAATTATTAAACTCGTGGGCAATTTTATCTTCATCAATCGCATTAGGGCTAGCATGTAGTGGTATGTTCCCAACAAATAATCCAGTCGGAATAGCTCTAGATTTCTTAGTAAAATTCTGTAATTTTCCACATCATTGATGACATTACAGCTGACATCATCAGGGCTTACATCATGGTTGACATCATTAGGGCTTACATCATGGCTGACATCATCAGGGCTTACATAAGGGCTTACATCATGGCTGACATCATTAGGGCTTACATCGTGGAAGACATCATCAGGGCTTACATCATGCGCCTTCTCACTCTCTAATTCAGCCTCCATGTCACCCACATGCACCGCCACATCAGCTTCAACCTTTCCCACGTAGGTATCCACGTCAGCAAACTGTCGCACATCACTCGTCGTCGGAAGTCCAACAGTCGCTGGTGGAAGTCCAACAGTCGCTGGTGGAAGTTGGTTCTTGTTGTTATTATGCGATTTCGCCGGTGGAGATGCTGCAATTTTCTTTCCGCGCACAGCCGATCGACGGTGGACTGCCAAACCATTACCTCCAGTCCCCGTTCTCGTCGTCCCCGGCGCTGTAAGTCTCCGGCAAGTTTGTCTCAACTCACGGGCAAACAGGTGGTCGTCAACCTTCAAGCACTCTGCCGGCAAACGCAGCTTCGCGATCCCAAATCTAGCCTCCCAACGTCGTTTCAACTCCTTCAGCGCATCCATGGCCTAGGTGTTCCCATGGTCGACCACTTTATTGGCAAAAATGAAGAATTCCTCAAGGTTGAAGATGCACGGAGACGAAGATGATAGATTTCCGCCATTGTTGTCGTCGTAAAAACCAGATCCAAAATCCGACTGTTCACCGGCCCAAACGTCCGTGGTAGGTAGTTTTCCAACGATTGCGAGCCATAAGATGAACGAATGACGAGGAATCTTCAAGGAGCCGGAAAGTAGCAAAGACCATCCTACTTTTGGCTCAGAGGGATCAAATAATCGGTAGAGGGCTTGAGTAGTAGGTTGCCCTTCGTCACATCTCCACACCACCCGATCCTCACCTCCAAGAATAAGCGGTAGGTTATGTGTGATCTCCAAACATTCGAGGTCCGTGATGGTAGGCCATTGCCATTCTCCTGCTAAAATCACCAAACTGAGTTTTGCTGATTCTTCAAGTTTAAGACGGCGAGGACCTTGAGGGAACCGCTCAATAAGTGGACCAAAGTGATGCCACGGGTCCTGCCAAACAAAGAATCTATCTCCATTTCCAATCTAATAATCCACGATAGAGTGAAGAAAAGGACGGAGCCTGAGTATTTTCCGCCATCCCCAAGAACCTTCATGTTGACGGATAGTCCAAATTGATGTGTCCCGTAACCAGCCTTGGTAAAGCTATTGAACCAAGATGGTTGTCCTGTCACACCGGATAACATCACATAATTTCTTGCTCATTAATGCGCGATTCAAGGTAGAGACGTTCTTGAACCAAGTCCCCCCTCATCTGCTGGTCAACACACATCTTTCCAGGCTACCTTTGCGTAGCCCCTAGACGTCGTACCCTTCCATAGGAAATTCTTCAACCTCTTCTCAATTTCATTGATAACTTTCTAAGGTAATATGAATGCAGATGCATAGTATAAACTCAATGCCGAAAGCACGGATTTGATGATTTGTACCCGTCCAGCATATGACAACGAAATCCCTTCCCATCCACTAATGCGTGCATCAATTTTTGAAATAAGAGGTTGACAGTCTAGAAGAGATTAAGGGGAGACCCAGATACCTTATTGGTAGGTGCCCCTCTTGGAAGCCCAAAATCTCCAACATCTGATCTTTCAATTCTTGAGTCGAACGGTAGATGGTTAAGTGGCTTTTTTGAACATTCAACCAAAGGCCCGACACCTCCGCAAACCAATCCAACCCCTCCTTGAAGACTCTGATGGAATTAAAGTTAGCTCTTGAAAAAAGAAGTAGATCGTCTGCAAATCCCAACTAAAAAACCTTGGAACTCTCACACTTCAAATGATAGGTGAATTGCATGTCCTGCTCAATTCGTTGCAGGAATCCCAATGTAAAGCTTGCAGAACGAGAACAAATAGGTAAGGAGATAGTGGGTCTCCCTGTCGTAATCCTCTCGCTCCAGTAAAGAACCCATGAGGTTTTCCTTTGAAACCAATCGAGAATGATGTCGTGGAAACACACTCCTCGATCCACGTTGTGAACTTAGGTGGGAATCCGAACAACTACAAAAATGCTAACAAGAAGTCCCATTCCACTGTATCATAGGCCTTCCTGATATCCACTTTAAGTGCGCATCTGGGAGGTAGGCGCATCTGGTTATAGCCTGAGAATAGTTCCTGGGCTAGCATAATGTTGTCCCCAATGCTTCTTCGCGGAATAAAAGCTGTCTGACAGGGGCTAATAATCTTGTCTAACAAAATATTAAGTCTCTAAACAAGTAGTTTCGCAATGATCTTGTATAAAATATTACAGCATGAAATCGGTCTAAAATCATTAACTGACAGAGGAGTGTGTACTTTGGTATTAGGGCCAAAATCGTGGAGTTGATCTGTTTCAATAGTTTTCTGGTAGAAAAGAAATCCGGAACCGCCCTCGTTATTTCTTCCCCAACCACAGGCCAAGTCGCCTTGAAAAACACTGAAAAGTAACCATCAGGTCTCGGCGCCTTGTCTTCAGTGATATCAAACACTGCTTGCTTCACATGATCCGACGAGAATGGTAGCAGTAAGTGGCAAGCTTCCACATCAGTAATACAGTGCCTCGCCCATGGTCTAAGGTATCGAATATCCGCTGTCGACCGTCGTTTGGTACCTCCTAAGAGGTTTTGAAAGTATGAGACAAACTGATGGGCGACCTCCCCTGGATCCGTGTGTGTGTTACCATTCTCATCATTGATCTGCAAGATTCTCCTCATTACTCGTCTTTGACCGATCTTACGAAAGAAAACCCGGGAATATTGGTCTCCGTCTTTCATCCACTGCATCTTAGCTCTTTGCTGCAACATAATTTGTTCGAGTTTTGCCGCTTTAGCATAAATTATTCGACAACAATGTTCCAGAGTAAGTATAGCTCATTCTGTCTGTCAGAGCTCACCAATTGTTGTGCCTCATCGAGAAAACCTTTGGCTAATTGGACATTCAGTACCAAATCCCCCTTATTCCACCTCTGTAGTCGGAAGACCGGTTTAAGTGCCTTCAGTTTACGTGTTACGGCATATATAGGTATAGCAATAACCTCATGATGCCAAATGTTCTGCACATTGGGAATAAAGTCAGGTGAAAGGGCCAGGTAGTTATCAAATTGAAACATACCTCCATTATGTTGTTGTGTATCCGCATGTAGCACCAGTGGTGAGTGGTCAGATGTCTGTGGTGTAAGACTGTGATAATATTAGGTAGGAAATCTTGCCAGCCGACGATCATTAATAACGATCCGATCCAACCGCCTCCATAAACTCCACGCGGTTGTACTGCAAATATGCCATGTGAACCATTCACCTTGTATTGGAAGTGGAATCAGGCCCGCCTCCAGAATACTGGTATTGAATTCTTCTGTGGCGATGCTTATATCTCCTGAAATACCACATACCTCATTAAGTTCTCGTACTGCATTAAAGTCCCCTCGCACCAGCCATGGGACGCCTGAGCACTACTACATTAAACGACTTCCATTGAGGTAGCAAATAGGACTGTATATGCATAATATTATTCAGTTGAACACGCATTTCAAGTATGCCCAAGAAATGTAACCTGAATTCTGAGACAAGATCGTTTAATGCAAGTTGATGGTCTCGTTTGTTTAGCCCACGGACATTCCACACGGCTTGGTTCAACATGGGTCATGATTAATGGGGCTGATTGTGTTAGGACCCCTCGAGGATTCACCTGCGTCATCAATTAATTACAAAGCATCAAAGGCATTATAAATAACCAATGCCTTACCCCTATCATCGTGTTTGGCAGTTTTGCGTTCCCTAAGCACTTCTCCCTCCTCACGTCCCGGTATGTTAACCATTGGCGGTCTCATCGGTTTTCTACTCTTTTCGTTGTTTGGTTGTGGTAGAGGAATGTTTGTTTTTGCCACATACACAGCTACTGGTGGTTTACTCGATTTGTGTAGTTTGTTCAGCGGACAGTCCTTTGTCATGTGCCCCAAAGTCATACAGTTTGTGCATTTTGGAGGGAGCCATTCGTATTCAACATCAACTTTACAAGGTGTTTCCCATCCATTTTAATTCGGTGTCATGACTATGATTTGTTTTGTCAACTGTTGTGCTACATCAATCATCACACATACACGAGCGAAATTCAATCTCGTGCATGCTCTTGTTATTGCATCCGGGTAAAGAGGTTTACCCGCTCAACTAGCAACCGTACTCAACCCATGGGTAGTCCAATATTCCATTGGAAGGTGTCTAAGTTTAATTCAAACAGGTACATGCTTATGTTGGAGCTTTCTCATGGCCATACCTGGTTCCCACTTTTGCAAAACTATTGGTTGTCCTTGGAACAACCAAGGTCCCCCTTCGATCACGTCTTCCATATCAATGAGTGTTCTAAATTGGAAGAAAAAAAATCCATTAGCTTTTGTTGTCACCTCCCTCAGTGCTGGCCACACCGAATGAGCGTATTCCTTCAGATGATGATAATACGGCTTTTTCCCCAGAAAATATCTGACAGCCGTAGTTTTTCAACGTTTGGATCCATCACGTACTGTGTCTAAGGATGGTCGGACTATAGTACAAAGCATTGAACTCAAAATGCAAAAATTCTCTCACTAGAATTTTTCTCTCTCAAAAATGAACCGCCCAAAATCTCAATCTTCATCATCCTCACTACCGGCCGGCGACGGGGAGACTGCCGGCGAGGCTCCGACGGAGTGCGACGGAGACGAAACAGTGCCCGGCCGGCGAAAGAAGAACACCAAAGGACGAAGGGAAAACCTAGCTGCGCGTGTAGAAGACGAGAAGTCGGGACCTTTACCGCCGGCTGAAACGGCCGTTTTTCCGCCGACTGAGGGTAGACTTTGTGTCCCTGTGGGCTTAGATGAGCGTTCGACGGTGAAAGGAGGGAGTTTGGGAGCTGTAACGGCGATTTCAGATCCGACCGTTCGAGGCGACGCGAGCTTGAAAGGCGGCCATGGCGGATCGTCGTCTTCTTCGTTCAATCTGAACGAATTTCTGAATCTTGCCAACCGCGTCATTGACCATGGAGATGAGGCAGCCATGGCTGCCCTGAACGAACTTAAAACCCGATGGCAAACGATTTTTGGAGACGACGACGAGCCGCGGCAAACGAAGATGATGGAGCGCAGCCGCGACCGACCAGCGACCGCTGGCCTTCGCAAGGCTGTGCGATGCCTTATCCCACCAGATCCAGAGCTCACAATGGTAAAAAATGGGGGCAAGGCACCGGCGACGCTTCAGCTACCTGCGACGGTGACTGTTCGTGCTCCTTCGACGGCGACTGTCGGAAACGGACACTTCTCTCGTCGTCCGGACATTCTTGGTGGTCGGAAAGCTGCTGGGAACGAGTCCGCAGCTGCTAGAATCCCTGGCGCGCTTTTTCGGCAGCTGGGTGAGTGGACGGAGCCTTCGCCGGCGACCCGTGACGTGTGCCGGAAAGACGACGTGGACGGCTATGTGGACACGACTGGAGGTGATGTGGCGGCGGAGGTTGGTGACATGGATGCTGAGGTGGAAATAGAGAGGGTGGCTGACATCAGCCCTAGTAGGGCTGATGTCATCTATGATGCAAGTGCTGAGGCTTGCTTGGAACACAATGCTGACATCAGCCCTAGTAGGGCTGACATCATCGCTGCTGCTAGGGCTGACATCATCGCTGCAGCTAGGGCTGACATCATCGCTGCTTCTAGGGCTGACATCATCGCTGCTTCTAGGGCTGACATCATCGCTGCTGCTAGGGCTGACATCATCGCTGACACAGGTGCATCTAGGGCTGATGTCAGCAATTACACTATCAAAGCTAGGGCTGACATCATCGATGATACAAGGAAAGCTAGGGCTGACATCAACACTGACACATGCAAAAATAGGGCTGATGTCAGCAATTCTGTGGAAAGAAATCAAGCTATGCATGATGCTCCTCTTCCAACGGGGCTGTACGTTGGAAACATCCCGTTGCACGCATACCCGGATACAATTATCGACGACAAAATAGCGCATGCATTTAATCATTCGACCCGGAAAACCTTATCATTCATTGCCCCAACAATGCAGAACGGAGAGGTTGTCGTGCGACCTTCTTTAGATGCGGTACGTAATGGGTCTAAACGTTGGAAATCTACTGCAGTTGGCTATTTCTTGGGCAAACGGCCATATTATCATCACCTTAAGGAGTTTGCACATTCGGTCTGGCCAGCACTAAGGGAGGTGACAGCGACCACAAACGGATTCTTCTTTTTTCAGTTTAAAACAGTTTTTGATATGGAGGAGATAATTGAGGGAGGCCCGTGGTTGTTCCAAGGGCAGCCGATAGTTCTTCAAAAGTGGGAACCGGGGATGGCCATGAGAAAATTGAAGCATACACAAGTGCCCGTCTGGATTAAACTACGACACCTTCCGATGGAATTTTGGACGACAGAAGGATTGAGCACTGTAGCAAGTGGTGTGGGGAAGCCCCTTTACCCCGACGCGATTACAAGAGCATGCACGAGACTGGACTTTGCTCGTGTATGTGTGATGATTGATGCCACACAAAAGTTGCATAAACATATTATTGTCATGGCACCTGATGAAGAAGGAGGGGAGACACCTTGCAAAGTTGACATTGAGTATGAATGGCTCCCACCAAAGTGCACAGCGTGCATGTCATTGGGACATTCGAACAAGGATTGTGCACTAAACAAAACCCGCAAACCGACGAAGCCAACAGTAAATGTGTATGTGCCGAAAGTCAACGTAGCACAACCGCAACTTCCGACTAAGGGACGTGAGACGATGAAACCAGTGGTTGAAGAAATACCCAAAGCACATGCGGGAAATAGACATGTGGACCAGAACCACTCCAAGCAAGAAGAGAGAGGTAAGGCAATTGTTATTTATAATGCTTTTGACGCTTTGCATTTAATTGATGATGCAGGTGAGCATTCAGGGGGTCCTAACACAAGCAGCCCCAAGGTCGATGATCCATGTTGAACATCGCTGTGTGGAATGTCCGTGGGCTGAACAAACGAGACCATCAGCTCGCTTTGAAGGACTTGGTCTCTGAATACAGGTTACACTTCCTTGGCATTCTTGAAACTCGTGTTCGTTTGAATAATGTTATGCATATTCAATCGTTTTTACTTCCACATTGGAAATGGTTTGTCGATTATTCTTCTGTTGGTAATCGCATCTGGATAGCTTGGGACGAGAATATTGTTGATGTCCATATCTTAGACTCGGCAGATCAATTTATTCACTGTCGGGTTACTAATATGGCTGACAATGAATCTGTTATTATCACTGTTGTTTATGGGGCATCTGAGGTGATTGATCGTCGGAATTTATGGACGGCACTGGAGACGCTATCTCAGCAATGCTCTGACATCCCGTGGATGGTGGGAGGGGATTTTAATGCAGTACGTGACCTTAACGAAGTATGTGGCATCTCAGGAGATATAAGGATGGCCACCGAAGAATTTAATGCTGGTATTCTGGAGGCGGGGCTGATCCCACTTCCTATGCAAGGTGAATGGTTCACGTGGCATAATTGCAGTACGTCTATGAGGAGTTTATGGAAGCGGCTGGATCGGATTCTTATTAATGACCGCTGGCTGGCAAGGTTCCCGAGCGCATATTATCACAGCCTTACTCCACGGACATCTGACCACTCTCCACTGGTCTTACATGGGGATATACAACAACATAATGGAGGCATGTTTCGATTTGATAACTATCTGGCCCATTCACCCGAGTTTATCCACAATGTGCAGAATATTTGGCATCATGAGATTGTGGGTATTCCTATGTATGCTGTGACACGTAAACTGAAGGCACTTAAACCAGTCTTTAGACTACAAAGGAGAAATAAGGGAGATCTGACGATGAATGTCCAACTAGCCAAAGGTTTTCTTGATGAGGCACAACAGTTGGTGAGCTCTGATAGACAAAATGAGCTATATTTACTCCTGGAGCATTGTTGTCGAGTCGTTTATGCTAAAGCGGCAAAACTCGAACAAATTATGCTGCAGCAGAGAGCCAAAATGCAGTGGATGAAAGACGGAGACCAATGTTCCCGGGTTTTCTTTCGTAAAATTGCACAGAGACGAGTAAGGAGGAGAATCTTACAGATTAATGATGAGAATGGTTTCACACACACGGATCTAGGGGAAATCGCCCATGAGTTTGTCTCATACTATCAGAACCTATTAGGAGGCACCAGAAGACGGCTGTCAGTGGATATTCGTTATCTTAGACCGTGGGCAAGGCACTGTATCACTGATGAGGAAGCTAATCAATTACTCCTTCCAATCTCGGCGGATGATGTGAAGCAAGCAATGTTCGATATTGCTGATGACAAGGCACCGGGACCTGATGGCTACTCGTCAAGGTTTTTCAAGGCGGCTTGGCCAGTGGTTGGGGAAGAAGTTACGAGGGCGGTACTAGACTTCTTTTCTACCGGAAAACTTCTGAAGCAGGTCAACTCCACGATCTTGGCCCTGATCCCAAAGGTACATACGCCTATGTCGGTTAATGATTTTAGACCAATTTCATGCTGCAATGTTTTATACAAGATCATTGTGAAACTTCTTGTCCAAAAAATTAGTGTGCTACTGGACAAGATAGTTAGCCCATGTCAGACAGCTTTTATTCCGGGAAGAAGCATTGGGGACAACATTATGTTAGCCCAGGAATTATTCTCCAGATATAACCAGATGCGCCTACCCCCGAGATGCGCACTTAAAGTGGATATCAGGAAGGCCTATGATACGGTGGAGTGGGACTTCCTGTTAGCAGTTTTGCAGATGTTCGGGTTTCCACCTACGTTTACAAGGTGGATTGAGGAGTGTGTTACCACGACATCATTCTCGATTGGGCTCAATGGAAAACCTCATGGGTTCTTTGCTGGAGCGAGAGGACTACGACAGGGAGACCCACTTTCTCCTTATCTGTTTGTTCTTGTTATGGAAGCCTTACATCTGGGATTCTTGCAACGAATTGAACAGGACATGCAATTCACTTATCATTGGAAGTGTGAGAGTTCTAAGGTTTTTCAGATGGGATTTGCAGACGACCTCCTCTTACTGTGCAAAGCTGACTTAGACTCCATCAGAGTCTTCAAAGAGGGATTGGACTGGTTTGCGGAGTTGTCGGGCCTTCGGCTGAATGTCCAAAAAAGTCACTTAATCATTTCACGTTCGGCTCAAAATTTGAAGGACCAGATGCTGGATATTTTGGGCTTTCAGGAGGGCCACCTTCCAATGAGGTACCTGGGTCTTCCCTTAATCTCGTCTAGGCTGACCATCTCTGATTGCCAACCGCTTATCTCAAAAATTGATGCACGTATTAATGGATGGGAAGGGATTTCATTATCATATGCTGGGCGGGTACAAATCATCAAATCTGTGCTCTCAGCATTGAGCTTATATTGGGCTTCTGCATTCATATTACCTAAGAAAGTCATCAGTGAAATTGAGAAGAGGTTGAGGACTTTCCTATGGAAGGGTACGACGTCCAGTGGGTACGCTAAGGTAGCCTGGAAAGATGTGTGTCGACCGATGGATGAGGGGGGACTTGGGTTCAAGGATATCTCCACCTTGAATCGCGCATTAATGAGCAAGAAACTATGTGATGTTATCCAGTGTGACAGGACATCCATATGGGTTCAGTGGCTCTACCAAGACCGATTACGTGAGAGATCGATTTGGACTATTCGTGAACATGGAGGTTCTTGGGGATGGCGAAAAATACTCAGGCTACGTCCTTTCCTTCGCACTATCGTGGATTACCAGATTGGAAATGGAGACAGATTCTTTGTTTGGCAGGACCCGTGGCATCACTTGGGTCCACTTATCGAGCGATTCCCTCAAGGTCCCCGCCATCTTAGACTTGAAGAATCAGCAAAACTCAGCTTGGTGATTTCAGCAGGAGAATGGCAATGGCCTACCATCACTGACTTTGAATGTTTGGAAATCACACATAACCTACCGCTTATTTTCGGAGGAGAGGATCGGGTGGTGTGGAGATGTGACGAAGGGCAACCTACTACTCAGGCCCTCTACCGATTATTCACTCACCCCGAGCCGAAAGTAGGATGGTCTTCACTACTTTTGGGCTCCTTGAAGATTCCTCGCCATTCGTTCATCTTATGGCTAGCAATCCTTGGCAAACTTCCTACCACAGACAAATCATGGCTATCCCACCTGGGGGTGTGCATACTGTGCGATGAGGGAGCTACGGAATCTCATCCACATTTATTCTTCCAATGCAGTTTTAGTCGTCAGTGCCTTTATGAGATTCGCAGAAGGATTCGCTTTCACTGGCCCAATAGAGATTGGGCAACAGATATTGAATGGGCGACACGGAAATGGAGAGGGGAGCACATTATTAATAGAGCTTACCGTACACTACTGGCGGCGTGCGTCTACCACATATGGAAGGAGAGGAACTTGAGGAGATTTGATCATACTGAGCGGACACCGGCCACATTGAGCATACTAATCATCAATGACGTCAGACAGAGGATTCTTAGCGTTGACTTAGCATCGTCAGTCAGTACACGAGCATTGTATAGATTATGGCGTATCCCTTGGGTAGAGGGAGAAACCAGTTGATAATCCCATGTTGTACCATGTTGTACTGTACCATTACTCTTTATTAATGAAATTTATATTTACCGAAAAAGAAAAAAAAATGGTCGGACTATAGTTACCCCATTTTGAACCATTGGGGCAATGAAAGATAACGTTTTACGGGATGAATTATTAAACTCGTGGGCAATTTTAGACCCATTAATTTGTGTTATAAATTTGGTAAGCGTAATAATAATCACATGTTACTATGAAAGGAAAACAAATTTTCTTTAATAAAACCATGCAAAATAGCTAAATATTAAACATTCTCAGAATTCCACGAAACATGACCCAAACGTAGGTCTAGACCTATGAATTTGTGTGGTAAATTTGTTAAGCGTAATAACAACTGCACATTATTATGAACGGGAAACAAACATTGTTTAGTAAAACCGTGCAAAATAGCTAAATTTTGAACGTTTTCAGAATTCCTCGAAACTTGACCCAAACGTAGGTCTAGACCCATTTAGTGTGGTAAATTTTCTATGCGTAATAATAACTACAAGTTAGTATGAAAAGCAAATATTTTTTCTTTAATAAAACCGTACAAAACAGCTAAATTTTGAACATTCCCAAAATTCCAAGAAAGTGGACCCAAACATAAGTCTAGACCCATGAATTTGTGTGTTAAATTTACTAATCGTAATAATAACTACATGTTAGTACGAAAGGGAAAACAAACTTTCTTTAATAAAATCGTGAAAAAAAACTAAATTTTGAACGTTTTTAGAATTACACGAAACTTGACCCAAACGTTGGTGTAGACCCATGCATTTGTGTGATAAATTTTCTAAGCGTAATAATAACTACAAGTTAGTATGAATGAGAAACAAACTTTATTTAATAAAATCGTGCAAAACAACTATATTTTGAACATTCTCACAATTCCATCGAAACTTGACCCAAATGTAAGTCTAGACCCATGCATTTGTGTGGTAAATTACTTAAGCGTAATAATAACTACATGTTAGTATGAAAGGGAAACTAACATTCTTTAATTAAATCGTGCAAAACAGCAAACTTTTGAATGTTTTATCAATGTTCCATGAAACTTGACCCAAACATAGGTCTGGACGCATGCATTTGTGTGCTAAATTTGATAAACGTAATAATAACTGCAAGTTAGTATGAAAGAGAAACAAACTTTCTTTAATAAAACCATACAAAATAGCTAAATTTTGAAAGTTTTCTCAAAATTCCACGAAACTTGACCTAAACGTAAGTCTAGACGCATCATTTGTGTGGTAAATTTTCTAAGCATAATAATAACTGCAAGTTAGTATGAACGGAAATCAAACTTTCTTTAATAAAATCGTGCAAAACAACTAAATTTTGAACTTTCTAAGAGTTCCACGAAACTTGACCCAAACGTAGGTCTAGACCTACGCATTTGCATGGTAAAGTTGTTGAGCATAACAATAACTATAAGTTAGTAATAAAGGAAAACAAACTTTCTTTAGTAAAACCGTGCAGAACAACTAAATTTTGAACGTTTTCCATAATTCGACGAAATTTGGGCCAAACGTAGGTCTAGACACATGCACCGTGCAAAAGAGCTAAATTTTGAACGTTGTAAGAATTCCACGAAACATGACGCAAATGTAAACCTGGAACCATGCATTTGTGTGGTATATTTGCTAACCATAATAATAATTACAAGTTAATATGAAAGGTAAACAAACTTTGTTTAATAAAACTGTGCAAAACAGCTAAACTATGAACGTTTTCAAAAATCCACGAAACTTGACCCAAATAAAGGCCTAGACTCATGCATTTGTGTGGTAAATTTGCTAGGCGTAATAATAACTACATGTTAGTATGAATGGAAAACAAACATTGTTTAATAAAACCGTGTAAAACAGTTATATATTGAAGGTTCTCAGAATTACACGTAACTTGACCAAACGTAGATCTAGACCTATGCATTAGTGTGGTAAATTGGCTAAACGTAATAGTAACTACAAGTTAGTATGAAAGGGAAACGTACTTTAACAAAACCGTGTAAAACAACTAAATTTTGAACGTTCTCAGAATTCCATGAAACTTGACCCAAACGTAGGTCCATGCATTTGTGTAGTAAATTTGTTAAGCGTAGTAATAAGTACAACTTGACCCGAACGTAGGTCTAGTCCCATGCATTTGTATGGTAAATTTCCTAAGCTTAATAATAACTACAATTTAGTATGTAAGTGAAATATACTTCTTTAAATAAAACCATGCAAAACAACTAAATTTTGAACGTTCTCAGAATTCCATGAAACTTGACCCAAACGTAGACCCATGCATTAGTGTGGTAAATTTGCTAAGCGTACTAATAACTACAAGTTAGTATGGAAGGGATGCATCCTTCTTGTAATAAAACCATGCAAAAGAGCTAAATTTTGAACATTTTTAGAATTCCACGAAACTTCACCCAAACGTTGGTCTAGACCGAAGGATAGTATGAAAAGGAAACGTACTTACTGTAATAAAACTGCAAAACGTCAAAATTTTGGACGTTCTCAGAATTCCACGAAACTTGACCCTAACATAGGTCTTGACCCATGCATGTGTCTGGTAAATTTGTTAAGCGTAATAATAACTACAATTTAGTATGAAAGGAAAATAAACTTTATTTAATAAAATTGTGCAAAACAGCTGAAATTTCAACGTACTGTGAATTCCACGAAACTTGACCCAAACGTAAGTTTAGACCCACGCATTTGTGTGGTAAATTTGCAAATAATAACTACATGTTAATATGATAAGACAACAAACTTTTTTTAATAAAACCATGCAAAACAACTAAATTTTGAACGTTCTCATAATTCCACAAAACTTGACCCAAACGTTGGTCTAGACTCATGCATTTGTGTGTTAAATTTTTTAAATGTAATAATAACTACAGATTAGTATAAAAGGGAAACAAATTTTATTTAATAAAATCGTGCAAAACAATTAGATTTTGAACGTTTTCACAATTTCAGAAAACTTGACCCAGACGTAAGTCTAGACCCAAAGATTTGTGTGGTATATTTGTTAAGTGTAATAATAACTACATGTTAGTATGAAAGGGAAACAAACTTTCAATAATAAAACTGTGCAAAATAGCAAAATTTTGAATGTTTTCTCAAAGTTCCACGAAACTTAGCCCAAATTTTGGACGTTCTCAGAATTCCAGGAAACTTGACCCTAACGTAGGTCTAGACCCATGCATTTGTATGTTAAATTTGTTAAGCGTAATTATAACTACAAGTTAGTTTGAAAGGGAAACAATCTTTATTTAATAAAATCGTGCAAAATTTTTAAATTTTGAACATTCTCACAATTCCACAAAACTTGACCCAAACATAAGTCTAGACCCATGCATTGGTATGGTAAATTTGCTAAGCATAATAATAACTACATGTTAGTATGAAAGAGTAACAAATTTTGTTTACTAGAACCGAGCAAAATAGCTAAATTTTGAATGTTTTCTCAAAATTCCACGAAACTTTGCCCAAACGTAAATCTAGACCCATACATTTGTGTGGTAAATTTGCTAAGCGTCATAATAACTGCAAGTTAGTATGAATGGGAAACAAACTTTCTTTGATAAAACCGTGCGAAACAGCTAAATTTTGAATTTTCTCAAAATTCCACGATACTGGACCCAAACATAGGTCTAGTCCCATGCATTTGTGTGTTAAATTTACTAAGCGTAATAATAACTACATGTTAGTATGAAAGGAAAACAAACTTTTTTTAATTAAATCGTGCAAAACAACTAAATTTTGAACGTTTTGAGAATTCCACTAAACTTGTCCCAAACATAGGTCTGGACCCATGCATTTGTATTGTAAATTTGTTAAGCGTAATAATAACTACAAGTTAGTATGAAAGAGAAACAAACTTTCTTTAATAAAACCGTGCAAAACTGCTAAAGTTTGAAAGTTTTCAGAATTCCACGAAACTTGACCCAAACATAGGTATAGAACCATGTAATAGTGTGGTAAATTTGCTACGTGTAATAATAACTTCAAGTTAGTATGAAATGTAAACATACTTTCTTTAATAAAACCGTGCAAAACAGCTAGATTTTGAAAGTTCTAAGAATTCCACAAAATTTGACCCAAACGTAAGTCTAGACTCATGCATTTGTGTGGTAAATTTGTTAAGCGTAGTAATAATTACGTGTTAGTATGAAAGGAAAACAAACTTTCTTTAATAAAACCGTGCAAAACAACTAAATTTTGAAAATTTTCTCCAAATTCAACGAAACTTGATCCAAATGTAAGTCTAGAACCATGCATTTGTGTGGTAAATTTGATAAGCGTAATAATAACTACAAGTTAGTATGAAAGGGAAACAAACATTTATTTAATAAAATCGTGCAAAACAACAAAATTTTGAACGTTATCAGAATTTCAAGAAACTTGACCTAAACGTAGGTCTAGACCCATGCATTTATGTGGTAAATTTGCTAAGCGTAATAACAACTGCAAGTTAGTATAAAAGGAAAACAAACTTGCTTTAATAAAACCGTACAAAACAGCTCAATTTTGAACGTTTTCAGAATCCACGAAACAGGATCCAAACGTAAGGCTTGGAAGCATACTTTGTTTAATAAAACCGTCCGAAACAACTAAATTTTGTACGTTCTCAGAATTCCACAAAACTTGACCCAAATGTAGGTCTAGAACCATGCATTTTTGTGGTAAATTTTCTAAGCGTAATAATAACTAAAAGTTAGTATGAAAGGGAAACAAACATTAATTAATAAAATCGTGCAAAACAACTAAATTTATATCATTCTCAGATTCCATGAAACTTGTCCCAAACTTAAATCTAGACCCATGTGTTTGTAAGGTAAATTTGCTAAGCGTAGTAATAACTGTAAGTTAGTATGAAAGAAAAACAAATTTTCTTTATAAAAACCGTGCAAAAGAGCTAAATTTTGAAAGTTCTCAGAATTTCACGAAACATGACGCAAACGTAGATCTAGACCCATGCATTTGTGTGGTAAATTTGCTAAGCATAATAATAACTACAAGTTAGTATGAAAGGTAAACAAACAATATTTAATAAAATCGTGCAAAACAGTTAAATTTTGAACGTTCTCAATAATCCACGGAACTTGACCCAGACGAATGTCTAGACCCATGCATTTGTACGGTAAATTTGCTAAGCGTAATAATAACTACATGTTAGTATGAATGAAATACAAACTTTCTCTAATAAAACCGTGAAAAGCTGCTAATTTTTTTGAATGTTTTCTCAAAATTAAATGAAACTTGACCAAAAAAACATAAGTTTATACCCATGCATTTGTGTTGTAAATTTTCTAGGCATAACAATAACTGCAAGTTAGTATGAAAGGGAAACAAACTTTCTTTAATAAACCGTGCAAAAGAGTTAAATTTTGAACGTCCTCAGAATTCCACGAAATTTGACCCAGACATTGGTATAGGCCTATGCATTTGGGTGGTAAATTTGCTAAGCGTAATAATAACTACAAGTTAGTATGAAAGGGAGACAAACTTTAATTAATAAAATCGTGCAAAACACCTAAATATTGATCGTTCTAAGAATTGCATGAAACTTGAGCCAAATGTAAGTCTAGACCCATGCCTTTGTGTCGTAAATTGGCTAAGCGTAATAATAACTACAAGTTCGTATGAAAGAAAAACAAACCTTCTTTAATAAAACCGTGCAAAAGAGCTAAATTTTGAACGTTGTAAGAATTCCACGAAACATGACGCAAATGTAAACCTGGAACCATGCATTTGTGTGGTATATTTGCTAACCATAATAATAACTACAAGTTAATATGAAAGGTAAACAGACTTTGTTAAAAAAAACTGTGCAAAACAGCTGAACTATGAACGTTTTCAAAAATCCACGAAACTTGACCCAAATAAAGGTCTAGACTCATGCATTTGTGTGGTAAATTTGCTAGGCGTAATAATAACTACATGTTAGTATGAATGGAAAACAAACATTGTTTAATAAAACCGTGTAAAACAGTTATATATTGAAAATTCTCAGAATTACACGTAACTTGACCAAACGTAGATCTAGACCTATGCATTAGTGTGGTAAATTGGCTAAACGTAATAGTAACTACAAGTTAGTATGAAAGGGAAACGTACTTTAACAAAACCGTGTAAAACAACTAAATTTTGAACGTTCTCAGAATTCCATGAAACTTGACCCAAACGTAGGTCCATTCATTTGTGTAGTAAATTTGTTAAGCGTAGTAATAAGTACAACTTGACCCGAACGTAGGTCTAGTCCCATGCATTTGTATGGTAAATTTTCTAAGCTTAATAATAACTACAATTTAGTATGTAAGTGAAATATACTTCTTTAAATAAAACCATGCAAAACAACTAAATTTTGAACGTTCTCAGAATTCCATGAAACTTGACCCAAACGTAGACCCATGCATTAGTGTGGTAAATTTGCTAAGCGTACTAATAACTACAAGTTAGTATGGAAGGGATGCATCCTTCTTGTAATAAAACCATGCAAAAGAGCTAAATTTTGAACATTTTTAGAATTCCACGAAACTTCACCCAAACGTTGGTCTAGACCGAAGGATAGTATGAAAAGGAAACGTACTTACTGTAATAAAACTGCAAAACGTCAAAATTTTGGACGTTCTCAGAATTCCACGAAACTTGACCCTAACATAGGTCTTGACCCATGCATGTGTCTGGTAAATTTGTTAAGCGTAATAATAACTACAATTTAGTATGAAAGGAAAATAAACTTTATTTAATAAAATTGTGCAAAACAGCTGAAATTTCAACGTACTGTGAATTCCACGAAACTTGACCCAAACGTAAGTTTAGACCCACGCATTTGTGTGGTAAATTTGCAAATAATAACTACATGTTAATATGATAAGACAACAAACTTTTTTTAATAAAACCATGCAAAACAACTAAATTTTGAACGTTCTCATAATTCCACAAAACTTGACCCAAACGTTGGTCTAGACTCATGCATTTGTGTGTTAAATTTTTTAAATGTAATAATAACTACAGATTAGTATAAAAGGGAAACAAATTTTATTTAATAAAATCGTGCAAAACAATTAGATTTTGAACGTTTTCACAATTTCAGAAAACTTGACCCAGACGTAAGTCTAGACCCAAAGATTTGTGTGGTATATTTGTTAAGTGTAATAATAACTACATGTTAGTATGAAAGGGAAACAAACTTTCAATAATAAAACTGTGCAAAATAGCAAAATTTTGAATGTTTTCTCAAAGTTCCACGAAACTTAGCCCAAATTTTGGACGTTCTCAGAATTCCAGGAAACTTGACCCTAACGTAGGTCTAGACCCATGCATTTGTATGTTAAATTTGTTAAGCGTAATTATAACTACAAGTTAGTTTGAAAGGGAAACAATCTTTATTTAATAAAATCGTGCAAAATTTTTAAATTTTGAACATTCTCACAATTCCACAAAACTTGACCCAAACATAAGTCTAGACCCATGCATTGGTATGGTAAATTTGCTAAGCATAATAATAACTACATGTTAGTATGAAAGAGTAACAAATTTTGTTTACTAGAACCGAGCAAAATAGCTAAATTTTGAATGTTTTCTCAAAATTCCACGAAACTTTGCCCAAACGTAAATCTAGACCCATACATTTGTGTGGTAAATTTGCTAAGCGTCATAATAACTGCAAGTTAGTATGAATGGGAAACAAACTTTCTTTGATAAAACCGTGCGAAACAGCTAAATTTTGAATTTTCTCAAAATTCCACGATACTGGACCCAAACATAGGTCTAGTCCCATGCATTTGTGTGTTAAATTTACTAAGCGTAATAATAACTACATGTTAGTATGAAAGGAAAACAAACTTTTTTTAATTAAATCGTGCAAAACAACTAAATTTTGAACGTTTTGAGAATTCCACTAAACTTGTCCCAAACATAGGTCTGGACCCATGCATTTGTATTGTAAATTTGTTAAGCGTAATAATAACTACAAGTTAGTATGAAAGAGAAACAAACTTTCTTTAATAAAACCGTGCAAAACTGCTAAAGTTTGAAAGTTTTCAGAATTCCACGAAACTTGACCCAAACATAGGTATAGAACCATGTAATAGTGTGGTAAATTTGCTACGTGTAATAATAACTTCAAGTTAGTATGAAATGTAAACATACTTTCTTTAATAAAACCGTGCAAAACAGCTAAATTTTGAAAGTTCTAAGAATTCCACAAAATTTGACCCAAACGTAAGTCTAGACTCATGCATTTGTGTGGTAAATTTGTTAAGCGTAGTAATAATTACGTGTTAGTATGAAAGGAAAACAAACTTTCTTTAATAAAACCGTGCAAAACAACTAAATTTTGAAAATTTTCTCCAAATTCAACGAAACTTGATCCAAATGTAAGTCTAGAACCATGCATTTGTGTGGTAAATTTGATAAGCGTAATAATAACTACAAGTTAGTATGAAAGGGAAACAAACATTTATTTAATAAAATCGTGCAAAACAACAAAATTTTGAACGTTATCAGAATTTCAAGAAACTTGACCTAAACGTAGGTCTAGACCCATGCATTTATGTGGTAAATTTGCTAAGCGTAATAACAACTGCAAGTTAGTATAAAAGGAAAACAAACTTGCTTTAATAAAACCGTACAAAACAGCTCAATTTTGAACGTTTTCAGAATCCACGAAACAGGATCCAAACGTAAGGCTTGGAAGCATACTTTGTTTAATAAAACCGTCCGAAACAACTAAATTTTGTACGTTCTCAGAATTCCACAAAACTTGACCCAAATGTAGGTCTAGAACCATGCATTTTTGTGGTAAATTTTCTAAGCGTAATAATAACTAAAAGTTAGTATGAAAGGGAAACAAACATTAATTAATAAAATCGTGCAAAACAACTAAATTTATATCATTCTCAGATTCCATGAAACTTGTCCCAAACTTAAATCTAGACCCATGTGTTTGTAAGGTAAATTTGCTAAGCGTAGTAATAACTGTAAGTTAGTATGAAAGAAAAACAAATTTTCTTTATAAAAACCGTGCAAAAGAGCTAAATTTTGAAAGTTCTCAGAATTTCACGAAACATGACGCAAACGTAGATCTAGACCCATGCATTTGTGTGGTAAATTTGCTAAGCATAATAATAACTACAAGTTAGTATGAAAGGTAAACAAACAATATTTAATAAAATCGTGCAAAACAGTTAAATTTTGAACGTTCTCAATAATCCACGGAACTTGACCCAGACGAATGTCTAGACCCATGCATTTGTACGGTAAATTTGCTAAGCGTAATAATAACTACATGTTAGTATGAATGAAATACAAACTTTCTCTAATAAAACCGTGAAAAGCTGCTAATTTTTTTGAATGTTTTCTCAAAATTAAATGAAACTTGACCAAAAAAACATAAGTTTATACCCATGCATTTGTGTTGTAAATTTTCTAGGCATAACAATAACTGCAAGTTAGTATGAAAGGGAAACAAACTTTCTTTAATAAACCGTGCAAAAGAGTTAAATTTTGAACGTCCTCAGAATTCCACGAAATTTGACCCAGACATTGGTATAGGCCTATGCATTTGGGTGGTAAATTTGCTAAGCGTAATAATAACTACAAGTTAGTATGAAAGGGAGACAAACTTTAATTAATAAAATCGTGCAAAACACCTAAATATTGATCGTTCTAAGAATTGCATGAAACTTGAGCCAAATGTAAGTCTAGACCCATGCCTTTGTGTCGTAAATTGGCTAAGCGTAATAATAACTACAAGTTCGTATGAAAGAAAAACAAACCTTCTTTAATAAAACCGTGCAAAAGAGCTAAATTTTGAACGTTGTAAGAATTCCACGAAACATGACGCAAATGTAAACCTGGAACCATGCATTTGTGTGGTATATTTGCTAACCATAATAATAACTACAAGTTAATATGAAAGGTAAACAGACTTTGTTAAAAAAAACTGTGCAAAACAGCTGAACTATGAACGTTTTCAAAAATCCACGAAACTTGACCCAAATAAAGGCCTAGACTCATGCATTTGTGTGGTAAATTTGCTAGGCGTAATAATAACTACATATTAGTATGAATGGAAAACAAACATTGTTTAATAAAACCGTGTAAAACAGTTATATATTGAAAATTCTCAGAATTACACGTAACTTGACCAAACGTAGATCTAGACCTATGCATTAGTGTGGTAAATTGGCTAAACGTAATAGTAACTACAAGTTAGTATGAAAGGGAAACGTACTTTAACAAAACCGTGTAAAACAACTAAATTTTGAACGTTCTCAGAATTCCATGAAACTTGACCCAAACGTAGGTCCATTCATTTGTGTAGTAAATTTGTTAAGCGTAGTAATAAGTACAACTTGACCCGAACGTAGGTCTAGTCCCATGCATTTGTATGGTAAATTTTCTAAGCTTAATAATAACTACAATTTAGTATGTAAGTGAAATATACTTCTTTAAATAAAACCATGCAAAACAACTAAATTTTGAACGTTCTCAGAATTCCATGAAACTTGACCCAAACGTAGACCCATGCATTAGTGTGGTAAATTTGCTAAGCGTACTAATAACTACAAGTTAGTATGGAAGGGATGCATCCTTCTTGTAATAAAACCATGCAAAAGAGCTAAATTTTGAACATTTTTAGAATTCCACGAAACTTCACCCAAACGTTGGTCTAGACCGAAGGATAGTATGAAAAGGAAACGTACTTACTGTAATAAAACTGCAAAACGTCAAAATTTTGGACGTTCTCAGAATTCCACGAAACTTGACCCTAACATAGGTCTTGACCCATGCATGTGTCTGGTAAATTTGTTAAGCGTAATAATAACTACAATTTAGTATGAAAGGAAAATAAACTTTATTTAATAAAATTGTGCAAAACAGCTGAAATTTCAACGTACTGTGAATTCCACGAAACTTGACCCAAACGTAAGTTTAGACCCACGCATTTGTGTGGTAAATTTGCAAATAATAACTACATGTTAATATGATAAGACAACAAACTTTTTTTAATAAAACCATGCAAAACAACTAAATTTTGAACGTTCTCATAATTCCACAAAACTTGACCCAAACGTTGGTCTAGACTCATGCATTTGTGTGTTAAATTTTTTAAATATAATAATAACTACAGATTAGTATAAAAGGGAAACAAATTTTATTTAATAAAATCGTGCAAAACAATTAGATTTTGAACGTTTTCACAATTTCAGAAAACTTGACCCAGACGTAAGTCTAGACCCAAAGATTTGTGTGGTATATTTGTTAAGTGTAATAATAACTACATGTTAGTATGAAAGGGAAACAAACTTTCAATAATAAAACTGTGCAAAATAGCAAAATTTTGAATGTTTTCTCAAAGTTCCACGAAACTTAGCCCAAATTTTGGACGTTCTCAGAATTCCAGGAAACTTGACCCTAACGTAGGTCTAGACCCATGCATTTGTATGTTAAATTTGTTAAGCGTAATTATAACTACAAGTTAGTTTGAAAGGGAAACAATCTTGATTTAATAAAATCGTGCAAAATTTTTAAATTTTGAACATTCTCACAATTCCACAAAACTTGACCCAAACATAAGTCTAGACCCATGCATTGGTATGGTAAATTTGCTAAGCATAATAATAACTACATGTTAGTATGAAAGAGTAACAAATTTTGTTTACTAGAACCGAGCAAAATAGCTAAATTTTGAATGTTTTCTCAAAATTCCACGAAACTTTGCCCAAACGTAAATCTAGACCCATACATTTGTGTGGTAAATTTGCTAAGCGTCATAATAACTGCAAGTTAGTATGAATGGGAAACAAACTTTCTTTGATAAAACCGTGCGAAACAGCTAAATTTTGAATTTTCTCAAAATTCCACGATACTGGACCCAAACATAGGTCTAGTCCCATGCATTTGTGTGTTAAATTTACTAAGCGTAATAATAACTACATGTTAGTATGAAAGGAAAACAAACTTTTTTTAATTAAATCGTGCAAAACAACTAAATTTTGAACGTTTTGAGAATTCCACTAAACTTGTCCCAAACATAGGTCTGGACCCATGCATTTGTATTGTAAATTTGTTAAGCGTAATAATAACTACAAGTTAGTATGAAAGAGAAACAAACTTTCTTTAATAAAACCGTGCAAAACTGCTAAAGTTTGAAAGTTTTCAGAATTCCACGAAACTTGACCCAAACATAGGTATAGAACCATGTAATAGTGTGGTAAATTTGCTACGTGTAATAATAACTTCAAGTTAGTATGAAATGTAAACATACTTTCTTTAATAAAACCGTGCAAAACAGCTAAATTTTGAAAGTTCTAAGAATTCCACCAAATTTGACCCAAACGTAAGTCTAGACTCATGCATTTGTGTGGTAAATTTGTTAAGCGTAGTAATAATTACGTGTTAGTATGAAAGGAAAACAAACTTTCTTTAATAAAACCGTGCAAAACAACTAAATTTTGAAAATTTTCTCCAAATTCAACGAAACTTGATCCAAATGTAAGTCTAGAACCATGCATTTGTGTGGTAAATTTGATAAGCGTAATAATAACTACAAGTTAGTATGAAAGGGAAACAAACATTTATTTAATAAAATCGTGCAAAACAACAAAATTTTGAACGTTATCAGAATTTCAAGAAACTTGACCTAAACGTAGGTCTAGACCCATGCATTTATGTGGTAAATTTGCTAAGCGTAATAACAACTGCAAGTTAGTATAAAAGGAAAACAAACTTGCTTTAATAAAACCGTACAAAACAGCTCAATTTTGAACGTTTTCAGAATCCACGAAACAGGATCCAAACGTAAGGCTTGGAAGCATACTTTGTTTAATAAAACCGTCCGAAACAACTAAATTTTGTACGTTCTCAGAATTCCACAAAACTTGACCCAAATGTAGGTCTAGAACCATGCATTTTTGTGGTAAATTTTCTAAGCGTAATAATAACTAAAAGTTAGTATGAAAGGGAAACAAACATTAATTAATAAAATCGTGCAAAACAACTAAATTTATATCATTCTCAGATTCCATGAAACTTGTCCCAAACTTAAATCTAGACCCATGTGTTTGTAAGGTAAATTTGCTAAGCGTAGTAATAACTGTAAGTTAGTATGAAAGAAAAACAAATTTTCTTTATAAAAACCGTGCAAAAGAGCTAAATTTTGAAAGTTCTCAGAATTTCACGAAACATGACGCAAACGTAGATCTAGACCCATGCATTTGTGTGGTAAATTTGCTATAATAATAACTACAAGTTAGTATGAAAGGTAAACAAACAATATTTAATAAAATCGTGCAAAACAGTTAAATTTTGAACGTTCTCAATAATCCACGGAACTTGACCCAGACGAATGTCTAGACCCATGCATTTGTACGGTAAATTTGCTAAGCGTAATAATAACTACATGTTAGTATGAATGAAATACAAACTTTCTCTAATAAAACCGTGAAAAGCTGCTAATTTTTTTGAATGTTTTCTCAAAATTAAATGAAACTTGACCAAAAAAACATAAGTTTATACCCATGCATTTGTGTTGTAAATTTTCTAGGCATAACAATAACTGCAAGTTAGTATGAAAGGGAAACAAACTTTCTTTAATTAACCGTGCAAAAGAGTTAAATTTTGAACGTCCTCAGAATTCCACGAAATTTGACCCAGACATTGGTATAGGCCTATGCATTTGGGTGGTAAATTTGCTAAGCGTAATAATAACTACAAGTTAGTATGAAAGGGAGACAAACTTTAATTAATAAAATCGTGCAAAACACCTAAATATTGATCGTTCTAAGAATTGCATGAAACTTGAGCCAAATGTAAGTCTAGACCCATGCCTTTGTGTCGTAAATTGGCTAAGCGTAATAATAACTACAAGTTCGTATGAAAGAAAAACAAACCTTCTTTAATAAAACCGTGCAAAAGAGCTAAATTTTGAACGTTGTCAGAATTCCACGAAACTTGACGCAAATGAAAACCTGGAACCATGCATTTGTGTGGTATATTTGCTAACCATAATAATAACTACAAGTTAATATGAAAGGTAAACAAACTTTGTTCAATAAAACTGTGCAAAATAGCTAAACTATGAACGTTTTCAAAAATCCACGAAACTTGACCCAAATAAAGGTCTAGACTCATGCATTTGTGTGGTAAATTTGCTAGGCGTAATAATAACTACATGTTAGTATGAATGGAAAACAAACATTGTTTAATAAAACCGTGTAAAACAGTTATATATTGAACGCTCTCATAATTACACGTAACTTGACCAAGCGTAGATCTAAACCTATGCATTAGTGTGGTAAATTTGCTAAACGTAATAGTAACTACAATTTAGTATGAAAGGGAAACGTACTTTAACAAAACCGTGTAAAACAACTACATTTTGAACGTTCTCAGAATTCCATGAAACTTGACCCAAACGTAGGTCCATGCATTTGTGTAGTAAATTTGTTAAGCGTAGTAATAAGTACAACTTGACCCGAACGTAGGTCTAGTCCCATGCATTTGTATGGTAAATTTCCTAAGCTTAATAATAACTACAATTTAGTATGTAAGTGAAATATACTTCTTTAAATAAAACCATGCAAAACAACTAAATTTTGAACGTTTTCAGAATTCCATGAAATTTGACCCAAACGTAGACCCATGCATTAGTGTGGTAAATTTGCTAAGCGTACTAATAACTACAAGTTAGTATGGAAGGGATGCATCCTTCCTGTAATAAAACCATGAAAAAGAGCTAAATTTTGAACGTTTTCAGAATTCCACGAAACTTCACCCAAACGTAGGTCTAGACCGAAGGATAGTATGAAAAGGAAACGTACTTACTGTAATAAAACTGCAAAACGTCAAAATTTTGGACGTTCTCAGAATTACACGAAACTTGACCCTAACGTAGGTCTTGACCCATGCATGTGTGTGGTAAATTTGTTAAGCGTAATAATAACTACAATTTAGTATGAAAGGAAAATAAACTTTATTTAATAAAATTGTGCAAAACAGCTGAAATTTCAACGTACTATGAATTCCACGAAACTTGACCCAAACGTAAGTTTAGACCCACGTATTTGTGTGGTAAATTTGCAAATAATAACTACATGTTAATATGAAAAGGCAACAAACTTTTTTTAAACTTATATCATTCTCAGATTCCATGAAACTTGTCCCAAACTTAAATCTAGACCCATGTGTTTATAAGGTAAATTTATAAGCGTAGTAATAATTGTAAGTTAGTATGAAAGAAAAACAAATTTTCTTTATAAAAATCGTGCAAAAGAGCTAAATTTTGAACGTTCTCAGAATTTCACGAAACATGACGCAAACGTCGATCTAGACCCATGCATTTGTGTGGTAAATTTACTAAGCATAATAATAAATACAAGTTAGTATGAAAGGTAAACAAACTTTATTTAATAAAATCGTGCAAAACAGCTAAATTTTGAACGTTCTCAAAAATCCACGGAACTTGATCCAGACGAATGTCTAGACCCATGCATTTGTACGGTAAATTTGCTAAGCGTAATAATAACTGCATGTTAGTATGAATGAAATACAAACTTTCTCTGATAAAACCGTGCAAAGCTGCTAATTTTTGTGAAAGTTTTCTCAAAATTCCATGAAACTTGACCCAAAAATGAAAGTTTATACCCATGCATTTGTGTTGTAAATTTTCTAGGCATAACAATAACTGCAAGGTAGTATGAAAGGGAAGCAAACTTTCTTTAATAAAACCGTGCAAAAGAGTTAAATTTTGAACGTTTTCAGAATTCCACGAAATTTGACCCAGACATTGGTCTAGGCCTATGCATTTGGGTGGTAAATTTGCTAAGCGTAATAATAACTACAAGTTAGTATGAAAGGGAAACAAACATTTATTTAATAAAATCGTGCAAAACAGCTAAATATTGATCGTTCTAAGAATTGCATGAAACTTGAGCCAAATGTAAGTGTAGACCCATGCATTTGTGTCGTAAATTGGCTAAGCGTAATAATAACTACAAGTTCGTATGAAAGAAAAACAAACCTTCTTTAATAAAATCGTGCAAAAGAGCTAAATTTTGAACGTTGTCAGAATTCCACGAAACATGACGCAAACGTAAACCTGGACCCATGCATTCGTGTGGTATATTTGCTAACCATAATAATAACTACAAGTTAATATGAAAGGTAAACAAACTTTATTTAATAAAACTGTGCAAAAAGCTAAACTATGAACATTTTCAAAAATCCATGAAACTTGACCCAAATAAAGGTCTAGACTCATGCATTTATGTGGTAAATTTGCTAGGCGTAATAATAACTACATGTTAGTATGAATGGAAAACAAACATTGTTTAATCAAACCGTGTAAAAAAGTTATATATTGAACGTTCTCAGAATTACACGTAACTTGACCAAACGTAGATCTAGACCTATGCATTAGTGTGGTAAATTTGCTAAACGTAATAATAACTACAAGTTAGTATGAAAGGAAAACGTACTTTAATAAAACCGTGTAAATCAACTAAATTTTGAACGTTCTCAGAATTCCACGAAACTTGACCCAAACGTAGGTCCATGCATTTGTGTAGTAAATTTGTTAAGCGTAATAATAAGTACAACTTGACCCAAACGTAGGTCTAGTCCCGTACATTTGTATGGGAAATTACCTAAGCCTAATAATAACTACAATTTAGTATGTAAGTGAAATATACTTCTTTAAATAAAACCATGCAAAACAACTAAATTTTGAACGTTCTCAGAATTCCATGAAACTTGACCTAAACGTAGACCCGTGCATTAGTGTGGTAAATTTGTTAAGCGTACTAATAACTACAAGTTAGTATGGAAGGGATGCATCCTTCCTGTAATAAAACCGTGCAAAAGAGCTAAATTTTGAACGTTCTCAGAATTCCACGAAACTTCACCCAAACGTAGGTCTAGACCGAAGGATAGTATGAAAAGGAAACGTACTTACTTTAATAAAACTGCAAAACGTCTAAATTTTGGACGTTCTCAGAATTCCACGAAACTTGACCCTAACGTAGGTCTTGACCCATGCATTTGTGTTGTAAATTTGTTAAGCGTAATAATAACTACAAGTTAGTATGAAAGGAAAATAAACTTTATTTAATAAAATTGTGCAAAACAGCTGAAATTTCAACGTACTCTGAATTCCACGAAACTTGACCCAAACGTAAGTTTAGACCCACACATTTGTGTGGTAAATTTGCAAATAATAACTACATGTTAATATGAAAAGGAAACAAACGTTTTTTAATAAAACCATGCCAAACAACTAAATTTTGAACGTTCTCATAATTGCACAAAACTTGACCCAAACGTTGGTCTAGACTCATGCATTTGTGTCTTAAATTTTTTAAATGTAATAATAACTACAGATTAGTATAAAAGGGAAACAAATTTTATTTAATAAAATCGTGCAAAACAATTAGATCTTGAACGTTTTCACAATTTCAGAAAACTTGACCCAAACGTAAGTCTAGACCCAAAGATTTCTGTGGTAAATTTATTAAGTGTAATAATAACTACATGTTAGTATGAAAGGGAAACAAACTTTCAATAATAAAACCGTGCAAAATAGCAAAATTGTGAATGTTTTCTCAAAGTTCCACGAAACTTGACCCAAATTTTGGACGTTCTCAGAATTCCACGAAATTGACCCTAACGTAGGTCTAGACCCATGCATTTGTGTGTTAAATTTGTTAAGCGTAATTATAACTACAAGTTAGTTTGAAAGGGAATCAATCTTTATTTAATAAAATCGTGCAAAACAGTTAAATTTTGAACATTCTCACAATTTCACAAAACATGACCCAAACATAAGTCTAGACCCATGCATTTGTATGGTAAATTTGCTAAACGTAATAATAACTATATGTTAGTATGAAAGAGTAACAAATTTTGTTTACTAGAACCGTGCAAAATAGCTAATTGAATGTTTTCTCAAAATTGCACGAAACTTTGCCCAAACGTAAATCTAGACCCATGCATTTGTGTGGTAAATTTGCTAAGGGTCATAATAACTACAAGTTAGTATGAATGGGAAACAAACTTTCTTTGATAAAACCGTATGAAACAGCTAAATTTTGAATGTTCTCAAAATTCCACGATACTGGACCCAAACATAGGTCTAGTCCCATGTATTTGTGTGTTAAATTTACTAAGCGTAATAATAACTACATGTTAGTATGAAAGGAAAACAAACTTTTTTTAATTAAATCGTGCAAAACAACTAAATGTTGAACGTTATGAGAATTCCACTAAACTTGTCCCATACATAGGTCTGGACCCATGCATTTGTATTGTAAATTTGTTAAGCGTAATAATAACTACAAGTTAGTATGAAAGATAAACAAACTTTCTTTAATAAAACCGTGCAAAACTGCTAAAGTTTGAACGTTTTCAGAATTCCACGAAACATGACCCAAGCATAGGTATAGAACCATGTAATAGTGTGGTAAATTTGCTACGTGTAATAATAACTTCAAGTTAGTATGAAATGTAAACATACTTTCTTTAATAAAACCGTGCAAAACAGCTAAATTTTGAAAGTTCTCAGAATTCCACAAAATTTGACCCAAACGCAAGTCTAGACTCATGCATTTGTGTGGTAAATTTGTTAAGCGTAGTAATAATTACATGTTAGTATGAAAGGAAAACAAACTTTCTTTAATAATAACGTGCAAAACAACTAAATTTTGAAAGTTTTCTCAGAATTCAACGAAACTTGATCCAAACGTAAGTCTAGAACCATGCATTTGTGTGGTAAATTTGATAAGCGTAATAATAACTACAAGTTAGTATGAAAGGGACACAAACATTTATTTAATAAAATCGTGCAAAACAGCAAAATTTTGAACGTTATCAGAATTTCAAGAAACTTGACCTAAACGTAGGTCTGGACCCATGCATTTATGTGGTAAATTTGCTAAGCGTAATAACAACTGCAAGTTAGTATAAAAGGAAAACAAACTTGCTTTAATAAAACCGTACAAAACAGCTCAATTTTGAACGTTTTCAGAATCCACGAAACAGGATCCAAACGTAAGGCTTGGAAGCATACTTTGTTTAATAAAACCGTCCAAAACAACTAAATTTTGTACGTTCTCAGAATTCCACAAAACTTGACCCAAATGTAGGTCTAGAACCATGCATTTTTGTGGTAAATTTTCTAAGCGTAATAATAACTAAAAGTTAGTATGAAAGGGAAACAAACATTAATTAATAAAATCGTGCAAAACAACTAAATTTATATCATTCTCAGATTCCATGAAACTTGTCCCAAACTTAAATCCAGACCCATGTGTTTGTAAGGTAAATTTGCTAAGCGTAGTAATAACTGTAAGTTAGTATGAAAGAAAAACAAATTTTCTTTATAAAAACCGTGCAAAAGAGCTAAATTTTGAAAGTTCTCAGAATTTCACGAAACATGACGCAAACGTAGATCTAGACCCATGCATTTGTGTGGTAAATTTGCTAAGCATAATAATAACTACAAGTTAGTATGAAAGGTAAACAAACAATATTTAATAAAATCGTGCAAAACAGTTAAATTTTGAACGTTCTCAATAATCCACGGAACTTGACCCAGACGAATGTCTAGACCCATGCATTTGTACGGTAAATTTGCTAAGCGTAATAATAACTACATGTTAGTATGAATGAAATACAAACTTTCTCTAATAAAACCGTGAAAAGCTGCTAATTTTTTTGAATGTTTTCTCAAAATTAAATGAAACTTGACCAAAAAAACATAAGTTTATACCCATGCATTTGTGTTGTAAATTTTTTAGGCATAACAATACCTGCAAGTTAGTATGAAAGGGAAACAAACTTTCTTTAATAAACCGTGCAAAAGAGTTAAATTTTGAACGTCCTCAGAATTCCACGAAATTTGACCCAGACATTGGTATAGGCCTATGCATTTGGGTGGTAAATTTGCTAAGCGTAATAATAACTACAAGTTAGTATGAAAGGGAGACAAACTTTAATTAATAAAATCGTGCAAAACACCTAAATATTGATCGTTCTAAGAATTGCATGAAACTTGAGCCAAATGTAAGTCTAGACCCATGCATTTGTGTCGTAAATTTGCTAAGCGTAATAATAACTACAAGTTCGTATGAAAGAAAAACAAACCTTCTTTAATAAAACCGTGCAAAAGAGCTAAATTTTGAACGTTGTCAGAATTCCACAAAACTTGACGCAAATGTAAACCTGGAACCATGCATTTGTGTGGTATATTTGCTAACCATAATAATAACTACAAGTTAATATGAAAGGTAAACAAACTTTGTTCAATAAAACTGTGCAAAATAGCTAAACTATGAACGTTTTCAAAAATCCACGAAACTTGACCCAAATAAAGGTCTAGACTCATGCATTTGTGTGGTAAATTTGCTAGGCGTAATAATAACTACATGTTAGTATGAATGGAAAACAAACATTGTTTAATAAAACCGTGTAAAACAGTTATATATTGAAAGCTCTCATAATTACACGTAACTTGACCAAGCGTAGATCTAAACCTATGCATTAGTGTGGTAAATTTGCTAAACGTAATAGTAACTACAATTTAGTATGAAAGGGAAACGTACTTTAACAAAACCGTGTAAAACAACTAAATTTTGAACGTTCTCAGAATTCCATGAAACTTGACCCAAATGTAGGTCCATGCATTTGTGTAGTAAATTTGTTAAGCGTAGTAATAAGTACAACTTGACCCGAATGTAGGTCTAGTCCCATGCATTTGTATGGTAAATTTCCTAAGCTTAATAATAACTACAATTTAGTATGTAAGTGAAATATACTTCTTTAAATAAAACCATGCAAAACAACTAAATTTTGAACGTTTTCAGAATTCCATGAAATTTGACCCAAACGTAGACCCATGCATTAGTGTGGTAAATTTGCTAAGCGTACTAATAACTACAAGTTAGTATGGAAGGGATGCATCCTTCCTGTAATAAAACCATGAAAAAGAGCTAAATTTTGAACGTTTTCAGAATTCCACGAAACTTCACCCAAACGTAGGTCTAGACCGAAGGATAGTATGAAAAGGAAACGTACTTACTGTAATAAAACTGCAAAACGTCAAAATTTTGGACGTTCTCAGAATTACACGAAACTTGACCCTAACGTAGGTCTTGACCCATGCATGTGTGTGGTAAATTTGTTAAGCGTAATAATAACTACAATTTAGTATGAAAGGAAAATAAACTTTATTTAATAAAATTGTGCAAAACAGCTGAAATTTCAACGTACTATGAATTCCACGAAACTTGACCCAAACGTAAGTTTAGACCCACGTATTTGTGTGGTAAATTTGCAAATAATAACTACATGTTAATATGAAAAGGCAACAAACTTTTTTTAAACTTATATCATTCTCAGATTCCATGAAACTTGTCCCAAACTTAAATCTAGACCCATGTGTTTATAAGGTAAATTTATAAGCGTAGTAATAATTGTAAGTTAGTATGAAAGAAAAACAAATTTTCTTTATAAAAATCGTGCAAAAGAGCTAAATTTTGAACGTTCTCAGAATTTCACGAAACATGACGCAAACGTCGATCTAGACCCATGCATTTGTGTGGTAAATTTACTAAGCATAATAATAAATACAAGTTAGTATGAAAGGTAAACAAACTTTATTTAATAAAATCGTGCAAAACAGCTAAATTTTGAACGTTCTCAAAAATCCACGGAACTTGATCCAGACGAATGTCTAGACCCATGCATTTGTACGGTAAATTTGCTAAGCGTAATAATAACTGCATGTTAGTATGAATGAAATACAAACTTTCTCTGATAAAACCGTGCAAAGCTGCTAATTTTTGTGAAAGTTTTCTCAAAATTCCATGAAACTTGACCCAAAAATGAAAGTTTATACCCATGCATTTGTGTTGTAAATTTTCTAGGCATAACAATAACTGCAAGGTAGTATGAAAGGGAAGCAAACTTTCTTTAATAAAACCGTGCAAAAGAGTTAAATTTTGAACGTTTTCAGAATTCCACGAAATTTGACCCAGACATTGGTCTAGGCCTATGCATTTGGGTGGTAAATTTGCTAAGCGTAATAATAACTACAAGTTAGTATGAAAGGGAAACAAACATTTATTTAATAAAATCGTGCAAAACAGCTAAATATTGATCGTTCTAAGAATTGCATGAAACTTGAGCCAAATGTAAGTGTAGACCCATGCATTTGTGTCGTAAATTGGCTAAGCGTAATAATAACTACAAGTTCGTATGATAGAAAAACAAACCTTCTTTAATAAAATCGTGCAAAAGAGCTAAATTTTGAACGTTGTCAGAATTCCACGAAACATGACGCAAACGTAAACCTGGACCCATGCATTCGTGTGGTATATTTGCTAACCATAATAATAACTACAAGTTAATATGAAAGGTAAACAAACTTTATTTAATAAAACTGTGCAAAAAGCTAAACTATGAACATTTTCAAAAATCCATGAAACTTGACCCAAATAAAGGTCTAGACTCATGCATTTATGTGGTAAATTTGCTAGGCGTAATAATAACTACATGTTAGTATGAATGGAAAACAAACATTGTTTAATCAAACCGTGTAAAAAAGTTATATATTGAACGTTCTCAGAATTACACGTAACTTGACCAAACGTAGATCTAGACCTATGCATTAGTGTGGTAAATTTGCTAAACGTAATAATAACTACAAGTTAGTATGAAAGGAAAACGTACTTTAATAAAACCGTGTAAAACAACTAAATTTTGAACGTTCTCAGAATTCCACGAAACTTGCCCAAACGTAGGTCCATGCATTTGTGTAGTAAATTTGTTAAGCGTAATAATAAGTACAACTTGACCCAAACGTAGGTCTAGTCCCATACATTTGTATGGGAAATTACCTAAGCCTAATAATAACTACAATTTAGTATGTAAGTGAAATATACTTCTTTAAATAAAACCATGCAAAACAACTAAATTTTGAACGTTCTCAGAATTCCATGAAACTTGACCTAAACGTAGACCCATGCATTAGTGTGGTAAATTTGTTAAGCGTACTAATAACTACAAGTTAGTATGGAAGGGATGCATCCTTCCTGTAATAAAACCGTGCAAAAGAGCTAAATTTTGAACGTTCTCAGAATTCCACGAAACTTCACCCAAACGTAGGTCTAGACCGAAGGATAGTATGAAAAGGAAACGTACTTACTTTAATAAGACTGCAAAACGTCTAAATTTTGGACGTTCTCAGAATTCCACGAAACTTGACCCTAACGTAGGTCTTGACCCATGCATTTGTGTTGTAAATTTGTTAAGCGTAATAATAACTACAAGTTAGTATGAAAGGAAAATAAACTTTATTTAATAAAATTGTGCAAAACAGCTGAAATTTCAACGTACTCTGAATTCCACGAAACTTGACCCAAACGTAAGTTTAGACCCACACATTTGTGTGGTAAATTTGCAAATAATAACTACATGTTAATATGAAAAGGAAACAAACGTTTTTTAATAAACCATGCCAAACAGCTAAATTTTGAACGTTCTCATAATTGCACAAAACTTGACCCAAACGTTGGTCTAGACTCATGCATTTGTGTCTTAAATTTTTTAAATGTAATAATAACTACAGATTAGTATAAAAGGGAAACAAATTTTATTTAATAAAATCGTGCAAAACAATTAGATTTTGAACGTTTTCACAATTTCAGAAAACTTGACCCAAACGTAAGTCTAGACCCAAAGATTTCTGTGGTAATTTTATTAAGTGTAATAATAACTACATGTTAGTATGAAAGGGAAACAAACTTTCAATAATAAAACCGTGCAAAATAGCAAAATTGTGAATGTTTTCTCAAAGTTCCACGAAACTTGACCCAAATTTTGGACGTTCTCAGAATTCCACGAAATTGACCCTAACGTAGGTCTAGACCCATGCATTTGTGTGTTAAATTTGTTAAGCGTAATTATAACTACAAGTTAGTTTGAAAGGGAAACAATCTTTATTTAATAAAATCGTGCAAAACAGTTAAATTTTGAACATTCTCACAATTTCACAAAACATGACCCAAACATAAGTCTAGACCCATGCATTTGTATGGTAAATTTGCTAAACGTAATAATAACTATATGTTAGTATGAAAGAGTAACAAATTTTGTTTACTAGAACCGTGCAAAATAGCTAATTGAATGTTTTCTCAAAATTGCACGAAACTTTGCCCAAACGTAAATCTAGACCCATGCATTTGTGTGGTAAATTTGCTAAGGGTCATAATAACTACAAGTTAGTATGAATGGGAAACAAACTTTCTTTGATAAAACCGTGCGAAACAGCTAAATTTTGAATTTTCTCAAAATTCTACGATACTGGACCCAAACATAGGTCTAGTCCCATGTATTTGTGTGTTAAATTTACTAAGCGTAATAATAACTACATGTTAGTATGAAAGGAAAACAAACTTTTTTTAATTAAATCGTGCAAAACAACTAAATTTTGAACGTTTTGAGAATTCCACTAAACTTGTCCCAAACATAGGTCTGGACCCATGCATTTGTATTGTAAATTTGTTAAGCGTAATAATAACTACAAGTTAGTAAGAAAGAGAAACAAACTTTCTTTAATAAAACCGTGCAAAACTGCTAAAGTTTGAACGTTTTCAGAATTCCATGAAACATGACCCAAACATAGGTATAGAACCATGTAATAGTGTGGTAAATTTGCTACGTGTAATAATAACTTCAAGTTAGTATGAAATGTAAACATACTTTCTTTAATAAAACCGTGCAAAACAGCTAAATTTTGAAAGTTCTAAGAATTCCACAAAATTTGACCCAAACGTAAGTCTAGACTCATGCATTTGTGTGGTAAATTTGTTAAGCGTAGTAATAATTACGTGTTAGTATGAAAGGAAAACAAACTTTTTTTAAAAAAACCGTGCAAAACAACTAAATTTTGAAAGTTTTCTCCAAATTCAACGAAACTTGATCCAAATGTAAGTCTAGAACCATGCATTTGTGTGGTAAATTTGATAAGCGTAATAATAACTACAAGTTAGTATGAAAGGGAAACAAACATTTATTTAATAAAATCATGCAAAACAACAAAATTTTGAACGTTATCAGAATTTCAAGAAACTTGACCTAAACGTAGGTCTAGACCCATGCATTTATGTGGTAAATTTGCTAAGCGTAATAACAACTGCAAGTTAGTATAAAAGGAAAACAAACTTGCTTTAATAAAACCGTACAAAACAGCTCAATTTTGAATGTTTTCAGAATCCACGAAACAGGATCCAAACGTAAGGCTTGGAAGCATACTTTATTTAATAAAACCGTCCGAAACAACTAAATTTTGTACGTTCTCAGAATTCCACAAAACTTGACCCAAATGTAGGTCTAGAACCATGCATTTTTGTGGTAAATTTTCTAAACGTAATAATAACTCAAGTTAGTATGAAAGGGAAACAAACATTAATTAATAAAATCGTGCAAAACAACTAAATTTATATCATTCTCAGATTCCATGAAACTTGTCCCAAACTTAAATCCAGACCCATGTGTTTGTAAGGTAAATTTGCTAAGCGTAGTAATAACTGTAAGTTAGTATGAAAGAAAAATAAATTTTCTTTATAAAAACCGTGCAAAAGAGCTAAATTTTGAAAGTTCTCAGAATTTCACGAAACATGACGCAAACGTAGATCTAGACCCATGCATTTGTGTGGTAAATTTGCTAAGCATAATAATAACTACAAGTTAGTATGAAAGGTAAACAAACAATATTTAATAAAATCGTGCAAAACAGTTAAATTTTGAACGTTCTCAATAATCCACGGAACTTGACCCAGACGAATGTCTAGACCCATGCATTTGTACGGTAAATTTGCTAAGCGTAATAATAACTACATGTTAGTATGAATGAAATACAAACTTTCTCTAATAAAACCGTGAAAAGCTGCTAATTTTTTTGAATGTTTTCTCAAAATTAAATGAAACTTGACCAAAAAAACATAAGTTTATACCCATGCATTTGTGTTGTAAATTTTCTAGGCATAACAATACCTGCAAGTTAGTATGAAAGGGAAACAAACTTTCTTTAATAAACCGTGCAAAAGAGTTAAATTTTGAACGTCCTCAGAATTCCACGAAATTTGACCCAGACATTGGTATAGGCCTATGCATTTGGGTGGTAAATTTGCTAAGCGTAATAATAACTACAAGTTAGTATGAAAGGGAGACAAACTTTAATTAATAAAATCGTGCAAAACACCTAAATATTGATCGTTCTAAGAATTGCATGAAACTTGAGCCAAATGTAAGTCTAGACCCATGCATTTGTGTCGTAAATTGGCTAAGCGTAATAATAACTACAAGTTCGTATGAAAGAAAAACAAACCTTCTTTAATAAAACCGTGCAAAAGAGCTAAATTTTGAACGTTGTCAGAATTCCACGAAACTTGACGCAAATGTAAACCTGGAACCATGCATTTGTGTGGTATATTTGCTAACCATAATAATAACTACAAGTTAATATGAAAGGTAAACAAACTTTGTTCAATAAAACTGTGCAAAATAGCTAAACTATGAACGTTTTCAAAAATCCACGAAACTTGACCCAAATAAAGGTCTAGACTCATGCATTTGTGTGGTAAATTTGCTAGGCGTAATAATAACTACATGTTAGTATGAATGGAAAACAAACATTGTTTAATAAAACCGTGTAAAACAGTTATATATTGAACGCTCTCATAATTACACGTAACTTGACCAAGCGTAGATCTAAACCTATGCATTAGTGTGGTAAATTTGCTAAACGTAATAGTAACTACAATTTAGTATGAAAGGGAAACGTACTTTAACAAAACCGTGTAAAACAACTAAATTTTGAACGTTCTCAGAATTCCATGAAACTTGACCCAAACGTAGGTCCATGCATTTGTGTAGTAAATTTGTTAAGCGTAGTAATAAGTACAACTTGACCCGAACGTAGGTCTAGTCCCATGCATTTATATGGTAAATTTCCTAAGCTTAATAATAACTACAATTTAGTATGTAAGTGAAATATACTTCTTTAAATAAAACCATGCAAAACAACTAAATTTTGAACGTTTTCAGAATTCCATGAAATTTGACCCAAACGTAGACCCATGCATTAGTGTGGTAAATTTGCTAAGCGTACTAATAACTACAAGTTAGTATGGAAGGGATGCATCCTTCCTGTAATAAAACCATGAAAAAGAGCTAAATTTTGAACGTTTTCAGAATTCCACGAAACTTCACCCAAACGTAGGTCTAGACCGAAGGATAGTATGAAAAGGAAACGTACTTACTGTAATAAAACTGCAAAACGTCAAAATTTTGGACGTTCTCAGAATTCCACGAAACTTGACCCTAACGTAGGTCTTGACCCATGCATGTGTGTGGTAAATTTGTTAAGCGTAATAATAACTACAATTTAGTATGAAAGGAAAATAAACTTTATTTAATAAAATTGTGCAAAACAGCTGAAATTTCAACGTACTATGAATTCCACGAAACTTGACCCAAACGTAAGTTTAGACCCACGTATTTGTGTGGTAAATTTGCAAATAATAACTACATGTTAATATGAAAAGGCAACAAACTTTTTTTAAACTTATATCATTCTCAGATTCCATGAAACTTGTCCCAAACTTAAATCTAGACCCATGTGTTTATAAGGTAAATTTATAAGCGTAGTAATAATTGTAAGTTAGTATGAAAGAAAAACAAATTTTCTTTATAAAAATCGTGCAAAAGAGCTAAATTTTGAACGTTCTCAGAATTTCACGAAACATGACGCAAACGTCGATCTAGACCCATGCATTTGTGTGGTAAATTTACTAAGCATAATAATAAATACAAGTTAGTATGAAAGGTAAACAAACTTTATTTAATAAAATCGTGCAAAACAGCTAAATTTTGAACGTTCTCAAAAATCCACGGAACTTGATCCAGACGAATGTCTAGACCCATGCATTTGTACGGTAAATTTGCTAAGCGTAATAATAACTGCATGTTAGTATGAATGAAATACAAACTTTCTCTGATAAAACCGTGCAAAGCTGCTAATTTTTGTGAAAGTTTTCTCAAAATTCCATGAAACTTGACCCAAAAATGAAAGTTTATACCCATGCATTTGTGTTGTAAATTTTCTAGGCATAACAATAACTGCAAGGTAGTATGAAAGGGAAGCAAACTTTCTTTAATAAAACCGTGCAAAAGAGTTAAATTTTGAACGTTTTCAGAATTCCACGAAATTTGACCCAGACATTGGTCTAGGCCTATGCATTTGGGTGGTAAATTTGCTAAGCGTAATAATAACTACAAGTTAGTATGAAAGGGAAACAAACATTTATTTAATAAAATCGTGCAAAACAGCTAAATATTGATCGTTCTAAGAATTGCATGAAACTTGAGCCAAATGTAAGTGTAGACCCATGCATTTGTGTCGTAAATTGGCTAAGCGTAATAATAACTACAAGTTCGTATGAAAGAAAAACAAACCTTCTTTAATAAAATCGTGCAAAAGAGCTAAATTTTGAACGTTGTCAGAATTCCACGAAACATGACGCAAACGTAAACCTGGACCCATGCATTCGTGTGGTATATTTGCTAATCATAATAATAACTACAAGTTAATATGAAAGGTAAACAAACTTTATTTAATAAAACTGTGCAAAAAGCTAAACTATGAACATTTTCAAAAATCCATGAAACTTGACCCAAATAAAGGTCTAGACTCATGCATTTATGTGGTAAATTTGCTAGGCGTAATAATAACTACATGTTAGTATGAATGGAAAACAAACATTGTTTAATCAAACCGTGTAAAAAAGTTATATATTGAACGTTCTCAGAATTACACGTAACTTGACCAAACGTAGATCTAGACCTGTGCATTAGTGTGGTAAATTTGCTAAACGTAATAATAACTACAAGTTAGTATGAAAGGAAAACGTACTTTAATAAAACCGTGTAAAACAACTAAATTTTGAACGTTCTCAGAATTCCACGAAACTTGACCCAAACGTAGGTCCATGCATTTGTGTAGTAAATTTGTTAAGCGTAATAATAAGTACAACTTGACCCAAACGTAGGTCTAGTCCCATACATTTGTATGGGAAATTACCTAAGCCTAATAATAACTACAATTTAGTATGTAAGTGAAATATACTTCTTTAAATAAAACCATGCAAAACAACTAAATTTTGAACGTTCTCAGAATTCCATGAAACTTGACCTAAACGTAGACCCATGCATTAGTGTGGTAAATTTGTTAAGCGTACTAATAACTACAAGTTAGTATGGAAGGGATGCATCCTTCCTGTAATAAAACCGTGCAAAAGAGCTAAATTTTGAACGTTCTCAGAATTCCACGAAACTTCACCCAAACGTAGGTCTAGACCGAAGGATAGTATGAAAAGGAAACGTACTTACTTTAATAAAACTGCAAAACGTCTAAATTTTGGACGTTCTCAGAATTCCACGAAACTTGACCCTAACGTAGGTCTTGACCCATGCATTTGTGTTGTAAATTTGTTAAGCGTAATAATAACTACAAGTTAGTATGAAAGGAAAATAAACTTTATTTAATAAAATTGTGCAAAACAGCTGAAATTTCAACGTACTCTGAATTCCACGAAACTTGACCCAAACGTAAGTTTAGACCCACACATTTGTGTGGTAAATTTGCAAATAATAACTACATGTTAATATGAAAAGGAAACAAACGTTTTTTAATAAAACCATGCCAAACAGCTAAATTTTGAACGTTCTCATAATTGCACAAAACTTGACCCAAACGTTGGTCTAGACTCATGCATTTGTGTCTTAAATTTTTTAAATGTAATAATAACTACAGATTAGTATAAAAGGGAAACAAATTTTATTTAATAAAATCGTGCAAAACAATTAGATTTTGAACGTTTTCACAATTTCAGAAAACTTGACCCAAACGTAAGTCTAGACCCAAAGATTTCTGTGGTAAATTTATTAAGTGTAATAATAACTACATGTTAGTATGAAAGGGAAACAAACTTTCAATAATAAAACCGTGCAAAATAGCAAAATTGTGAATGTTTTCTCAAAGTTCCACGAAACTTGACCCAAATTTTGGACGTTCTCAGAATTCCACGAAATTGACCCTAACGTAGGTCTAGACCCATGCATTTGTGTGTTAAATTTGTTAAGCGTAATTATAACTACAAGTTAGTTTGAAAGGGAAACAATCTTTATTTAATAAAATCGTGCAAAACAGTTAAATTTTGAACATTCTCACAATTTCACAAAACATGACCCAAACATAAGTCTAGACCCATGCATTTGTATGGTAAATTTGCTAAACGTAATAATAACTATATGTTAGTATGAAAGAGTAACAAATTTTGTTTACTAGAACCGTGCAAAATAGCTAATTGAATGTTTTCTCAAAATTGCACGAAACTTTGCCCAAACGTAAATCTAGACCCATGCATTTGTGTGGTAAATTTGCTAAGGGTCATAATAACTACAAGTTAGTATGAATGGGAAACAAACTTTCTTTGATAAAACCGTATGAAACAGCTAAATTTTGAATGTTCTCAAAATTCCACGATACTGGACCCAAACATAGGTCTAGTCCCATGTATTTGTGTGTTAAATTTACTAAGCGTAATAATAACTACATGTTAGTATGAAAGGAAAACAAACTTTTTTTAATTAAATCGTGCAAAACAACTAAATGTTGAACGTTATGAGAATTCCACTAAACTTGTCCCATACATAGGTCTGGACCCATGCATTTGTATTGTAAATTTGTTAAGCGTAATAATAACTACAAGTTAGTATGAAAGATAAACAAACTTTCTTTAATAAAACCGTGCAAAACTGCTAAAGTTTGAACGTTTTCAGAATTCCACGAAACATGACCCAAGCATAGGTATAGAACCATGTAATAGTGTGGTAAATTTGCTACGTGTAATAATAACTTCAAGTTAGTATGAAATGTAAACATACTTTCTTTAATAAAACCGTGCAAAACAGCTAAATTTTGAAAGTTCTCAGAATTCCACAAAATTTGACCCAAACGCAAGTCTAGACTCATGCATTTGTGTGGTAAATTTGTTAAGCGTAGTAATAATTACATGTTAGTATGAAAGGAAAATAAACTTTCTTTAATAATACCGTGCAAAACAACTGAATTTTGAAAGTTTTCTCAGAACTCCACGAAACTTGATCCAAACGCAAGCCTAGAACCATGCATTTGTGTGGTAAATTTGATAAGCGTAATAATAACTACAAGTTAGTATGAAAGGGACACAAACATTTATTTAATAAAATCGTGCAAAACAGCAAAATTTTGAACGTTATCAGAATTTCAAGAAACTTGACCTAAACGTAGGTCTAGACCCATGCATTTATGTGGTAAATTTGCTAAGCGTAATAACAACTGCAAGTTAGTATAAAAGGAAAACAAACTTGATTTAATAAAACCGTACAAAATAGCTCAATTTTGAACGTTTTCAGAATCCACGAAACACGATCCAAACGTAAGGGTTGGAAGCATACTTTATTTAATAAAACCGTCCGAAACAACTAAATTTTGTACGTTCTCTGAATTCAACGAAACTTGACCCAAATGTAGGTCCAAAACCATGCATTTGTGTGGTAAATTTTCTAAGCGTAATAATAACTAAAAGTTAGTATGAAAGCGAAACAAACATTAATTAATTAAATCGTGCAAAACAACTAAATTTATATCATTCTCAGATTCCATGAAAATTGTCCCAAAGATAAGTCTAGACCCATGTGTTTGTAAGGTAAATTTGCTAAGCGTAGTAATAACTGTAAGTTAGTATGAAAGAAAAACAAATTTTGTTTATAAAAACCGTGCAAAAGAGCTAAATTTTGAACGTTCTCAGAATTTCACGAAACATGACGCAAACGTAGATCTAGACCCATGCATTTGTGTGGTAAATTTGCTAAGCATAATAATAACTACAAGTTAGTATGAAAGATAAACAAACTTTATTTAATAAAATCGTGCAAAACAGCTAAATTTTGAACGTTATCAAAAATCCACGGAACTTGACCCAGACGAATGTCTAGACCCATGCATTTGTTCGGTAAATTTGCTAAGCGTAATAATAACTACAAGTTAGTATGAATGAAATACAAACTTTCTCTAATAAAACCGTGCAAAGCTGCTAATTTTTTTGAAAGTTTTCTCAAAATTCCATGAAACTTGACCCAAAAACGAAAGTTTATACCCATGCATTTGTGTTGTAAATTTTCTAGGCATAACAATAACTGCAAGGTAGTATGAAAGGGAAGCAAACTTTCTTTAATAAAACCGTGCAAAAGAGTTAAATTTTGAACGTTTTCAGAATTCCACGAAATTTGACCCAGACATTGGTCTAGGCCTATGCATTTGGGTGGTAAATTTGCTAAGCGTAATAATAACTACAAGTTAGTATGAAAGGGAAACAAACATTTATTTAATAAAATCGTGCAAAACAGCTAAATATTGATCGTTCTAAGAATTGCATGAAATTTGAGCCAAATGTAAGTCTAGACCCATGCATTTGTGTCGAAAATTGGCTAAGCGTAATAATAACTACAAGTTCGTATGAAAGAAAAACAAACCTTCTTTAATAAAACCGTGCAAAATAGCTAAATTTTGAACGTTGTCAGAATTCCACGAAACATGACGCAAACGTAAACCTGGACCCATGCATTTGTGTGGTATATTTGCTAACCATAATAATAATTACAAGTTAATAGGAAAGGTAAACAAACTTTATTTAATAAAACTGTGCAAAATAGCTAAACTATGAACGTTTTCAAAAATCCATGAAACTTGACCCAAATAAAGGTCTAGACTCATGCATTTGTGTGGTAAATTTGCTAGGCGTAATAATAACTACATGTTAGTATGAATGGAAAACAAACATTGTTTAATAAAACCGTGTAAAAAAGTTATATATTGAACGTTCTCAGAATTACACGTAACTTGACCAAACGTAGATCTAGACCTATGCATTAGTGTGGTAAATTTGCTAAACGTAATAATAACTACAAGTTAGTATGAAAGGAAAACGTACTTTAATAAAACCGTGTAAAACAACTAAATTTTGAACGTTCTCAGAATTCCACGAAACTTGACCCAAACGTAGGTCCATGCATTTGTGTAGTAAATTTGTTAAGCGTAATAATAAGTACAACTTGACCCAAACGTAGGTCTAGTCCCATGCATTTGTATGGTAAATTACCTAAGCCTAATAATAACTACATTTTAGTATGTAAGTGAAATATACTTCTTTAAATAAAACCATGCAAAACAACTAAATTTTGAACGTTCTCAGAATTCCATGAAACTTGACCCAAACGTAGCCCATGCATTAGTGTGGTAAATTTGTTAAGCGTACTAATAACTACAAGTTGGTATGGAAGGGATGCATCCTTCCTGTAATAAAACCGTGCAAAAGAGCTAAATTTTGAACGTTCTCAGAATTCCACGAAACTTCACCCAAACGTAGGTCTATACCGAAGGATAGTATGAAAAGGAAACTGCAAAACGTCTAAATTTTGGACGTTCTCAGAATTCCACGAAACTTGACCCTAACGTAGGTCTTGACCCATGCATTTGTGTTGTAAATTTGTTAAGCGTAATAATAACTACAAGTTAGTATGAAAGGAAAATAAACTTTATTTAATAAAATTGTGCAAAACAGCTGAAATTTCAACGTACTCTGAATTCCACGAAACTTGACCCAAACGTAAGTTTAGACCCACACATTTGTGTGGTAAATTTGCAAATAATAACTACATGTTAATATGAAAAGGAAACAAACGTTTTTTAATAAAACCATGCAAAACAGCTAAATTTTGAACGTTCTCATAATTGCACAAAACTTGACCCAAACGTTGGTCTAGACTCATGCATTTGTATCTTAAATTTTTTAAATGTAATAATAACTACAGATTAGTATAAAAGGGAAACAAATTTTATTTAATAAAATCGTGCAAAATAATTAGATTTCTGTGGTAAATTTGTTAAGTGTAATAATAACTACACGTTAGTATGAAAGGGAAACAAACTTTCAATAATAAAACCGTGCAAAATAGCAAAATTGTGAAAGTTTTCTCAAAGTTCCACGAAACTTGACCCAAATTTTGGACGTTCTCAGAATTCCACGAAATTGACCCTAACGTAGGTCTAGACCCATGCATTTGTGTGTTAAATTTGTTAAGCGTAATTATAACTACAAGTTAGTTTGAAAGGAAAACAATCTTTATTTAATAAAATCGTGCAAAACAGTTAAATTTTGAACATTCTCACAATTCCACAAAACATGACCCAAACATAAGTCTAGACCCATGCATTTGTATGGTAAATTTGCTAAACGTAATAATAACTACATGTTAGTATGAAAGAGTAACAAATTTTGTTTACTAGAACCGTGCAAAATAGCTAAATTTTGAATGTTTTCTCAAAATTGCACGAAACTTTGCCCAAACGTAAATCTAGACCCATGCATTTGTGTGGTAAATTTGCTAAGGGTCATAATAACTACAAGTTAGTATGAATGGGAAACAAACTTTCTTTGATAAAACCGTGCGAAACAGCTAAATTTTGAATTTTCTCAAAATTCCACGATACTGGACCCAAACATAGGTCTAGTCCCATGTATTTGTGTGTTAAATTTACTAAGCGTAATAATAACTACATGTTAGTATGAAAGGAAAACAAACTTTTTTTAATTAAATCGTGCAAAACAACTAAATTTTGAACGTTTTGAGAATTCCACTAAACTTGTCCCAAACATAGGTCTGGACCCATGCATTTGTATTGTAAATTTGTTAAGCGTAATAATAACTACAAGTTAGTAAGAAAGAGAAACAAACTTTCTTTAATAAAACCGTGCAAAACTGCTAAAGTTTGAACGTTTTCAGAATTCCATGAAACATGACCCAAACATAGGTATAGAACCATGTAATAGTGTGGTAAATTTGCTACGTGTAATAATAACTTCAAGTTAGTATGAAATGTAAACATACTTTCTTTAATAAAACCGTGCAAAACAACTAAATTTTGAAAGTTCTCAGAATTCCACAAAATTTGACCCAAACGCAAGTCTAGACTCATGCATTTGTGTGGTAAATTTGTTAAGCGTAGTAATAATTACATGTTAGTATGAAAGGAAAATAAACTTTCTTTAATAATACCGTGCAAAACAACTGAATTTTGAAAGTTTTCTCAGAACTCCACGAAACTTGATCCAAACGCAAGCCTAGAACCATGCATTTGTGTGGTAAATTTGCTAAGCGTAATAATAACTACAAGTTAGTATGAAAGGGACACAAACATTTATTTAATAAAATCGTGCAAAACAACAAAATTTTGAACGTTATCAGAATTTCAAGAAACTTGACCTAAACGTAGGTCTAGACCCACGCATTTATGTGGTAAATTTGCTAAGCGTAATAACAACTGCAAGTTAGTATAAAAGGAAAACAAACTTGCTTTAATAAAACCGTACAAAACAGCTCAATTTTTAACGTTTTCAGAATCCACGAAACATGATCTAAACGTAACGCTTGGAAGCATACTTTATTTAATAAAACCGTCCAAAACAACTAAATTTTGTACGTGTTCAGAGTTTCACGAAACTTGACCCAAATGTAGGTCTAGAACCATGCATTCGTGTGGTAAATTTTCTAAGCGTAATAATAACTACAAGTTAGTATGAAAGGGAAACAAACATTAATTAATAAAATCGTGCAAAACAACTAAATTTATATCATTCTCAGATTCCATAAAACTTGTCCTAAACTTAAGTCTAGACCCATACATTGGTAAGGAAAATTTGCTAAGCGTAGTAATAACTACAAGTTAGTATGGAAGGAAAACAAATTTTCTTTATAAAAACCGTGCAAAAGAGCTAAATTTTGAACGTTATCAGAATCTCACGAACCATGACGCAAACGTAGGTTTAGACCCACGCATTTATGTGGTAAATTTGCTAAGCATAATAATAACTACAAGTTAGTATGAAAGGTAAACAAACTTTATTTAATAAAATCGTGCAAAACAGTTAAATTTTGAACATTCTCAAAAATCCACGAAACTTGACCCAGTCGAAGGTCTAGACCCATGCATTTGTGCGGTAAATTTGCTAAGCGTAATAATAACTACATGTTAGTATGAATGAAATACAAACTTTCGCTAATAAAACCGTGCAAAGCTGCTAATTTTTTTTAAAGTTTTCTCAAAATTCCATGAAACTTGACCCAAAAACGTAAGTTTATACCCATGCATTTGTGTTGTAAATTTTCTAGGCGTAACAATAACTGCAAGTTAGTATGAAAGGGAAACAAACTTTCTTTAATAAAACCGTGCAAAAGAGTTAAATTTTGAACGTTCTCAGAATTCCATGAAATTTGACCCAGACATTGGTCTAGGCCTATGCACTTGGGTGGTAAAATTGCTAAGCGTAATAATAACTACAAGTTAGTATGAAAGGGAGACAAACTTTAATTAATAAAATCGTGCAAAACAGCTAAATATTGATCGTTCTCAGAATTGCATGAAACTTGAGCGAAATGTAAGTCTAGACCCATGCATTTGTGTCGTAAATTTGCTAAGCGTAATAATAACTACAAGTTAGTATGAAAGGAAAACAAACCTTCATTAATAAAACCGTGCAAAAGAGCTAAATTTTGAACGTTGTCAGAATTCCACGAAACATGACGGAAATGTAAATCTGGACCCATGCATTTGTGTGGTATATTTGCTAACCATAATAATAACTACAAGTTAATATGAAAGGTAATCAAACTTTGTTTAATAAAACCGTGCAAAACAGCTAAACTATGAACGTTCTCAAAAATCCACGAACCTTGACCCAAACAAAGGTCTAGACTCATGCATTTGTGTGGTAAATTTGCTAGGCTTAATAATAACTACATGTTAGTATGAATGGAAAACAAACATTGTTTAATAAAACCGTGTAAAATAGTTATATTTTGAACGTTCTCAGAATTACAAGTAACTTGACCAAACGTAGATCTAGACCTATGCATTAGTGTGGTAAATTTGCTAAACGTAATAATAACTACAAGTTAGTATGAAAGGTAAACGTACTTTAAAAAAACCGTGCAAAACAACTAAATTTTGAACGTTTTCAGAATTTCACGAAACTTGACCCAGACGTAGGTCCATGCATTTGTGTAGTGAATTTGTTAAGCGTAGTAATAAGTACAACTTGACCCAAACGTAGGTCTAGTCCCATGCATTTGTATGGTAAATTGCGTAATAATTACTACAATTTAGTATGTAAGCGAAATATACTTCTTTAAATAAAACCGTGCAAAACAACTAAATTTTGAAAGTTTTCAGAATTCCATGAAACTTGACCCAAACGTAGCTATAGACCCTTGTATTAGTGTGGTAAATTTGCTAAGCGTACTAATAACTACAAGTTAGTATGAAAGAGCTAAATTTTGAACGTGCAAAAGAGCTAAAACCCTACAAAACAACTAAATTTTGAATGTTCTCAAAATTCCACGATACTGGACCCAAACATAGGTCTAGTGCCATGTATTTGCGTGTTAAATTTACTTAGCGTAATAAAAACTACATGTTAGTATGAAAGGAAAACAAACTTTTTTTAATTAAATCATGCAAAACAACTAAATTTTGAACGTTCTCAGAATTTCACGAAACTCGAACCAAACTTAGGTCTAAACCCATTCATTTGTGTGGCAAATTTGCTAATCATAATAATAACTGCAAGTTAGTATGAAAGGGTAATAAACTTTCTTTAATAAAACCGTGCAGAATAGCTAAATTTTGAATATTCGCAAAATAACACGAAACTTGAGCCAAACGTAGGTCTACACCCATGCATTTGTGTGGTAAATTTGCTAAGTATAATAATAACTACATGTTCATATGAAATTCAAACAAACTTTTTTTAATAAAACCTTGCAAACGAGCTAAATTTTGAACGTTCTTAAAATTCCATGAAACTTGACCCAAACGTTGGTCCAGACTCATGCATTTGTGTGTTAAATTTAGGCAAAAGTTTTTCCTTTAATAAAACCATGCAAAACAGCTAAATTTTGAATGTTATCCGAATTGCACGAAACTTGACCCAAACGTAGGTCTGGACCCGTACATTTGTGTGGTAAATTTGCTAAGAGTAATAATAACTACAATTTAGTATGAAAGGGAAACAAACTTTATTCAATAAAATCGTGCAAAATAACTAAATTTTGAACATTCTTAAAATTTCACGAAACTTGATCCAAACGTAAGTCTAGACCCTTGCATTTGTGTGGCACATTTGGTAAGTGTAATAACAACTACATGTTAATATGAAAGGAAAATAAACTTTTTTTAATAAAACCGTGCAAAATAGCTAAATTTTGAACGTTCTCGGAATATCACGAAACTTGACCCCAACGTTGGTCTAGACTCATGAATTTGTGTGTTAAATTTGTTAAACGTAATAATAACTACAAGTTAATATAAAAGGGAAACAAACATTATTTAATAAAATCGTGCAAAACAGTTTAATTTAGAATGTTCTCACAAATCCACAAAACTTGACCCAAACATAAGTCTATACCTAGGCATTTATGTGGTAAATTTGTTAAGCGTAATAATAATCACATGTTAGTATGAAAGGGAAACAAATTTTATTTAATAAAACCGTGCAAAATTGCTCAATTTTGAAAGATTTGTCAAAATTCCACGAAACTTGACCCAAATGCAAGTCTACACCCAAGTATTTGTGTGGTAAATTTGCTAAGCGTGCAAAACAAGCATAGGGATATTCCTATGCATTTGTGTGATCAATTTGTTAAGCGTAATAATAATTATAAGTTACTATGAAAGAAAAACAAACTTTCTTTAATAAAACCGTGCAGAACAGCTAAATTTTGCACGTTACCAGAATTCCACGAAAGTGGACCAAAACATAGGTCTAGACCCATGCATTTCTGTGTTAAATTTACTAAGCGTAATAACAACTGCATGTTAGTATGCAAGGGAAACAAATTTTATTTAATAAAATCGTGAAAAACAACTAAATTTTGAACATTCTTAGAATTCCACGAAACTTGACCCAACCGTTGGTCTAGACTCATGCATTTTTGTAAGGTTAAGCATAATAATAACTACAAGTTAGTTTGAAAGGGTAACAAACTTTCTTTACTAAAACCGTGCAAAACAACTAAATTTTGAACGTTCCCAAAATTCCACGAAACTGGACCCAGACATAGGTCTAGAACCATGCATTTGTGTGATAAATTTGCTAAGAGTAATAATAACTATATGTCAGTATCCAAGGGAAGCAAACTTTCTTTAATAAAACCGAGCAAAACAGCTAAATTTTGAACGTTACCAAAATTCTACGAACTTGACCCAAACGTAGGTCCTGACCCTTGCATTTGTGTGGTAAATTTGCTAATAGTAATAATAACTACAACTTACTATGAAAGCGAAACAAACTTTCTTAAATAAAATCGTGCAAAACAACTAAATTTTGAACGTTCTTAGAATTCCACAAAACTTGACCCAAATATAGACCCATGCATTTTGTGTGATAAATTTGCTAAGCGTAATAACAACTAAATGTTAGTATGATAGAGTAACAAATTTTGTTTAATAAAACCGTGCAAAATAGCTAAATTTTGAATGTTTTCTCAAAATTCCACGAAACATGACAAAAACGTAAGTGTAGACCCATGCATTTGTGTGGTAAATTTTCTAAGCGTAATAATAACTGCATGTTAGTGTGAACGGGAAACAAACTTTCTTTAATAAAACCGTACGAAACAGCTAAATTTTGAACGTTCTCAAAATTCCACGATAGTGAACCCAAACATAGGTCTAGTCCCATGTATTTGTGTGTTAAATTTACTAAGCGTAATAATAACTACATGTTAGTATGAAAGGAAAATAATTTTTTTTAATAAAATCGTGCAAAACAACTAAATTTTGAACATTCTCATAATTCCACGAAACATGAACCAAACGTTGGTCTAGGCCCATGTATTTGTGTGATAAATTTGTTAAGCGTAATAATTACTACATGTTAGTATGAAAGAGAAACAAAGTTTTTTTAATAAAACCGTGCAAAATAGATAAATTTTGAAGGTTTTCTCAAAGTTCCACGAAACTTGAACCAAACGCAGGTCTAGACCCATGCATTTGTGTTGTAAATTTGCTAAGCGTACTAATAACTACATGTTAGTATGGAAGGGAAAAAAACTTTCTGTAATTAAACCGTGCAGTGCAAACCAACTAAATTTTGAACGTTCCCAGAATTCCACGAGCCTTGAGCTAAATGTAGGTCTAGACCCATGCCTTAGTGTGGTAAATCTTCTAAGCGCAATAATAATTACAAGTTAGTATGAAAAGAAAACATACTGTCTTCAATAAAACCCTGCAAAACAGCTAAATTTTGAACGTTCTCAGAATTACACGAAACTTGACCCAAACGTAGTTCTAGACCTATTCATTTGTGTGGAAAGTTTGATAAGGGTAATAATAAGTGCAAGTTAGTGTGAAAGGGAAACAAACTTTATTTAATAAAATCGTGCAAAACAACTAAATTTTGAACGTTCTTAGAAATCTATGAAATTTGATCCAAACGTAAAGTCTATACCCATGCATTTGTGTGGCACATTTGGTAAGGTTAAGCGTAATAATAACTAGAAGTTAGTATGAAACGGAAGCAAACTTTTTTCTATAAAACCGTGCAGAACAACTATATTTTGAACGTTCTCTGAATTTCGCGAAACTAAACCCGAACGTAGGTCTAGACCTATGCATTTGTGTGGTAAATTTGTTAAGCGTAATTATAACTATAAGTTAATATGAAAGGAAAACAAATATTGTTTACTAAAACCATGCAAAACAACCAAATTTTGAACGTTCTCAAAATTTAAAATTCCACGAAACTTGACCTAAACATAGATCTAGACCCATGCATTTGTGTTGTGAATTTGCTGAGGGTGATAATAACTACATGTTAATATGAAAGGGAAATAAATTTTTTTTAATAGAACCGTGCTAAAGAGCTAAATTTTGAACGTTCTCAAAATTCCACGAAACATGACCCAAACGTTGGTCTAGATTCATGCATTTGTGTGTTAAATTTTTTAAGCGTAATAATAACTACAAGTTAGTATGAAAGGGAAACAAACTTTATTTAATAAAATCGTGCAAAACAGCTAAATTTTGAACATTCTCAGAATTCCACAAAATTTTACCCAAACGTAAGTCTAAACCCATGTATTTGTGTGGTAAATTTTCTAAACATAATAATAACTACATGTTAGTATGAAAGGAAAACAAACTTTCTTTAATTAAACTGTGCAAAACAGCAAAATTTTGAATGTTACCCGAATTTCACGAAACTTGAGCCAAACGTAGGTCTAGAACAAGCATTTGTGTGATAAATTTGCTAAGCGTAATAATAACTACATTTTAGTATGAAAGGAAAATAAAGTTTCTTTAATAAAACCGTGGAAAACAGCTAAATTTTGAATGTTCTCCGAATTTCACGAAACTTAAGCCAAACGTTGGTTTGGACCCATACATTAGTGGGGTAAATTTTCTAAGCGTAAAAATAACTACCAGTTAGTATGAAAGGTAAACATACTTCCTTTAATAAAACCGTGCAAAACAAACAAATTTTGAACGTTCTCAGAATTTCACGAAACTTGACCCAAATGTTGGTGTAAACTCATGCATTTGTGTGTCAAATTTGTTAAACGTAATAATAACTACAAGTTAATATGAAAGGGTAACAAAGTTTATTTAATAAAATCATGCAAAACAGTTAAATTATGAACGTTCTCACAATTCCACAAAACTTGACCCAAACGTAAGTCTATACCCAAGCATTTGTTTGGTAATAGTGTAAGCGTAATAATAACTACATGTTAATATGAAAAGGGAAACAAATTTTCTTTATTAAAACCATGCAAAATAGCTAAATTTTGAAAGTTTTCTCAAAATTCCACGAAACTTGACCGAAATGTAAGTCTAGACCCAAGCATTTGTGTGGTAAATTTTGCTAAGCGTAATAATAACTGCAAGTTAGTATGAACGGGAAACAAACTTTATTTAATAAAACCGTGCAAAACAACTAAATTTTGAACGTTCTCACAATATTAAAAACATGACCCAAACATAGGTATATACCTATGCATTTGTATGGTAAATTTGATAACCGTAATAATAACTATAAGTTAGTATGAAAGAAACCAAACTTTCTTTAATAAAACCGTGCAAAACAGCTGAATTTTGAACGTACCCAAAATTCTGCGAAAGTGGACCCAAACATAGGTCTAGATCATTGCATTTGTGTGTTAAATTTACTAAGCATAATAATAACTACATGTTAGTATGAAAAGGAAACAAACTTTATTTAATACACCGTGCAAAACAACTAAATTTTAAACGTTCTCAGAGTTCCACGAACTAGACCCAAACATTGGTCTAGACCTATGCATTTGTTTGGTAAATTTGTTAAGCGTTATAATAATTACAACTTTGTATGTAAGGGAAACAAACTTTATTTAATAAAATCGTGCAAAACAGCTAAATTATGAACATTCTCACAATTCCACGAAACTTGACCTAAACGTAAGTCTAGACCCATGCATTTATGTGGTAAATTTGTTAAGCGTAATAATAACTACATGTTAGTATGAAAGGATAACAAACTTTCTTTAATAAACCATGCAAAACAGCAAAATTTTGAAAGTTTTCTCAAAGCTCCATTAAACTTGACCCAAACGTAGGTGTAGACCCCTGCATTTATGTGAAAAATTTGCTAAGCGTAATAATAACTGCAAGTTAGTATGAACGGGAAACAAACTTTTTTTAATAAAACCATATAAAACAACTAAATTTTGAACGTTCTAAAAATTACACGAAACTTGACCGAAACGTAGGTGTAGACCCATTCATTTGTGTGGAAAGTTTGCTAAGGGTAATAATAACTGCAAGTTAGTATGAAAGGGAAACAAACTTTATTTAATAAAATCGTGCAAAACAACTAATTTTTAAACGTTCTTAGAAATTCATGAAATTTGATCCAAACGTAAGTCTATACCCATGCATTTGTGTGGCACATTTGGTAAGGTTAAGCGTAATAATAACTACAAGTTTGTATGAAAGGGAAAAAAACTTTTTTTATAAAACCGTGCAAAACAGCTATATTTTGAACTTTCTCAGAATTCAACGAAACTTGACCCAAACATTGGTCTAGGCGTATGCATTTGTGTGGTAACCTTGTTAAGCGTTATAATAAAATAAACTTTTTTTAGTAAAACCGTGCAATATAGCTAAATTTTGAAAGTTCTCAAATTTTAAAATTCCACGAAACTTGATCCAAACGTAGGTCTAGACCCATTCAGTTGTGTGGTGAATTTGCTATGGGTGATAATAACTACATGTTAATATGAAAGGAAAATAAATGTTTTTTAATAGAACCGTGCAAAAGAGATAAATTTTGAACGCCTCAGAATTCCACGAAACATGACCCAAACGTTGGTCTAGATTCATGAATTTGTGTGTTAAATTTGTTAAGCTACAAGTTAGTGTGAAAGGGATACAAACTTTATTTAATAAAATCGTGCAAAACAGCTAAATTATAAACGTTATCAAAATTCCATGAAACTTGACCCAAACTTATGTCTAGACCCACGCATTTGTGTGGTAAATTTGCTAAGTGTAATAATAAATAAATGTTAGTATGAAAGGTTAACAAACTTTATTTAATAAAACCATGCAAAATAACTGAATTTTGAATGTTTTCTCAAAATTCCATGAAACTTGATCCAAACGTAAGTATAGACCCATGCATTTGTGTGGAAAATTTGCTAATGTAATAATAACTGGAAGTTAGTATGAACGGGAAACAAACTTTCTTTAAAAAACCGTGCCAAACAACTAAATTTTTAACATTTTAAAAATTTCATAAAACTTGACCCAAACGTAGGTCTAGACCTATGAATTTGTGTGGTAAATTTATTGAGCGTAATAAGAACTATAAGTTAGTATGAAAGAAAAACAAACTTTCTTTACAAAAACCATACAAAACAGCTAAATTTTGAACGTTCCCAAAATTCCACGAAACTGAACCCAGACATAGGTCTAGGACCATGCATTTCTGCGGAAAATTTGCTAAGAGTAATAATAACTACATGTCAGTATCCAACGGAAACAAACTTACTTTAATAAAACCGTGCAAAACAGCTAAATTTTGAACGTTCTCAAAATTCTACGAACTTGACCGTAACGTAGGTCTAGACCCGTGCATTTGTGTGGTAAATGTGCTAATGGTAATAATAACTACAACTTAGTATGAAAGCTAAACAAACTTTATTCAATAAAATCGTGCAAAACAACTAAATTTTGAACGTTCTTAAAATTCCACAAAACTTGACCCAGACTTAAGTCTACACCCATGCATTTGTCTTGTAAATTTGCTAAGCGTAATAACAACTATATGTTAGTATGATAGAATACAAAATTTTGCTTAGTAAAACCGTGCAAAATAGCTAAATTTTGAATGTTTTCTCAAATTCCACAAAACTTGACCCAAACATAAGTCTAGACCCATGCATTTATGTGGTAAATTTGCTAAGCGTAATAACAACTGCAAGTTAGTATGAACGAGAAACAAACTTTCTTTAATAAAACCGTAGAAAATAGCTAAATTTTGAACATTTTCAAAATTCCACAATAGTGGACCCAAACATAGGTCTAGTCCCATGTATTTGTGTGTTAAATTTACTAAACGTAATAATTACTACATGTTAGTAATAAAGGAAAACATACTTTTTTTAATAAAATCGTGCAAAACAACTAAATTTTGAACGTTCTCAGAATTTCATGAAACTTGACCAAAACATTGGTCTAGACCCCTGTATTTGTGTGGTAAATTTGTTAAGCGTAATAATAACTACATGTTAGTATGAAAGCGAAACAAACTTTCTTTAATAAAACCGTGCAAAATAGCAAAACTTTGATGGTTTTCTCAAAGTTCCACGAAACTTGAACCAAACGCAGGTCAAGACCCATGCATTTATGTGGTAAATTTGCTAAGCGTACTAATAACTACATGTTAGTATGGAAAGGAAACAAACTTTCTTTAATTAAACCGTGCAAACCAGCTAAATTTTGAACGTTCCCAGAATTCCACGAAACTTGAGCCAAATGTAGGTCTAGACCCATGCATTAGTGTGGTAAATTTTCTAAGCGCAATAATAACTACAAGTTAGTCTGAAAGGTAAACATAATGTCTTCAATAAAACCGTGCAAAACAGCTAAATTTTGAACATTCCTATAATTACGCGAAACTTGACCCAAACGTAGGTCTTAAACCCATTCATTTGTGTGGAAAGTTTGCTAATGGTAATAATAACTACAAGTTAGTATGAAAGAGAAACAAGCTTTATTTAATAAAATCGTGCAAAACAACTAATTTTGAACGTTCTTAGAAATCTATGAAATTTGATCCAAATGTAAGTCTATACCCATGCATTTGTGTGGCATATTTGGTAAGGTTAAGCGTAATAATAACTACAAGATAGTTTGAAAGGGAAGAAAACTTTTTTTTATAAAACCGTGCAGAACAACTATATTTTGAACGTTCTCAGAATTCCACGAAATTTAACCCAAACGTTGGCCTAGACCTATGCATTGGTGTGGTAAATTTGTTAAGCGTAATAATAACTATAAGTTAATATGATAGGAAAACAAACTTTCTTTACTAAAACCGTGCAAAACAGCTAAATTATGATCGTCTCAAAATTTAAAATTCCACGAAACTTGACCCAAGCATAGATCTAGACCCATGCATTTGTGTGGTGAATTTGCTGAGGGTGATAATAACTACAAGTTAATATGAAAGAGAAATAATTTTTTTAATAGAACCGTGCAAAAGAGCTAAATTTTGAACAGTCTCTAAATTCAACAAAACATGACCCAAATTTGTGTGGTAAATTTGCTAAGCGTACTAATAACTACATGTTAGTATGGAAGGGAAACAAACTTTCTTTAATTAAATCGTGCAAACCAGCTAAATTTTGAACGTTTCCAAAATTCCATGAAACTTGAGCCAAATGTAGGTCTAGACCCATGCATTAGTGTGGTAAATTTTCTAAGCGCAATAATAACTACAAGTTAGTATGAAAGAAAAACATATTGTCTTCAATAAAACCCTGCACAACATCTAAATTTTGAACGTTATCAGAATTACACGAAACTTGACCTAAACATTGATCTAGACACATTTTCATCTGTGTGGAAAGTTTGCTAAGGGTAATAATAACTACAAGTTAGTATGAAAGGGAAAGAAACTTTATTTAAATAAATCGTGCAAAACAATTGAATTTTGAACGTTCTTAGAAATCTACGAAATTTGATCCAAACATAAGTATATACCCATGCATTTGCGTGGCACATTTGGTAAGGTTAAGCGTAATAATAATAACTACAAGTTAGTATGAAAGGGAAGCAAACTTTTTTTTATAAAACCATGCAGAATAGCTATATTTTGAACTTTCTCAGAATTCCATAAACTTAACCCAAACGTAGGTCTAGACGTATGCATTTGTGTGGTGAACTTGTTAAGCGTAATAATAAAACAAACTTTCTTTAGTAAAACCGTGCAAAACAGCTAAATTTTGAACGTTTTCAAATTTTAAAATTCCACGAAACTTGACCCGAACGTAGGTCTAGACCCATTCATTTGTGTGGTGAATTTGCTAAGGGTGATAATAACTACATGTTAATATGAAAGGGAAATAAATTTTTTTTAATAGAACCATGCAAAAGAGCTAAATTTTGAACGTTCTCAGAATTTCCACGAAACATGACCCAAACGTTGATCTAGATTCATGCATTTGAGTGTTTAAATTTATTAAGCGAAATAATAACTACAAGTTAGTATGAAAGGGAAACAAACTTTATTTAATAAAATCCTGCAAAACAGCTAAATTATAAACGTTCTAAGAATTCCATGAAACTTGACCCAAACTTATGTCTAGACCCATGCATTTGTGTGGTAAATTTGCTAAGTATAATAATAAATACATTTTAGTATGAAAGGGTAACAAACTTTATTTAACAAAACCGTGCAAAATAACTAAATTTTGAAAGTTTTTCTCAAAATTCCACGAAACTCGATGCAAACGTAAGTCTAGACCCATGCATTTGTGTGGCAAATTTGCTAATGTAATAATAACTGGAAGTTAGTATTAACGGGTAACAAAATTTCTTTAAAAAACCGTGCCAAACAGCTAAATTTTTAACGTTTTCAGAATTCCATGAAAGTTGACGCAAACGTAGGTCTAGACCTATGAAATTGTGTGGTAAATTTGTGAAACATAATAATAACTATAAGTTAGTATGAAAGGAAAACAAACTTTATTTACTAAAACCGTGCAAAACAGCTAAATTTTGAACATTGCCAAAATTCCACGATACTGGACCCAGACATAGGTCTAGAACCATGCATTTGTGTGGTAAATTTGCTAAGAGTAATAATAACTACATGTCAGTATCGAAGGGAAACAAACTTTCTTTAATAAAACCGTGCAAAACAAACTTTTCCAAAATTCTACGAACTTGACCCAAACGTAGGTCTAGACCCGTGCATTTGTGTTATAAATTTGCTAATGGTAATAATAACTAGAACTTAGTATGAAAGGTAAACAAACTTTATTCGATAATATCATGCAAAACAACTAAATATTGAACGTTCTTAGAATTCTACAAAACTTGACCCAAACATAAGTCTAGACCCATGCATTTGTGTGGTAAATTTGTTAAGCGTAATAACAACTAAATGTTAGTATGATAGAGTAATAACAACTAAATGTTTAGTAAAACCGTGCAAAATAGCTAAGCTTGCAATGTTTTCTCAAAATTCCAGGAAACTTGAACCAAACGTAAGTGTAGACCCATGCATTTGTGTGGTAAATTTGTTAAACGTAATAATAACTGCAAGTTAGTATGAATGGGAAACAAACTTTCTTTAATAAAACCGTACAAAACAGCTAAATTTTGATCGTTCTCAAAATTCCACGATAGTGGACCCAAACATAGGTCTAGTCCCATGTATTTGTGTGTTAAACTTACTAAGCATAATAATAACTACATGTTAGTATTAAAGGAAAATAATCTTTTTTAATAAAATAGTGCAAAACAACAAAATTTTGAATATTCTCAGAGTTCCATGAAACTTGACCCAAACGTTGGTCTAGACCCATGTATTTGTGTGGTAAATTTGGTAAGCGTAATAATAACTACATGTTAGTATGAAAGAGAAAGAAACTTTCTTTAATAAAACCGTGTAAAATAGCAAAATTTTGAAGGTTTTCTCAAAGTTCCACGAAACTTGAACCAAATGGAGATCTAGATCCATGCATTTGTGTGATAAATTTGCTAAGCGTACTAATAACTATATGTTAGTATGGAAGGGAAACAAACTTTCTTTAATTAAACCGTGCAAACTAGCTAAATTTTGAACGTTTCCAGAATTCCACGAAACTTGAGCCAAATGTAGGTCTAGACCCATGCATTAGTGTGGTAAATTTTCTAAGCGCAATAATAACTACAAGTTAGTATGAAAGAAAAACAATAAAACCCTGCAAAACATCTAAATTTTGAACGTTATCAGAATTACACGAAACTTGACCCAAATATAGATCTAGACACATTCATCTGTGTGGAAAGTTTGCTAAGGGTAATAATAACTACAAGTTCGTATGAAAGGGAAACAAACTTTATTTAATAAAATCGTGCAAAACAACTAAATTTTGAACGTTCTTAGAAATCTATGAAATTTGATCCGAACGTAAGTCTATACCCATTCATTTGCGTGGCACATTTGGTAAGGTTAAGCGTAATAATAACTACAAGTTAGTATGAAAGAGAAGCAAACTTTTTTTATAAAACCGTGCAGAATAGCTATATTTTGAATGTAAGTCTATACCCAAACGTTGATCTAGATTCATGCATTTGTTTGTTTAAATTTATTAAGCGAAATAATAACTACAAGTTAGTATGAAAGGGAAACAAACTTTATTTAATAAAATCGTGCAAAACAGCTAAACTATAAACGTTCTCAGAATTCCATGAAACATGGCCCAAACTTATGTCTAGACCCATGCATTTGCGTGGTAAATTTGCTAAGTGTAATAATAAATACATGTTAGTATGAAATGGTAACAAACTTTATTTAACAAAATCATGCAAAATAACTAAATTTTGAAAGTTTTCTCAAAATTCCACGAAACTCGATGCAAACGTAAGTCTAAACCCATGCATTTGTGTGGCAAATTTGTTAATGTGATAATAACTGGATGTTAGTATGAACGTGAAACAAACTTTCTTTAAAAAATCGTGCCAAACAGCTAAATTTTTAACGTTTTCAGAATTCCATGAAACTTGACCCAAACGTAGGTTTAGACCTATGAATTTGTGTGTTAAATTTGTTAAGCATAATAATAACTATTAATTAGTATGAAAGCAAAACAAAATTTCTTTATTAAAACCATGCAAAACAGCTAAATTTTGAACGTTTCAAAAATTTCACGAAACTGGATCCACACATAGGTCTCGAACTATGCATTTGTGTGGTAAATTTGCTAAGAGTAATAATAACTACACGTCAGTATCCAAGGGAAATAAACTTTCTTTAATAAAACCGTACAAAACAGCTAAATTTTGAACGTTCCCAAAATTCTACGAACTTGACCCAATAGACCCATACATTGGTGTGGTAAATTTGGTAAGCGTAATAACAACTACATGTTAGTATGATAGGGTAACAAATTTTGTTTAGTAAAACCGTGCAAAATAGCTAAATTTTGAATGTTTTCTCAAAATTCCACAAAACTTGACCCAAACGTAAGCGTAGACCCATGCATTTGTGCGGTAAATTTGCTAAGTGTAATAATAACTTCAAGTTAGTATGAAAGGGAAACAAACTTTCTTTAATAAAACCCTACGAAACAGCTAAATTTTGAACGTTCTCAAAATTCCATGATAGTGGATCCAAACATAGGTCTAGTCTCTAAATTCAACAAAACATGACCCAAATTTGTGTGGTAAATTTGCTAAGCGTACTAATAACTACCGTGCAAACAAGCTAAATTTTGAACGTTCCCAGAATTCCACGAAAATTGAGCCAAATGTAGGTTTAGACTCATGCATTAGTGTGGTAAATTTTCTAAGCGCAATAATAACTACAACTTAGTATGAAAGGGAAACATACTGTCTTCAATAAAACCGTGCAAAACAACTAAATTTTGAATATTCTCAGAATTACACGAAACTTGACCCAAACGTAGATCTAGACACATTCATCTGTTTGGAAAGTTTGCTAAGGGTAATAATAACTACTAGTCAGTATGAAAGGGAAACAAACTTTATTTAATAAAATCGTGCAAAAAAACTAAATTTTGAACGTTCTTAGAAATCTACGAAATTTGATCCAAACGTAAGTCTATACCCATGCATTTGTGTGGCACATCTGGTAAGGTTAAACATAATAATAACTACAAGTTAGTATGAAAGGAAAGCAAACTTTTTTTTACAAAACTGTGCAGAACAGCCATATTTTGAACGTTCTCAGAATTCCACGAAATTTAACCCAAACGTAAGTTTAGACCTATGCATTTGTGTGGTAAATTTGTTAAGCGTAATAATAACTATATGTTAATATGACAGGAAAACAAACTTTCTTTACTAAAATCGTGCAAAACAGCTAAATTTTGAACGTTCTCACAATTTAAAATTCCACGAAACTTGACCCAAACATAGATCTAGACCCATGCGGTTGTGTGGTGAATTTACTGAGGGTGATAATAACTACATGTTAATATGAGAGGGAAATAAATTTTTTTTAATAAAACCGTGCAAAAGACTAAATTTTGAATGTTCCCAGAATTCCACGAAACATGACCTAAAGGTTGCTATAGATTCATGCATTTGTGTGTTCAATTTTTTAAGCGTAATAATAACTACAAGTTAGTATGAAAGGGAAACAAACTTTATTTAATAAAATCGTGCAAAACAGCTAAATTTTGAACATTCTCACAATTCCACAAAATTTGACCCAAACGTAAGTCTAAACCCATGCATTTGTATGGGAAATTTACTAAGCGTAATAATAACTACATGTTAGTTTGAAAGGAGAACAAACTTTCTTTAATAAAACCGTGTAAAAAAGCAAAATTTTGAAAGTTTTCCCAAATTTCCACGAAACATGACCCAAACGTAGGTCTAGACCTATGCATTTGTGTGGTAAATTTGTTAAGCGTAATAATAACTACAAGTTAGTATGAAAGGAAAACAAACTTTGTTTTATAAAGCCGTACAAAACAACTAAATTTTGAACGTTCCCAGAATTGAACAAAGCTTGAGCAAAACGTAGGTCCAGAAACATGCATTAGTGTGGCAAAACTTCTAAGGTTATTAATAACTACAAGTTAGTATGAAAGGGAAGCAAACTTCCTTAAAAAAAACAGTGCAAACCAGCTAAATTTTGAATGTTTACAAAATTGCACGAAACTTGACCCAAACGTACGTCTAAACTCATGCATTTGTGTGGTAAATTTTCTAAGCGTAATAATAACTACATGTTAGTATGAAAGGAAAAACAAACATTCTTTTATAAAACCGTGCAAAACAACAAAATTTTGAATGTTTTCTCAATGTTCCACAAAACTTGACCCAAACGTTGGTCTAGCCCCATGCATTTGTGTGGTAGATTTGCTAAGCGTAATAATAACTGCAAGTTAGTATGAAAGGGAAACAAACTTTCTTTAATAAAACCATGCAAAACATTTAAATTTTTAACGTTCTCAAAATTCCACGAAACTTGACCCAAACGTAGGTGTAGACCCATGCATTTATAACTACAAGTTAGTATCAAAAGGAAAACAAACTTTGTTTTATAAAGTCGTACAAAACAGCTAAATTTTAAACGTTTCCAGAATTGAACGAAACTTTAGCCAAATGTAGGTCCAGACCCATGCATTAGTGTGGTAAAATTTCTAAGAATAATAATAACTACAAGTTAGTATTAAAGGGAAACATACTTCCTTTAATAAAACTGTGCAAACCAGCTATATTTTGAACATTCTCAGAATTGCACGAAACTTGACACAAACGTACGTCTAGACCCATGCATTTTTGTGGTAAATTTGCTATTCGTAATAATAACTACATGTTAGTATGAATGGAAAACAAACTTTCTTTTATATAACCGTGCAAAACAACAAAATTTTGAAAGTTTTCTCAAAGTTCCACGGAACTTGACCCACACGTAGGTGTAGACCCATGCACTTGTGTGATAAATTTGCTAAGCATAATAATAACTACAAGTTAGTATAAAAGGAAAACAATCTTGCTTTAATAAAACCGTGCAAAATAGCTAAATTTTGAACGTTTCCAGAATTGCACAAAACTTGACCCAAAAATAGGTGTAGACCCATGCATTTGTGTGGTAAATTTGCTAAGCGTATCAATAAATACAGGTTAGTATGAAAGGGAAACAAACTTGCTTCAATAAAACCATGTAAAACTACTAAATTTTGAACGTTCTCTGAATTCCATGAAACTTGATCCAAACGTAGGTCTAGACCTATGCATTTGTGTGGTAAATTGATTAAGCGTAATAATAACTATATGTTAGTCTGAAAGGAAAACAAACTTTATTTAATAAAATCAACCAAAACCATTGAAATTTTGAATATTCTCACAATTCCACGAAACTTGAGCCAAACGTAAGTGCATTTGTGTAGACCCGTGCATTTGTGTGGTAAATTTGGTTAGCGTAATAATAACAACATGTTAGTATGAAAACGGAAAAAAACTTTCTTTAATAAAACCGTGCAAAACAACTAAATTTTAAACATTCGCAGAATTTCACGAGACTTGACCCAAAACGTTGGTCTAGACCCATGCATTTGTGTGGTGAATTTATTAAACATAGTAATAACTACAAGTTAGTATGAATGGGAAACAAATTTTGTTTAAAAATATCATGCAATAAACCTAAATTTTGAACATTTTCACAATTCCACGAAACCTGACCCTAACGTAAGTCGAGACCATGCATTTGTGTGGTATATTTGTTAAGCGTAATAATAACTACAAGTTAATATGAAAGGGAAATAAATTTTCGTTAATAAAATAGTGCAAAATATCTAAATTTTGAAAGTTTTCTCAAAGTTCCACGAAACATGACCCAAACATAGGTCTAGAACCATGCATTTGTGTGGTAAATTTGTTAAGCGTAATAGTAACTACAGGTTAGTATGAAAGGAAACAAACTTTCTTTAATAAAACCGTACAAAACAGCTAAATTTTGAATGTTCTCACAATTCCATGAAACTTGACCCAAACGTTGGTCTAGAACCATGCATTTCTGTGGTAAATTTGTTCAGCGTAATAATAACTAAATGTTCGTATAAAAGGTAAACAAACTTTCTTTAATAAAACCGTGCAAAACAACTAAATTTTGAACGTTCTTAGAATTTCACGAGACTTGACCCAAACGTTGGTCTAGACCCATGCACTTGTGTGGTGAATTTATTAAACGTAGTAATAACAACAAGTGAGGAAGAATGGGAAACAAACTTTATTTAAAAAAAATCATGCAATACAACTAAATTTTGAACATTTTCACAATTCCACGAAACTTGACCCTAACGTATGTCCAGACCCATGCATTTGTGTGGTATATTTGCTCAGCGTAATAATCACTATAAGTTAGTATGAAAAGGAAACAAACTTTCGTTAATAAAACAGTGCAAAATATCTAAATTTTGAAAGTTTTCACAAAGTTCCACGAAACTTGACCCAAACATAGGTGTTGAACCATGCATTTGTGTGGTAAATTTGTTAAACGTAATAGTAACTACAGGTTTGTATGAAAGGAAAACAAACTTTCTTTAATAAAACCGTACAAAACAGCTAAATTTTGAATGTTCTCACAATTCCACGAAATTTAACCCAAATGTCGGTCCAGACCCATGCATTTGTGTGGTAAATTTGCTAAGCGTAATAATAACTGGAAGTTAGTATGAAAGAGATACAAACTTTCTTTAATAAAAGCGTGCAAAACATCTAAATTTTGAACGTTCTCAAAATTGTACGAAAGTTGACCCAGACGTAGGTCTAGACCCATGTATTAGTGTGGTAACTTTGTTAAACGTAATAATAACTACAAGTTAGTATGAAATGGAAACAAACTTTCTTTTGTAAAACCGTGAAAAACAACAAAATTTTGAACATTTTTAGAATTTCACAAGACATGACCCAAATGTTGGTCTAGACCCATGCATTTGTGTGGTGAATTTATTAAACGTAGTAATAACTACAAGTTAGTATGAACGAAAAAAATTATTTTCACGATTCCATTAAACTTGACACTAACATAAGTCCAGACCCATGCATTTGTGTGGTATATTTGCTAAGCGTAATAATAACTACAGGTTAGTATGAAAGGAAATTAAATTTTCGTTAATAAAACCGTGCAAAATATATAAATTTCGAACGTTCTCAAAGTTCCACGAAACATTACCAAACATAGGTCTAAAACCATGCATTTGTGTGGTAGATTTGTTAAGCGTAATAGTAACTACAAATTAGTATAAAAGGAAAACAAACTTTGTTTAATAAAACCGTACAAAACAGCTTAATTTTGAATGTTCTCACAATTCCACGAAACTTGACCCAAACATTGGATTAGACCCATGCATTTGTGTGGTAAATTTGTTAAGCGTAACAATTGCATAAACTTGTTAAACGTAATAATAACTACATGTTAGTATGAAAGGGAAACAAACTTTATTTAATAAAATCATGCAAAACATTATTTAATAAAATCATGCAAAACATTGAAAACATGCAAAACATTGACCCAAACGTAAGTACAGACCCATCATTTGTGTGGTAATTTGCTAAGCGTAATAATAACTACATGTTAGTATGAAAGGGAAACAAACTTTCTTTTATAAAACCGTGCAAAACAACAAAATTTTGAAAGTTTTTTCAACGTTCCACGAAACTTGACCCAAACGTAGGTTTAGACACATATATTTGTGTCATAAATTTGCTAAACGTAATAATAACTGTAAGTTAGTATGAAAGCGAAAACAAACTTTCTTTACTAAAACCGCACAAAACATCTAAATTTTGAACGTTCTCAAAATTCCACGAAACTTGACCCAAACGTAGGTCTAACCCATGCATTTGTGTGGTAAATTTGCTAAGCGTAATAATAACTGGAAGTTAGTATGAAAGAGATACAAACTTTCTTTAATAAAAGCGTGCAAAACATCTAAATTTTGAACGTTCTCAAAATTGTACGAAAGTTGACCCAAACGTAGGTCTAGACCCATGTATTAGTGTGGTAACTTTGTTAAACGTAATAATAACTACAAGTTAGTATGAAATGGAAACAAACTTTCTTTTGTAAAACCGTGAAAAACAACAAAATTTTGAATGTTTTCAGAATTTCACAAGACATGACCCAAACGTTGGTCTAGACCCATGCATTTGTGTGGTGAATTTATTAAACGTAGTAATAACTACAAGTTAGTATGAACGAAAAAAATCATTTTCACGATTCCATTAAACTTGACACTAACATAAGTCCAGACCCATGCATTTGTGTGGTATATTTGCTAAGCGTAATAATAACTACAGGTTAGTATGAAAGGAAAATAAATTTTCGTTAATAAAACCGTGCAAAATATATAAATTTCGAACGTTCTCAAAGTTCCACGAAACATTACCAAACATAGGTCTAAACCCATGCATTTGTGTGGTAGATTTGTTAAGCGTAATAGTAACTACAAGTTAGTATAAAAGGAAAACAAACTTTGTTTAATAAAACCGTACAAAACAGCTTAATTTTGAATGTTCTCACAATTCCACGAAACTTGACCCAAACGTTGGATTAGACCCATGCATTTGTGTGGTAAATTTGTTAAGCGTAACAATTGCATAAACTTGTTAAACGTAATAATAACTACATGTTAGTATGAAAGAGAAACAAACTTTATTTAATAAAATCATGCAAAACTTTATTTAATAAAATCATGCAAAACATTGAAAACATGCAAAACATTGAACCAAACGTAAGTACAGACCCATCATTTGTGTGGTAATTTGCTAAGCGTAATAATAACTACATGTTAGTATGAAAGGGAAACAAACTTTCTTTTATAAAACCGTGCAAAACAACAAAATTTTGAAAGTTTTTTCAACGTTCCACGAAACTTGACCCAAACGTAGGTTTAGACACATATATTTGTGTCATAAATTTGCTATACGTAATAATAACTGTAAGTTAGTATGAAAGCGAAAACAAACTTTCCTTACTAAAACCGCACAAAGCATCTAAATTTTGAACGTTCTCAAAATTCCACAAAACTTGACCCAAACGTAGGTCTAACCCATGCATTTGTATGGTAAATTTGCTAAGCGTAATAATAACTGCAAGTTAGTATGAAAGGGAAACAATCTATCTTTTATAATAAAACCATGCAAAACATTTAAATTTTGAACGTTCTCATAATTGCACGAAATTGACCCGAACGTTGGTCTAGACCCATGCATTTGTGTGGTAAATTTGGTAAGCGTAATAATAATTATAAATTAGTATGAAAGGGAAACAAACTTGCTTTAATAAAACCATGTAAAACTACTAAATTTTGTACGTTCTATGAATTCAATGATACTTGACCAAAATATAGGTCTAGACCTATGCATTTGTGTGGTAAATTTGTTAAGTGTAACAATAACTCTAAGTTAGTATTAAAGGAAAACAAACTTTATTTAATAAAATCAAGCAAAACACCGAAATTTTGAACATTCGCACAAATCCACGAAACTTGACCCAAACGTAAGTCCAGACCCATGCATTTGTGTGGTAAATTTGTTCAGCGTAATAATAACTACATGTTAGTATGAAAGGGAAACAAACTTTCTTTAATAAAACCGTGCAAAACATCTAAATTTTGAACGTTCTCAAAATTCCATGAAACTTGACCCAAACGTACGTCTAGACTTTATGTGGTAAATTTATTAAGCGTAATAATAACTATAAGTTAGTATGAAAGGGAAATAAACCTTCTTTTATAAAACCGTGCAAAACAATAAAATTTTGAAAGTTTTCTCAAACATCCACGAAACTTGACCCAAATGTAGGTCTAGACCCATGCATTTGTGTGGTAGATTTGCTAAACGTAATAATAACTGCAAGTTAGTATGAAAGGGAAACAAACTTTCTCTAATAAAAGCGTGAAAAACATCTAAATTTTGAACGTTCTCAAAATTTCACGAAACTTGACCCAAACGTAGGTCTAGACCCATGCATTTGTGTGGTAAATTTGTTTAGCGTAATAATAACTACATGTTAGTATGAAAGGGAAACAAACTTTATTTAATAAAACCGTGCAAAACATCTAAATTTTGAACGTTCTCAAAATTCCATGAAACTTGACCCAAACGTACGTCTAGACTTTATGTTGTAAATTTATTAAGCGTAATAATAACTACAAGTTAGTATGAAAGGGAAACAAACTTTCTTTTATAAAACCGTGCAAAACAATAAAATTTTGAAAGTTTTCTCAAACATCCACGAAACTTGACCAAATGTAGGTCTAGACCCATGCATTTGTATGGTAGATTTGCTAAGCGTAATAATAACTGCAAGTTAGCATGAAAGGAAAACAAACTTTCTTTAATAAAAGCGTGCAAAACATCTAATTTTTGAACGTTCTCAAAATTCCACGAAACTCGACCCAAACGTCCCATGCATTTGTGTGGTAAATTTGTTAAGCATAATAATAACTACAAGTTAGTATGAGAGGAAAACAAGCTTTGTTTTATAAAGCGTACAAAACAGCTAAATTTTGAACGTTCCCAGAATTGAATAAAACTTGAGCCAAACGTAGGTCCAGACCAATGCATTAGTTTGGTAAAATTTCTAAGCGTAATAATAGGTACAAGTTAGTATGAAAGGGAAGCATACTTCCTTTAATAAATTCGTGCAGACCAGCTAAATTTTGAATGTTCTCAAAATTGCACGAAACTTGACCCAAACATAGATCTAGATCCCATGCATTTGTGTCGTAAATTTGCTAAGCATAATAATAACTACATTTTATTATGAAAGGGAAACAAACTTTCTTTTATAAAACCGTGCAAAACAAAAGAATTTTGAAAGTTTTTTCAAAGTTCCACGAAGCTCGACCCAAACGTAGGTCTAGACCATGCATTTAGGTGGTAAGTTTGCTAAGCGTAATAATAATTGCAAGTTAATATGAAAGGGAAACATACTTTGTTTAATAAAAGCATGCAAAACATCTAAATTTTGAACGTTCTCAAAATTCCACGAAACATGACTCAAACGAAGATCTAGAACGATGCATTTGTGTGGTAAATTTGTTAAGTGTAATAATAACTACAAGTTAGTATGAAAGGGAAACAAACTTTCTTTTATAAAACCGTACAAAACAACAAAATTTTGAAAGTTTTCTCAAAGTTCCATGAAACTTGACCCAAACGTAGTTCTAGACCCATGCATTTGTGTGGTAAATTTGCTTAGCTTTATAATAACTGCAAGTTAGTATGAAAAGGAAACAAACTTTCTTTAATAAAACCGTGGAAATAATCTAAATTTTGAACGTTCTAAAAATTCCACGAAACTTGACCCAAATGTAGGTCTAGACCCATACATTTATGTGGTAAATTTGTTAAGCGTAATAATAATTACAAGTTAGTATGAAAGGAAAACAAACTTTGTTTTATAAAGCCGTACAAAACAGCTAAATTTTGAACGTTCTCAGAATTGAACGAAACTTGAGCGAAACATAGATCCAAACCCATGTATTAGTGTGGTAAAATTTCTAAGCGTAATAATAACTACAAGTTAGTATGAAAGGGAAACATACTACCTTTAATAAAACCGTGCAAACCAGCTAAATTTTGAACGTTCTCAGAATTGCACGAAACTTGACCCAAACTTACGTCTAGAGCTATGCATTTGTGTGGTAAATTTTCTAAGCGTAATAAAAACTACAAGTTAGTATGAAAGGGAAACAAACTTTCTTATATAAAACCATGCAAACAACAAAATTTTGAATGTTTTTTCAAAGTTCAACGAAACATGACCATAAATAGGTCTAGACCCATTCATTTGTGTGGTAAATTTGGTAAGCGTAATAATAACTGCAAGTTAGTATGAAATTGAAACAATCTATCTTTTATAAAATCATGCAAAACATCTAAATTTTGAACGTTCTCATAATTGCACAAAATTGACCCGAACGTTGGTCTAGACCCATGCATTTGTGTGGTAAATTTGGTAAGTGTAATAATAATTATAAATTAGTATGAAAGGGAAACAAACTTGCTTTAATAAAATCATGTAAAACTACTAAATTTTGTACGTTCTATGAATTTAATGATACTTGACCAAAATATAGGTCTAGACCTATGCATTTGTGTGGTAAATTTGTTATGCGTAATAATAACTCTAAGTTAGTATTAAAGGAAAACAAACTTTATTTAATAAAATCAAGCAAAACATTGAAATTTTGAACATTCGCACAAATCCACGAAACTTGACCCAAACGTAAGTCCATACCGAATGCATTTGTGTGGTAAATTTGTTTAGCGTAATAATAACTACATGTTAGTATGAAAGGGAAACAAACTTTTTTTAATAAAACCGTGCAAAACATCTAAATTTTGAACGTTCTCAAAATTCCATGAAACTTGACCCAAACGTACGTCTAGACTTTATGTTGTAAATTTATTAAGCGTAATAATAACTACAAGTTAGTATGAAAGGGAAACAAACTTTCTTTTATAAAACCGTGCAAAACAATAAAATTTTGAAAGTTTTCTCAAACATCCACGAAACTTGACCAAATGTAGGTCTAGACCCATGCATTTGTGTGGTAGATTTGCTAAGCGTAATAATAACTGCAAGTTAGCATGAAAGGAAAACAAACTTTCTTTAATAAAAGCGTGCAAAACATCTAATTTTTGAACGTTCTCAAAATTCCACGAAACTCGACCCAAACGTCCCATGCATTTTTGTGGTAAATTTGTTAAGCATAATAATAACTACAAGTTAGTATGAGAGGAAAACAAGCTTTGTTTTATAAAGCCGTACAAAACAGCTAAGTTTTGAACGTTCCCAGAATGGAACAAAACTTGAGCCAAACGTAGGTCCAGACCCATGCATTAGTTTGGTAAAATTTCTAAGCGTAATAATAACTACAAGTTAGTATGAAAGGGAAGCATACTCCCTTTAATAAAACCGTGAAGAGCAGCTAAATTTTGAATGTTCTCAAAATTGCACGAAACTTGACCCAAACATAGATCTAGACCCATGCATTTGTGTCGTAAATTTGCTAAGCGTAATAATAACTACATTTTATTATGAAAGGGAAACAAACATTCTTTTATAAAACCGTGCAAAAGAAAAAAATTTAGAAAGTTTTCTCAAAGTTCCACGAAACTCGACCCAAACGTAGGTCTAGACCATGCATTTAGGTGGTAAGTTTGCTAAGCGTAATAATAATTGCAAGTTAGTATGAAAGGGAAACAAACTTTGTTTAATAAAAGCATGCAAAACATCTAAATTTTGAACGTTCTCAAAATTCCACAAAACATGACTCAAACGTAGATCTAGACCGATGCATTTGTGTGGTAAAATTGTTAAGTGTAATAATAACTACAAGTTAGTATGAAAGGGAAACAAACTTTCTTTTATAAAACCGTACAAAACAACAAAATTTTGAAAGTTTTCTCAAAGTTCCACGAAACTTGACCCAAACGTAGTTCTAGACCCATGCATTTGTGTGGTAAATTTGCTTAGCTTTATAATAACTGCAAGTTAGTATGAAAGGGAAACAAACTTTCTTTAATAAAACCGTGCAAAAACATCTAAATTTTCAACGTTCTCAAAATTCCACGAAACTTGACCCAAATGTGGGTCTAGACTCATACATTTGTGTGGTAAATTTGTTAAGCGTAATAATAACTACAAGTTAGTATGAAAGGAAAACAAACTTTGTTTTACAAAGCCGTACAAAACAGCTAAATTTTGAACGTTCTCAGAATTGAACGAAACTTGAGCGAAACATAGATCCAAACCCATGCATTAGTGTGGTAAAATTTCTAAGCGTAATAATAACTACAAGTTAGTATGAAAGGGAAACATACTACCTTTAATAAAACCGTGCAAACCAGCTAAATTTTGAACGTTCTCAGAATTGCACGAAACTTGACCCAAACTTACGTCTAGAGCTATGCATTTGTGTGGTAAATTTGCTAAGCGTAATAAAAACTACAAGTTAGTATGAAAGGGAAACAAACTTTCTTATATAAAACCATGCAAACAACAAAATTTTGAATGTTTTTTCAAAGTTCAACGAAACATGACCATAAATAGGTCTAGACCCATTCATTTGTGTGGTAAATTTGGTAAGCGTAATAATAACTGCAAGTTAGTATGAAATTGAAACAATCTATCTTTTATAAAATCATGCAAAACATCTAAATTTTGAACGTTCTCATAATTGCACGAAATTGACCCGAACGTTGGTCTAGACCCATGCATTTGTGTGGTAAATTTGGTAAGTGTAATAATAATTATAAATTAGTATGAAAGGGAAACAAACTTGCTTTAATAAAATCATGTAAAACTACTAAATTTTGTACGTTCTATGAATTTAATGATACTTGACCAAAATATAGGTCTAGACCTATGCATTTGTGCGGTAAATTTGTTATGCGTAATAATAACTCTAAGTTAGTATTAAAGGAAAACAAACTTTATTTAATAAAATCAAGCAAAACATTGAAATTTTGAACATTCGCACAAATCCACGAAACTTGACCCAAACGTAAGTCCATACCCAATGCATTTGTGTGGTAAATTTGTTTAGCGTAATAATAACTACATGTTAGTATGAAAGGGAAACAAACTTTTTTTAATAAAACCGTGCAAAACATCTAAATTTTGAACGTTCTCAAAATTCCATGAAACTTGACCCAAACGTACGTCTAGACTTTATTTTGTAAATTTATTAAGCGTAATAATAACTACAAGTTAGTATGAAAGGGAAACAAACTTTCTTTTATAAAACCGTGCAAAACAATAAAATTTTGAAAGTTTTCTCAAACATCCACGAAACTTGACCAAATGTAGGTCTAGACCCATGCATTTGTGTGGTAGAATTGCTAAGCGTAATAATAACTGCAGGTTAGCATGAAAGGAAAACAAACTTTCTTTAATAAAAGCGTGCAAAACATCTAATTTTTGAACGTTCTCAAAATTTCACGAAACTCGACCCAAACGTCCCATGCATTTGTGTGGTAAATTTGTTAAGCATAATAATAACTACAAGTCTAGACCCATGCATTTGTGTGCTAAATTTGCTAAGCGTAATAATAACTACATGTTAGTATGAAAGGAAAACAAACTTTCTTTAATAAAATCGTGCAAAACAACAAAATTTTGAACGTTCTCAAAATTGCACGAAACTTGACCCAAACGTTGGTCTAGACCCATGCATTTGTGTGGTAAATTTGTAAACTGTAATAATAACTACAAGTTAGTATGAAAGGCAAACAAATTTTATTTAATAAAATCGTGCAAAACAGCTTTATTTTGAATATTCTCACAATTCCACGAAACTTGACCCAAACGTAAGTCTAGACCCATGCATTTGTGTGGTAAATTTGCTAAGCGTAATAATAACTACATGTTAGTATGAAAGAGAAACAAACATTCTTTAATAAAACCGTGCAAAAAAACAAAATTATAAAATTTTTCTCAAAGTTCCACGAAACTTGACCCAAATGTAGGGCTTCACCCATGCATTTGTGTGGTAAATTTGCTAAACATTATAATAACTGCAAGTTAGTAAGAAAGGGAAACAAACTTTATTTAATAACACTATGCAGAACATCAAAATTTTGAATGTTCTCAGAATTCCACGAAACTTGACCCAAACGTAGGTCTAGACCTATGCATTTGTGTGTAAATTTGTTAAGCGTAATAATAACTATAAGTTAGTATGAAAGGGAAACAAAATTTCTTTAATTAAACCGTGCAAAACAACTAAATTTTGAACGTTCCCAAAATTCCACAAACTGGACCCAAACATAGGTATAGACTCATGCATTTGTGTGGTAAATTTGCTAAGCGTAATAATAACTACAAATTAGTGTGAATGGGAAAGAATCTTGCTTTAAAAAATCGTGCAAAACCGCTAAATTTTGAATGTTCTCAGAATTGCACGAAATATGACCAGAACATAGGACTAGACCCATGCATTTGTGTGGTAGATTTGCTAAGCGTAATAGTAACTACAAGTTTTTATGAAAGGGAAACAAACTGTATTTAATAAAATCCTGCAGAAAAAGCTAAATTTTGAATGTTCTCTCAATTTCACAAAACTTGGCCAAAACGTTGGTCTAGACCCATGCATTTGTGTGGCAAATTTGTTAAGCGTAACAATAACTACAAATTAGTATGAAAGGGAAACAAATTTTATTTAATAAAATCATGTAAAACATCTAAATTTTGAACATTCTCACAATTCCACGGAACTTGACCCAAACGTAAGTTTGGACCCATTTATTTGTGTGGTAAATTTTGCTAAGCGTAATAATTACTACAAGTCAGTATGAAAGGGAAACAAACTTTATTTAATAATATCGTGCAAAACAGCTAAATATTGAACATTCTCACAATCCACGAAACTTGACCCAAACGTAAGTCTAGTCCCATCCATTTGTGTGGTAAATTTGCTAATCGTAATAATAGTACATGTTAGTATGAAAGGTAAACAAACTTTCTTTAATAAAACCGTGTAAAACAGCAAAATTGTGAATGTTTTCTTAAAGTTACACGAAACTTGACCCAAACGTAGGTATAGACCCATGCATTTGTGTGGTAAATATGCTAAGCGTAACAACAACTACAAGTTAGTATGAAAGGGAAAGAATCGTGCTTTAAAAAATCGTGCAAAACAGCTAAATTTTGAACGTTATCAAAATTCCACCCCCAAACGTAGGTCAAGATCCATGCATTTATGTTGTAAATTTGTTTAGCGTAATAATATCTACAAGTTAGTATAAAAGGAAAACAAACTTGCTTTAATAAAACCGGGCAAAATAGCTTAATATTGAACGTTCTCATAATTACACGAAACTTGACCCAAACGTTGATCTAAACCTATGCATTTCTGTGGTAAATTTTCTAACCGTAATAATAACTACATGTTAGTATGAAAGAGAAACAAACATTGTTTAATAAAACTGTGTAAAACAACAAAATTATGAATTTTTTCTCAAAGTTCCACGAAACTTGACTCAAATGTATGTCCAGACCCATGCATTTGTGTGGTAAATTTGCTAAGCCTTATAATAACTGCAAGTTAGTAAGAAAGGGAAACAAACATCTAAATTTTGGACGTTCTCAGAATTCCATAAAACTTGACCTAAACGTAGGTCTAGACCTATGCATTTGTGTGCCAAATTTGCTAAGCGTAATAATAACTAAATGTTAGTACGGAAGGGAAATAAACTTTCATTAATAAAACCGTGCCAAACAACTAAATTTTGAACGTTCTCAAAATTCCACGAAACTTGACCCAAACGTTGGTCTAGACCCATGAATTTGTGTGGTAATTTTCCTCAGTGAAAAAATAACTACATGTTAGTATGAAAGGGAAACAAACTTTCTTTAATAAAACCGTGCAAAACAACTAAATTTTGAACGTTTTCAGAATTTCACGAAACTAGACCCAAAGGTTGGTCGAGACCCATGCATTTGTGTGGTAAATTTGTAAAGCGTAATAATAACTACAAGTTAGTATGAAATGGAAACAAACTTTATTTAATAAAACCGTGCAAAACGACTTAATTTTCAACGTTCTCACAATTCCACGAAACATGACCCAAACGTAGGTCTAAACCCATGCATTTGTGTGGTAAATTTGCTAAGCGTAATAATAACCACATGTTAGTATGAAAGAGAAACAAATTTTGTTTAATAATACCGTGCAAAACAGAAAAATTATGAAAGTTTTCTCAAAGTTCCACGAAACTTGACCCAACTATGTATTTGTGTAGTAAATTTGCTAAGCGTTATAATAACTGCAAGTTAGTAAGAAAGGGAAAGAAACTTTTTTTAATAACACAATGCAAAACATCTAAATTTTGAACATTCTCATAATTGAACGAAACTTGACCCAAACGTAGGTTCAAACCTATACATTTGTGTGGTAAATTTGTTAAGCGTAACAATAACTATAAGTTTGTATGAAAGGAAAACAAACTTTCTTTACTAAAATCGTGCAAAACAACTAAATTTGAACATTCTCAAAATTCCACGAAACTTGACGGAAACGTTGGTCTATACCCATGCATTTATGTGGTAAAATTTGTTAAGCGTAATAATAAGTACAAGTTAGTATGAAAAGGAAACAAACTTTATTTAATAAAATCGTGCAAAACAGCTAAATTTTGAACATTGTGACAATTCCACAGAACTTGACCCAAACGTAAATGTAAACCCATGCATTTTTGTGGTAAATTTGCTAAGCGTAAAAATAACTACATGTTAGTATATAAGGGAAACAAACTTTCATTAATATAACCGTGCAAAACAAAAAAAATTTGAAAGTTTTCTCAAAGTTCCATGAAACTTCACCAAAATATAGGTCTAAACCCATGCATTTGTGTGCTAAATTTGCAAAGCGTAATAATAACTGCAAGTTAGTAAGAAAGGGAAACAAACTTTTTTTAATAACACTGTGCAAAACATCTAAATTTTGAACGTTCTCATAATTCAACGAAAGTTGACCCAAACGTAGGTCTAGACCTACGCATTTGTGCGATAAATTTGTTAAGCATAATAATAATTATAAGTTAGTATGAAAGGACAATAAACATTCTTTAATAAAGTCATGCAAAACAGCTAAATTTTGAACGTTTGCAAAATTCCACGAAACTGGACCCAAACATAGGTCTAGACCCGTGCATCTGCTTGGTAAATTTGTTGAGCGTAATAAAAACTACTTGTTAGTATGAAAGGGGAACAAATTTTCTTTAACAAAACCGTGCAAAACAACTAAATTTAAACATTCCCATAATTCTTCAAAATTTATTCAGTGTAATAATAACTGAGTATTAGTATGAAAGGGAAACAAACTCTATTTAATAAAATCGTGCAAAACAGCTTATGTTTGAACATTCTCACAATTCTACAAAATTTGACCCAAAAGAAAGTCTAGACCCATGCATTTGTGTGGTAAATTTACTAAGTGTAATAATAACTACATGTTAGGGTAAACGAGAAACAAATTTTCTTTTATTAAACCATGCAAAATAGCAAAATTGTGAAAGTTTTCTCAAAGTTCCACGAAACTTGACCCAAACGTAGGTCTAGACCCATGCATTTGTGTGGTAAATTTGCTAAGCGTAATAATAACTGCAAGTTAGTAAGAAAGGAAAATAAACTTTCTTTAAATATACCGTGCAAAACATCTAAATTTTGAACGTTCTCAGAATTCCACGAAACATGACCCCAAACGTACCTCTAGATCTATGCATTTGTGTTGTAAATTTGTTAAGCGTAATAATAACTATAAGTTAGTATGAAAGGAAAACAAACTTTCTTTAATAAAACTGTGCAAAACAACTAAATTTTGAACGTTCTCAGAATTCCACGAAACTTAACCCAAACGTTGGTCTAGACCCATGCATTTGTGTGGTAAATTTTAAACTATAATAATAACTATAAGTTAGTATGAAAGGGAAACAAACTTTATTTAATAAAATCGTGCAAAACAGCTTAATTTTTAACATTCTCACAATTTCATGAAATTTGACCCAAACGTAAGTTTACACCCATGCATTTGTATGGTAAATTTGCTAAGCGTAATTTATAACTACATATTAGTATAAAAGAGAAACATACTTTCTTTTATAAAACCGTGCAAAATAGCAAAATTGTGAAAGTTTTCTGAAAGTTCCACGATGCATGACCCAAATGTATGTATACACCCATGGATTTGTGTGGTAAATTTGCTAAGCGTAATAATAACTGGAAGATAGTAATAAAGGAAAACAAACTTCTTTAAATATACCGTGCAAAACATCTAAATTTTGAACGTTCTCAGAATTCCACGAAACTTGACCCCAAACGTAGCTCTAGGTCTATGCGTTTGTGTGGTAAATTTGTTAAGCGTATTAATAACTATAAGTTAGTATGAAAGGAAAACAAACTATCTTTAATAAAACCGTGCAAAACAGCTAAATTTTGAATGTTCCCAAAATTCCACGAAACTGGACCCAAACATAGGTCTAGACCCATGTATTTGTATGGTAAATTTGCTAATCGTAATAATAACTACATGTTAGTATGAAAGGGAAACAAACTTTCTTTAATAAACCATGCAAAAACAACAAAATTTTGAATGTTTTCTTAAGGTTCCACAAAACTTGACTCAAACGTAGGTATAGACCCATGTTTTTGTGTGGTAGATTTGCTAAGCATAATAATAACTACAAGTTAGTATGAAAGGAAAAAAAACTTGCTTTAAAAAATCGTGCAAAACAACTAAATTTTGAACGTTCTCAAAATTCAACGAAACTTGACCCAAACATAGGGCTAGACCCATGCATTTGTATGGTAGATTTGTTAAGCGTAATAATAATTATAAGTTAGTAGAAAAGGAAAAAAAACTTGCTTTAAAAAATAGTGCCAAACATCTAAATTTTGAACGTTTTCAGAATTCCAGGAAACTTGACCCAAACGTTAGTCTAGACCAATGCATTTCTGTGGTAAATTTGTAAAGTGTAATATTAACTAAAAGTTAGTATGAAAGGGAAACAAACTTTATTTAATAAACTCGTGCAAAACAGATCAATTTTGAACATTCTCACAATTCCACGAAACTTGACCCAAACGTGGGTCTAGACCCTTGCATTTGTGTGGTAAATTTGCTAAGGGTAATAATAACTATATGTTAGTATACAAGAGAAACACACTTTCTTTAACAAAACCGTACAAAACAACAAAATTATGAAAGTTCTCTCAATGTTCCACGAAACATGACCCAAACGTAGGTGTAGACCCATGAATTTGTGTCGTAAATTTGCTAAGCGTAATAATAACTATAAATTAGTATAAAAGTGCAAAAAAAATGGACTCTCAATTCTCTCTCTTTTCTCTCTCACACACTAGCACACATTCACCTTCAAACACTAAAACCCTAGCCACAAAAAAATTGACCGGTGATGATGGAGGAGAATCGGCCGGCGACGAGAACGCCGACGAGAAGGAAGGATGTGATGATGAGGATGGCCATGATGATTTTCAGACCGACCAGCCGCTGTTTCGCGATGGGCAGCGGAATTTTCCGGCAGAATCTGAAAGGCAATAATAGAAGTTGAAACGTGTCCGGTAGTGAACAGCAATCTGATGAACGAAGATGATAAACCAGATGTTACAGAGGTTTGGGATGACCTGAAGATGGGAAAAGATGCATCCTTTGCTATTGAAACGACAGTTATTACAGTGCCGCAAATATTAGGGTTTTCTGCAAATAATGCGGCCGAGGAAGATGAAGCGATTCTCGAGGATCTAGCCATGGCAGATGAACGTGAACTGGTCCCAAGGAGTGGAGATGACATTCCTATGTCTCAAAACTCAAACTTTGTTGAAGATGAAAGAGATCCGATGTGCCGCCAGAATTTAGGGTTTCGCGAAGCTCCATTGAATACCTCCCATGGCGGACGTGAAGGAAAAGAATTCCCAATGGCTGAATTCCTACGATTAGCAACAGCAGTTGTCGATGACGGAGATGAGAAATCAAAAGAGGCGCTGCTGGACTTGAAACGACGATGGGATGCACGGTTAGGAGGGGAAACGTCTCGCCGGCATTTTCCAACGGATCTAAACCCCAACGACGAACCACCACTGATCAGAGGGCTGCGAAAAGCTATTCGCAATATTCAGAGTCCGGAAACGCGAAAGAGGACGACGGAATCTGGTTGCCAATCGTTAAAAACGCTGTCTGCTAACAATCTGGCGAAAAATGCTGCTGCAGGAATTTTTCCAGCGGATTTCAGTCGGCCGGCGACTGTTGCTGATGTGGAAAACAATGACTTGGTGACTGTAGTGAATGCTGAGGTGGAAGGGTCTGATTCGTTAGTCATTTCTGATGTGGTACATGACAAGGCGGGTGATGTGGCACTCATGAAGCATATCTCATATGCTGACATCAGCAATACCCTTCATGCTGATGTCAGCATGATGTCATCAGCTACAGCTGCTGATTTATCCAGAAACACAAGTGATGATATGGCACGTGAGCAACCGTTGACTTCTAAAATGGCTCGAGCGCCTACGGGATTATTTATTAGAAATATCCCACTTTGCTCGAATTCGATATAGATGACAAAATAGCTCGGGATTTCAATAATTCTACACGCAAGACACTCTCATATATGGCGCCTACAGTACAAAACGGGGAGATAGTTGTCCGTCCATCATTGGACACGATACGTAATGGATCTCAACATTGGAAAACTACAGCAGTTGGTTATTTTTTGGGAAAACGGCCGTACTATCACCATTTAAAGGAATTTGCTCACTCGATCTGGCCAACACTTCGTGATGTAGCAGCGACATCGAATGGCTTCTTCTTCTTTCAGTTCAAAACTGTTATAGATATGGAGGAAATAATTAAAGGGGGTCCGTGGTTGTATCAAGGGCAGCCGATTGTACTCCAAAAGTGGGAACCGGGCATGGCTATGAGAAAATTAAAGCATATACAAGTACCTGTATGGATCAAATTAAGGCACCTTTGATGGAATTCTGGACGACGGAAGGTTTGAGCACTGTTGCAAGTGGAGTGGGCAAACCACTTTACCCAGACGCGATCACTAGAGCATGCACGAGATTGGATTTTGCTCGTGTATGTGTGATGATTGATGGTACCCAGAAGCTGGCTGAACACATTATTATCATGACACCAAATGAAAATGGAGGAGAGACACTTTGCAAAATAGATGTGGAATATGAATGGCTTCCCTTGAAATGCACAACCTGTATGACCCTAGGACACATGGATAAGGAGTGTACATTGAACAAACCTCACAAACAGATGAAGCCACCGGTTGCTGTGTATGTGCCAAAACCTATTGTGCCACAACCTCCACTAATTGATAAAGAACGTAAGATTCCGAACCCAGAATGTGAGGCAGTGGAAGTGCAGAATTCCGATGCGGGTTACATGCACGCTAAACGAAAAACGTCCAAACAAGATGATAGAGGTAAGACCATAGTTATTTATAATACCTTTGATGCTTTGAGTTATATTGATGAAGCAGATAAGTCTACTGGGGGTCCTAGCATATGCAGCCCCGTATCTAGGCGACCCATGTTGAATATTGCTATGTGGAATGTCCGTAGGCTGAATAAACGAGACCATCAGCTCGCTGTTAAGGACCTTGTCTCAGAATACAGGTTACATTTCTTGGGCATTCTTGAAACTCGAGTTCGATTAAATAACATTATGCATATTCAATCTTTTCTACTACCACAATGGAAATGGTATGTTGATTACAATTCTGTTGGAAACCGTATTTGGTTGGTTTGGGATGAGAATTTTGTTGATGTTCATATTCTTGACATGGGAGAACAGTTTGTGCACTGTCGAGTGACTAGTAGAACTGTCAATGAACCTTTCTTTATCACTGTTGTCTATGGTGCTTCTGAGGTGGTAGACAGGCGGGCTCTTTGGACTGCATTGGGGACACTGGCACAGCAGTGCTCAGACATCCCGTGGCTGGTGGGAGGGGACTTCAATGCAGTACGCGGTATGAATGAGATGTGTGGCATTTCTGGTGACATAAGGGTTGCAATGGAAGAATTTAATGTTGGTATCCAAGAGGCCGGATTGATACCATTACCTATGCAAGGTGAATGGTATACATGGCGTAATTGCAGTATGACCACACAGAGTTTATGGAAGCGATTGGATCAAATTCTTATTAACGATTGATGGTTAGGGAGATATCCTACCTCGTCTTATCATAGCCTTCCACCATGGACATCTGACCATTCACCGTTAGTTTTAAATGGGGATGTTCAGCAACACAATGGAGGTATGTTTCGATTTGATAACTTCCTAGCACTATCTCCTGAGTTTATCGCCAATGTGCAGAATATATGGCAGCATGAGGTGGTTGGCGTACCTATGTATGCGGTGACACATAAATTGAAGGCCCTCAAACAGGTTTTTCGATTATAGAGGAGGAAAAAGGGAGACTTGACATTGAATGTTCAATTAGCCAAGGGATTTCTAGAAGAGGCACAACTATTGCTGAGCTCAGACAGACAAAATGAATTCTACTTATGCTTGGAACACTGTTGTCGGATTGTATATGCAAAAGCTGCAAAGCTCGAACAAAGTATGCTACAACAGAGAGCCAAGATGCAGTGGATGAAAGATGGAGATCAATGCTCTCGGGTTTTCTTTCGCAAGATCGCTCAGAGAAGAGTTATGAGGAGGATCTTGCAAATCAATGATGGGAATGGTACCACTCACACAGACCAAGGGGAGATCATTCATGAGTTTGTCTCATACTATCAGACTCTCCTAGGAGGTATCAAACAACGGTCGAAAGTGGATATATGTTACCTTAGACCATGGGCAAGGTACTATATTACTGATGAGGAGCTAGCCAATTAACCCTTCCATTCACGCCGGATGATGTGAAACAAGCAGTGTCTGATATCGCAGAAGATAAGGCGCCGGGACCAGATGGGTACTCATCTGGGTTTTTCAAGGCTGCTTGGCCTGTGGTGGGGAAAGAAGTTACGAGGGCGGTTTTGGATTTCTTTTCTGCTGAAAAACTTTTAAAGCAGATCACCTCCACAATTTTGGCTCTAATCCCAAAGGTACACACTCCTATGTCGGTTAATGATTTTAGACCGATCTCTTGCTCCAATGTTTTATACAAGATCATTGTGAAACTACTTGTCCAAAGAATTAGTATACTGGTGGACAAGATTATTAGCCCCTGTCAGACAACTTTTATTCCGGGAAGAAGCATTGGGGACAACATTATGTTAGCCCAAGAACTGTTCTCGGGTTATAACCAGATGCGCTTACCCCCTAGATGCGCGCTTAAAGTGGATATCAGGAAGGCCTATGACACGATGGAGTGGGACTTCCTAATAGCAGTGCTGCAGTTATTCGGATTCCCACCTATGTTCACTAGGTGGATCGAGGAGTGTGTCTGCACGACATCTTTCTCGATCGGGCTCATAGGAAAACCTCATGGATTCTTTACGGGAGCGAGAGGACTATGACAGGGAGACCCCCTATCTCCTTATTTGTTTGTTCTTATTACGGAAGGTTTACATCTTGGATTCCTGCAACGAATTGAGCAGGACATGCAGTTCACTTACCAGTGGAAGTGTGAAAATTCCAAGGTCTTCCAATTGGGATTTGCAGACGACCTTCTCCTATTCTGCAGAGCTGACTGTGATTCCATCAGAGTTTTCAAGGAAGGATTGGATCGATTTGCGGAGTTGTCGGGTCTTCGGCTTAACGTTCAAAAAAGCCACTTAATTATATCCTGTTCGGCTCAAGAAATAAAGGACCAGATGTTAGAGATTTTGGGATTCCAGGAGGGGCACCTTCCAATGAGGTATCTGGGTCTTCCCTTAATCTCTTCTAAACTGTCTATCCCTGATTGTCAACCACTTATTTCAAAAATTGATGCACGTATCACTGGATGGGAAGGAATTTCACTATCTTATGCGGGCCGGGTACAAATCATCAAATTTGTGCTTTCGACATTGAGCTTATATTGGGCATCTACATTCATATTACCTAAGAAAGTTATCAACGAAATTGAGAAAAGGCTGAGTTCTTTCCTATGGAAGTGTACGACATTTAGTGGCTACACCAAGGTAGCCTGGAAAGATATGTGTCGACTGGCGGATGAAGGAGGACTTGGACTCAAGGACATTTCTAGCTTGAATCGGGCATTAATGAGCAAAAATTTATGTGATGTCATCCGGTGTGACAGGACATCCATCTGGGTTCAGTGGCTTTACCAGGGCCGGTTAAAGGACACATCGATTTGGACGGTCCGAGAACAAGGAGGATCTTGGGGATGGCGGAAAATACTCAGACTTCGTCCTTTTCTTCGATCTATCGTGGACTACCAGATAGGTACTGGAGGGAGTTTCTATATTTGGCAGGATCCGTGGCATCACTTAGGCCCACTTATCGAGCTATTCCCTCGAGGACCGCGCCTTCTTGGTCTTGAAGTTTCAGCAAAACTCAGTTTGGTGATTTCAACAGGAGTGTGGAATTGGCCTTCCATCACGAACTTTGAATGCTTGGAGATCACACATAATCTGCCGGTTATCTTTGGAGGTGAGGATCGGGTTGTATGGAAATGTGATGGAGGGCAACCTACTACTCAGGCCCTCTACCGATTATTTGACCCCCTGAGCCAAAAATAGGTTGGTATTCACTACCCACCACGGATAAACCCTGGCTTTCTCACCTAGGAGCATGCATCTTATGTGATGAGGGAGCTATGGAATCCCATTCACACTTATTTTTCGGATGCAGATTTAGTCGTCAATGCATTATTGAGATACGCAGACGGATTCGATTTCACTGGCCCAACAGGGATTGGGTTATAGATATTGAGTGGGCGTGGAGAAAATGGAGAGGAAAACACATTGTTAATATTGCTTACCGTACGCTACTTGCAGCGTGTGTCTACCACATATGGAGGGAGAGGAACTTGAGGAAATTTGAACACACTGAGAGGACACCAGCGACTCTGAACAGAGGATTATTAGCAGCAATTTAGGTTCATCAGTCAATACACGAGCATTGTATAGATTATGGCGCATTCCTTAGGTTGAGGAAGAAACCATTTGATGATCACATGCTGTACTGTATTATTACTTTTTATTTATGAAATTTACATTTACCCAAAAAAAAATATAAGTTAGTATGAAAGGGAAAGAATCTTGCTTTTAAAAATCATGCAAAATAGCTAAATTTTGAATGTTTTCAGAATTCCACGAAACTTGACCTAAACATAGGTCTAGACCCATGTATTTGTGCGGTAGATTTCCTAAGCGTAATAATAACTACAAGTTAGTGTGAAAGAGAATAAAACTTGCTTTAAAAAATCTTGCGTAACAGTTAAATTTCGAACGTTTTCAAAATTACACGAAACATGACCCAAACGTAGCTCTACCCATGCATTTGTGTGGTAAATTTGCTAAACGTAATAACAACTGCAAGTTAGTAAGAAAGGGAAACAAACTTTCTTTAACAACACCATGCAAAACATCTAAATTTTGAACATTTTCAGAATTCTACAAAACTTGACCCAAATGTAAATCTAGACCTATGCATTTGTGTCGTAAATTTGTTTAGCGTAATAATAATTATAAGCTAGTATGAAAGGAAAACAAACTTTCTTTAATAAAATCGTGCAAAAAGCTAAATTTTTGAATATTCGCAAAATTCCACGAAACTGGACCCAAACATAGGTCTAAACCATAGATTTGTGTGGTAATTTGCTAAGCATAATAAACTATATGTTAGTATTAAAGGGAAACAAACTTTTATTAATAAAAACATGCAAAACAGCAAAATTTTGAAAGTATTCTCAAAGTTCCATGAAACTTCACCTAAACGTAGGTCAAGACACATGCATTTGTGTGCTAAATTTGATAAACGTAATAATAACTACAAGTTAGTAGGAAAGGTAAGAAAACTTTATTTATTAAAATCGTGCAAAACAGCTAAACTTTAAACATTCTCACAATTCCATGGAACTTGACCCAAACGTAAGTCTAGACCCACGCATTTTTATGGTAAATTTGCCAAGCGTAATAATAACTACATGTTAGTATGAAAGAGAAACAAACTTTCTTTAATAAAACCGTGCAAAACAGCAAAACTATGAAAGTTTCTCAAAGTTCCACGAAACTTGGCCCAAACGTAGGTTTAGACCCATGCATTTGTGTGTTAAATTTGCTAAGCTTCATAATAACTGCAAGATAGTAAGATAGGGAAACAAACTTTCTTTAATAACACCGTGCAAAACATCTAAATTTTGAATGTTCTCATAATTCCACGAGACTTGAACCAAACGTAGTTTTAGACCTATGAATTTGTATGGTAAATTTGTTAAGCGTAATAATAACTATAAGTTAGTATGAAAGAAAAACAAACTTTCTTTAATAAAACCGTGCAAAACAGCTAAATTTTGAACGTTCCCAGAATTCGAAGAAACTCGACCCAAACATAGATCTAGAACCATGAATTTGTGTGGTAAATTTGTTTAGTGTAATAAAACGACATGTTCGTATGAAAGGAAAATAAACATTCTTTAATAGAACCGTGCGAAACTACTAAATTTGGAACGTTCTCAGTAATCCATGAAACTTGACCCAAACGTTGGTCTAGACCCATGCATTTGTGTGGTAAATTTGTAAAGCGAATAATAACTACAAGTTAGTATGAAAGTGAAACAAACATTATTTAATAAAACCGTGCAAAACAACTAAATTTTGAACGTTCCCAAAATTCGATCAAACTGGACTCAAACAAAGGTCTAGACCCATGCATTTGTGTGGCAAATTTGTTAAGTGTAATAATTACTAAATGTTAGTATAAAAGGGAAACAAACTTTCTTTAATAAAAACAGTGCAAAACAACTAAATTTTGAATGTTATCTAGACCCATGTATTTGTGTGGTAAATTTGTTAAATGGAATAACCAAAAGTTAGTATGAAAGAGAAAGAATCTTGCCTTAAAAGATCTTGCTAAACAACCAAATTTTGAATATTCTCAAAGTTCCACGAAACTTGACCCAAACATAGGTCTAGATCCATGCATTTGTCTTGTAAATTTGCTAATCGTAATAATAACTACAAGTTAGTATAAAAGAAAAACAAACTTGCTTTAATAAACCGTGCAAAATAGCTAAATATTGAACGTTCTCAGAAATGCACGAAACTTGAACCAAACGTTGGTTTAAACCCATGTATTAGTGTGGTAAATTTGCTAAGCGAAATAATAACTACATGTTAGTATGAAAGAAGAAACAAACTTTCTTTTATAAAACCGTGCAAAACAGCAAAATTATGAAAGTTTTCTAAAAGTTCCACTAAGCTTGACCCAAACGTAGGTCTAGACTTATGCATTTGTGTGGTAAATTTGTTAAGCGTAATAATAACTATAAGTTAATATGAAAGGAAAACAATCTTTCTTCAATAAAACCGTGCAAAACATCTAAATTTTGAACGTTCCCAAAATTCCACGAAACTGGACCCAAACATCGGTCTAGACCTATGCATTTGTGTGATAAATTTGTTAAGCATAATAATAACTACATGTTAGTACGAAAGGGAAACAAAGTTTCATTAATAAAATCGTGTAAAACAACAAAATTTTAAAAGTTTTCTTAAAGTTCAATGAAACTTCGACCAAACGTAGGTCTAGACCCATGCATTTGTATGCTAAAATTGCTAGGCGTAATAATAACTACAAGTTAGTATGAAAGGGAAACGAACTTACTTTAATAAAACCGTGGAAAAAAGCTAAATATTGATCGTTCTCAAAATTTCACAAAACTTTACTCAAACGTAGGTCTAGATCCATGCGTTTGTGTGGTAAATTTGTTAAGCGTAATAATAACTTAAAGTTAGTGTGAAAGAAAAACAAACTTTCTTTAATAAACCGTGAAAAACAGCAAAAAACTTTTGAAAGTTCTCTTAAAGTTCCACGAAACTTGACCCAAACGTAGGTCTAGACTTAGGCATTTGTGTGGTAAATTTGTTAAGCGTAATAATAACTATAAGTTAATATGAAAGGAAAACAAACTTTCTTTAATAAAATCGTGCAAAACATCTAAATTTTGAACGTTCCCAAAATTCCACGCAACTGGACCCAAACATCGATCTAGACCCATGCATTTGTGTGATAAATTTGCTAAGCGTAATAATAACTACATGTTAGTATGAAAGGGAAACAAAGTTTCATTAATAAAATCGTGTAAAACAACAAAATTTTCAAAGTTTTCTCAAAGTTCCATGAAACTTCAACCAAACGTAGGTCTAGACCCATGCATTTGTATGCTAAAATTGCTATGCGTAATAATAACTACAAGTTAGTATGAAAGGAAAACGAAATTACTTTAATAAAACCGTGGAAAAAAGCTAAATATCGATCGTTCTCAAAATTCCACGAAACTTTACTCAAACCTAGGTCTAGACCCATGCGTTTGTGTGGTAAATTTATTAAGCGTAATAATAAGTAAAAGTTAGTATGAAAGGAAAACAAACTTTCTTGAATAAAACCGTGAAAAACAGCAAAAAAATTCTGAATGTTCTCTTAAAGTTCCACGAAACTTGGCCCAAACGTAAGTATAGACTCATGCATTTGTATGGTAAATTTGCTAAGCGTAATAACGACTACAAATTAGTATGAAAGGGAAAGAATCTTGCTTTAAAAAATCGTGCAGAACAGCGGAATTCTGAGTGTTCCCAAAATTCCACGAAACTGGACTCAAACAGAGGTCTAGACTCATGCTTTTGTGTGGTAAATTTGCTAAGTGTAATAATTACTACATGTTAGTATAAAAGGGAAACAAACTTTCTTTAATAAAACAGTGCAAAACAACTAAATTTTAAACGTTCTCATAATTACACGAAACTTGACCGAAACGTTGGTCTAGACCCATGCATTGGTGTGGTAAATTTATTAAATGTAATAATAACTACAATTTAGTATGAAAGGGAAGAAAACTTTATTTCATAAAATATTGGAAAACAACTAAACTTTGAACATTCTCACAATTCTACGGAAATTGACCAAAATGGAGGCCTAGACCCATGCATTTGTGTGGTAAATTTGCTAAGCATAATAATAACTACATGTTAGTATGAAAGAGAAACAAACTTTCTTTAATAAAACCGTGCAAAACAGCAAAATTATGAAAGTTTTCTCAATGTTCCACGAAACTTGATCCAAACGTAACTCTAGACCCCTGCATTTGTGTTATAAATTTGCTAAGCGTTATAATAACTGCAAGTTAGTAATAAAGGGCAACAAACTTTCTTTAATAACAACGTGCAAAACATCTAAATTTTGGACGTTCTCATAATTCCACGAAACTTGACCCAAACGTAGATTTGAACTATCCATTTGTATGGTAAATTTGATAAGCGTAATAATAACTCTAAGTTAGTATGAAATGAAAACAAACTTTCTTTAATAAAATCGTGCAAAAGAGCTAAATTTTGAACGTTTCCAAAATTTCACGGAACTGAACCCAAACATAGGTCTAGACCCATGAATTTGTGTGGTAAATTTGCTCAGTGAAATAATAACTACATGTTAGTATGAAAGGAAAAAACAAACTTTCTTTAATAAAACCGTGCAAAACAACTAAATTTTGAACGTTCTCAGAATTCCACGAAACTTGACCCAAACGTTGGTCTAGACCCATGCTTTTCTGTGGTAAATAGTAAAGCGTAATATTAACTACAAGTTAGTATAAAAGGGAAACAAACTTTATTTAATAAAATCGTGCAAAACAGATTAATTTTGAACATTCTCACAATTCCACAAAACTTGACCCAAACGTAAGTCTAGACCCATGCATTTGTGTGGTAATTTGCTAAGCGTAATAATAAATACATGTTAGTATAAAAGAGAAACAAACTTTCTTTAATAAAACCATGCAAAACAACAAAATTATGAAAGTTTTCTCAAAGTTCCACGAAACATGACCCAAACGTAGATATAGACCCAGGCATTTGTGTCGTAAATTTGCTACGCGTAATAATAACTATAAGTTAGTATGAAAGGGAAAGAATCTTGCTTTAAAAATTCATGCAAAACAGCTAAATTTTGAATGTTTTCAGAATTCCACGAAACTTGACCCAAACATAGGTTTAGACCCATGTATTTGTCTGGTAGATTTCCTAAGCGTAATAATAACTATAAGTTAGTGTTAAGGGGAATAAAACTTGCTTTAAAAAATCCTGCGTAATAGTTAAATTTTGAACATTTTCAAAATTACACGAAACATGACCCAAACGTAGCTCTACCCATGCATTTGTGTGGTAAATTTTCTAAGCGTAATAACAGCTGCAAGTTAGTAAGAAAGGGAAACAAACTTTCAGAATTCTACGGAACTTGACACCGTGCAAAACATCTAAAGTTTCAACGTTTTCAGAATTCTACGAAAGTTGGCCCAAACGTAAATCTAGACATATGCATTTGGGTGGTAAATTTGTTTAGCGTAATAATAACTGTAAGCTAGTATGAAGGAAAATAAACTTTCTTAAATAAAATCGTGCAAAACAGCTAAATTTTGAATATTCCCAAAATTCCACGAAACTGGACACAAACATAAGTCTAAACCCATGGATTTGTGTGGTAATTTGCAGAAAACAAACTTTCATTAATAAAACCATGCAAAACAGCAAAAATTTGAAAGTGTTCTCAAAGTTCCATGAAACTTCACCTAAACGTAGGTCAAGACACATGCATTTGTGTGCTAAATTTGTTAAATGTAATAATAACTACAACTTAGTAGCAAAGGTAAGAAAACTTTATTTATTAAAATCGTGCAAAACAGCTAAATATTGAACATTCTCACAATTCTACGGAACTTGACCCAAACGTAAGTCCAGACCCACGCATTTATGGTAAATTTGCTAAGCGTAATAATAAATACATGTTAGTATGAAAGAGAAACAAACTTTCTTTAATAAAACCGTGCAAAACAGCAAAATTATGAAAATTTTCTCAATGTTCCACGAAACATGACCCAAACGTAAGTCTAAACCCCTGCATCTGTGTGTTAAATTTGCTAAGCTTTATAATAACTGGAAGTTAGTAAGAAAGGGCAAGAAACATTCTTTAATAACACCGTGCAAAACACCTATATTTTGAACGTTCTCATAATTTCACGAAACTTGAACCAAACGTAGGTCTAGACCTATGCATTTGTGTGGTAAATTTGATAAGCGTAATAATAACAATAAATTAGTATGAAAGAAAAACAAATTTTCTTTAATAAAATCGTGCAAAATAGATTAATTTTGAACATTCTCACAATTCCCCGAAACTTGACCCAAACGTAAGTCTAGACCCATGCATTTAGGTGGTAAATTTGCTAAGCGTAACAATAACTACATGATAGAATAAAACAGAAACAAACTTTCTTTAACAAACCGTGCAAAACAACAAAATTATGAAAGTTTTCTCAAAGTTCCACGAAACATCACCCAAACGTAGGTAATAGACCCATGCATTTGTGTCGTAATTTTGCTAAGCCTAATAATAACTATAAGTTAGTATGAAAGGGAAAGAATCTTGCTTTAAAAAATCATGCAAAATGGCTAAATATTGAATGTTTTTAGAATTCCATGAAACTTGACCCAAACATAAGTTTAGACCCATATATTTGTCTGGTAGATTTCCTAAGCGTAATAATAACTACAAGTTAGTGTGAGGGGAATAAAACATGCTTTAAAAAATCGTGCGTAATAGTAAAATTCTGAACATTTTCAAAATTACACGAAACATGACCCAAACGTAGCTCTACCCATGCATTTGTGTGGTAAATTTGCTAAGCGTAATAACAGCTGCAAGTTAGTAAGAAAGGGAAACAAGCTTTCAGAATTCTACGAAACTTGACACCATGCAAAACATCTAAATTTTGAACGTTTTCAGAATTCTACGAAAGTTGACCCAAACGTAAATCTAGACCTATACATTTGCATGGTAAATTTGTTTAGCATAATAATAACTATAAGCTTGTATGAAAGAAAAACAAACTTTCTTCAATAAAACAGTGCAAAACAGCTAAATTTTGAATATTCCCAAAATTCCACGAAATTGGACCCAAACATAGGTCTAAACCCAGTATTTGTGTGGTAATTTGCTGAGCATAATAATAACTATATGTTAGTATTAAAGGAAAACAATCTTTCATTAATAAAACCATGCAAAACAGCAAAATTTTGAAAATATTCTCAAAGTTCCACGAAAACTTCACCTAAACGTAGGTCAAGACACATGCATTTGTGTGCTAAATTTGTTAAACGTAATAATGACTATAAGTTAGTAGGAAAGGTAAGAAAACTTTATTTATTAAAATCGTGCAAAATAGCTAAATTTTGAACATTCTCACAATTCTACGGAACTTGACCCAAACGTAAGTCTAGACCCACGCATTTGTATGGTAAATTTGATAAGCGTAATAATAAATACATGTTAGTATGAAAGAGAAAAAAACTTTGTTTAATAAAACCGTGCAGAACAGCAAAATTATGAAAGTTTACTCAATATTCCACGAAACATGACCCAAACGTAAGTTTAGACCTCTGCATCTGTGTGGTAAATTTGCTAAGCTTTATAATAGCTGCAAGTTAGTAAGAAAGGGCAAGAAACATTCTTTAATAACACCGTGCAAAACATCTAAATTTTGAACGTTCTCATAATTACACGAAACTTGACCCAAACGTAGGTCTAGACCTATGAATTTGTATGATAAATTGATAAGCGTAATAATAACAATAAGTTAGTATAAAAGAAAAACAAACTTTCTTTAATAAAATCGTGTAAAACAGATTAATTTTGAACATTCTCACAATTCCACAAAACTTGACCCAAACGTAAGTCTAGACCCATGCATTTGTGTGGTAATTTGCTAAGCGTAATAATAAATACATGTTAGTATAAAAGAGAAACAAACTTTCTTTAATAAAACCGTGCAAAACAACAAAATTATGAAAGTTTTCTCAAAGTTCCACGAAACATGACCTAAACGTAGATATAGACCCAGGCATTTGTGTCGTAAATTTGCTACGCGTAACAATAACTATAAGTTAGTATGAAAGGGAAAGAATCTTGCTTTAAAAATTCATGCAAAACAGCTAAATTTTGAATGTTTTCAGAATTCCACGAAACTTGACCCAAACATAGGTTTAGACCCATGTATTTGTCTGGTAGATTTCCTAAGCGTAATAATAACTATAAGTTAGTGTTAAGGGGAATAAAACTTGCTTTAAAAAATCCTGCGTAATAGTTAAATTTTGAACATTTTCAAAATTACACGAAACATGACCCAAACGTAGCTCTACCCATGCATTTGTGTGGTAAATTTTCTAAGCGTAATAACAGCTGCAAGTTAGTAAGAAAGGGAAACAAACTTTCAGAATTCTACGGAACTTGACACCGTGCAAAACATCTAAAGTTTCAACATTTTCAGAATTCTACGAAAGTTGGCCCAAACGTAAATCTAGACATATGCATTTGGGTGGTAAATTTGTTTAGCGTAATAATAACTGTAAGCTAGTATGAAGGAAAATAAACTTTCTTAAATAAAATCGTGCAAAACAGCTAAATTTTGAATATTCCCAAAATTCCACGAAACTGGACACAAACATAAGTCTAAACCCATGGATTTGTGTGGTAATTTGCAGAAAACAAACTTTCATTAATAAAACCATGCAAAACAGCAAAAATTTGAAAGTGTTCTCAAAGTTCCATGAAACTTCACCTAAACGTAGGTCAAGACACATGCATTTGTGTGCTAAATTTGTTAAATGTAATAATAACTACAACTTAGTAGCAAAGGTAAGAAAACTTTATTTATTAAAATCGTGCAAAACAGCTAAATATTGAACATTCTCACAATTCTACGGAACTTGACCCAAACGTAAGTCCAGACCCACGCATTTATGGTAAATTTGCTAAGCGTAATAATAAATACATGTTAGTATGAAAGAGAAACAAACTTTCTTTAATAAAACCGTGCAAAACAGCAAAATTATGAAAATTTTCTCAATGTTCCACGAAACATGACCCAAACGTAAGTCTAAACCCCTGCATCTGTGTGTTAAATTTGCTAAGCTTTATAATAACTGGAAGTTAGTAAGAAAGGGCAAGAAACATTCTTTAATAACACCGTGCAAAACACCTATATTTTGAACGTTCTCATAATTTCACGAAACTTGAACCAAACGTAGGTCTAGACCTATGCATTTGTGTGGTAAATTTGATAAGCGTAATAATAACAATAAATTAGTATGAAAGAAAAACAAATTTTCTTTAATAAAATCGTGCAAAATAGATTAATTTTGAACATTCTCACAATTCCCCGAAACTTGACCCAAACGTAAGTCTAGACCCATGCATTTAGGTGGTAAATTTGCTAAGCGTAACAATAACTACATGATAGAATAAAACAGAAACAAACTTTCTTTAACAAACCGTGCAAAACAACAAAATTATGAAAGTTTTCTCAAAGTTCCACGAAACATCACCCAAACGTAGGTAATAGACCCATGCATTTGTGTCGTAATTTTGCTAAGCCTAATAATAACTATAAGTTAGTATGAAAGGGAAAGAATCTTGCTTTAAAAAATCATGCAAAATGGCTAAATATTGAATGTTTTTAGAATTCCATGAAACTTGACCCAAACATAAGTTTAGACCCATATATTTGTCTGGTAGATTTCCTAAGCGTAATAATAACTACAAGTTAGTGTGAGGGGAATAAAACATGCTTTAAAAAATCGTGCGTAATAGTAAAATTCTGAACATTTTCAAAATTACACGAAACATGACCCAAACGTAGCTCTACCCATGCATTTGTGTGGTAAATTTGCTAAGCGTAATAACAGCTGCAAGTTAGTAAGAAAGGGAAACAAGCTTTCAGAATTCTACGAAACTTGACACCATGCAAAACATCTAAATTTTGAACGTTTTCAGAATTCTACGAAAGTTGACCCAAACGTAAATCTAGACCTATACATTTGCATGGTAAATTTGTTTAGCATAATAATAACTATAAGCTTGTATGAAAGAAAAACAAACTTTCTTCAATAAAACAGTGCAAAACAGCTAAATTTTGAATATTCCCAAAATTCCACGAAATTGGACCCAAACATAGGTCTAAACCCAGTATTTGTGTGGTAATTTGCTGAGCATAATAATAACTATATGTTAGTATTAAAGGAAAACAATCTTTCATTAATAAAACCATGCAAAACAGCAAAATTTTGAAAATATTCTCAAAGTTCCACGAAAACTTCACCTAAACGTAGGTCAAGACACATGCATTTGTGTGCTAAATTTGTTAAACGTAATAATGACTATAAGTTAGTAGGAAAGGTAAGAAAACTTTATTTATTAAAATCGTGCAAAATAGCTAAATTTTGAACATTCTCACAATTCTACGGAACTTGACCCAAACGTAAGTCTAGACCCACGCATTTGTATGGTAAATTTGATAAGCGTAATAATAAATACATGTTAGTATGAAAGAGAAAAAAACTTTGTTTAATAAAACCGTGCAGAACAGCAAAATTATGAAAGTTTACTCAATATTCCACGAAACATGACCCAAACGTAAGTTTAGACCTCTGCATCTGTGTGGTAAATTTGCTAAGCTTTATAATAGCTGCAAGTTAGTAAGAAAGGGCAAGAAACATTCTTTAATAACACCGTGCAAAACATCTAAATTTTGAACGTTCTCATAATTACACGAAACTTGACCCAAACGTAGGTCTAGACCTATGAATTTGTATGATAAATTGATAAGCGTAATAATAACAATAAGTTAGTATAAAAGAAAAACAAACTTTCTTTAATAAAATCGTGTAAAACAGATTAATTTTGAACATTCTCACAATTCCACAAAACTTGACCCAAACGTAAGTCTAGACCCATGCATTTGTGTGGTAATTTGCTAAGCGTAATAATAAATACATGTTAGTATAAAAGAGAAACAAACTTTCTTTAATAAAACCGTGCAAAACAACAAAATTATGAAAGTTTTCTCAAAGTTCCACGAAACATGACCCAAACGTAGATATAGACCCAGGCATTTGTGTCGTAAATTTGCTACGCGTAACAATAACTATAAGTTAGTATGAAAGGGAAAGAATCTTGCTTTAAAAATTCATGCAAAACAGCTAAATTTTGAATGTTTTCAGAATTCCACGAAACTTGACCCAAACATAGGTTTAGACCCATGTATTTGTCTGGTAGATTTCCTAAGCGTAATAATAACTATAAGTTAGTGTTAAGGGGAATAAAACTTGCTTTAAAAAATCCTGCGTAATAGTTAAATTTTGAACATTTTCAAAATTACACGAAACATGACCCAAACGTAGCTCTACCCATGCATTTGTGTGGTAAATTTTCTAAGCGTAATAACAGCTGCAAGTTAGTAAGAAAGGGAAACAAACTTTCAGAATTCTACAGAACTTGACACCGTGCAAAACATCTAAAGTTTCAACGTTTTCAGAATTCTACGAAAGTTGGCCCAAACGTAAATCTAGACATATGCATTTGGGTGGTAAATTTGTTTAGCGTAATAATAACTGTAAGCTAGTATGAAGGAAAATAAACTTTCTTAAATAAAATCGTGCAAAACAGCTAAATTTTGAATATTCCCAAAATTCCACGAAACTGGACACAAACATAAGTCTAAACCCATGGATTTGTGTGGTAATTTGCAGAAAACAAACTTTCATTAATAAAACCATGCAAAACAGCAAAAATTTGAAAGTGTTCTCAAAGTTCCATGAAACTTCACCTAAACGTAGGTCAAGACACATGCATTTGTGTGCTAAATTTGTTAAATGTAATAATAACTACAACTTAGTAGCAAAGGTAAGAAAACTTTATTTATTAAAATCGTGCAAAACAGCTAAATATTGAACATTCTCACAATTCTACGGAACTTGACCCAAACGTAAGTCCAGACCCACGCATTTATGGTAAATTTGCTAAGCGTAATAATAAATACATGTTAGTATGAAAGAGAAACAAACTTTCTTTAATAAAACCGTGCAAAACAGCAAAATTATGAAAATTTTCTCAATGTTCCACGAAACATGACCCAAACGTAAGTCTAAACCCCTGCATCTGTGTGTTAAATTTGCTAAGCTTTATAATAACTGGAAGTTAGTAAGAAAGGGCAAGAAACATTCTTTAATAACACCGTGCAAAACACCTATATTTTGAACGTTCTCATAATTTCACGAAACTTGAACCAAACGTAGGTCTAGACCTATGCATTTGTGTGGTAAATTTGATAAGCGTAATAATAACAATAAATTAGTATGAAAGAAAAACAAATTTTCTTTAATAAAATCGTGCAAAATAGATTAATTTTGAACATTCTCACAATTCCCCGAAACTTGACCCAAACGTAAGTCTAGACCCATGCATTTGTGTGGTAAATTTGCTAAGCGTAACAATAACTACATGATAGAATAAAACAGAAACAAACTTTCTTTAACAAACCGTGCAAAACAACAAAATTATGAAAGTTTTCTCAAAGTTCCACGAAACATCACCCAAACGTAGGTAATAGACCCATGCATTTGTGTCGTAATTTTGCTAAGCCTAATAATAACTATAAGTTAGTATGAAAGGGAAAGAATCTTGCTTTAAAAAATCATGCAAAATGGCTAAATATTGAATGTTTTTAGAATTCCATGAAACTTGACCCAAACATAAGTTTAGACCCATATATTTGTCTGGTAGATTTCCTAAGCGTAATAATAACTACAAGTTAGTGTGAGGGGAATAAAACATGCTTTAAAAAATCGTGCGTAATAGTAAAATTCTGAACATTTTCAAAATTACACGAAACATGACCCAAACGTAGCTCTACCCATGCATTTGTGTGGTAAATTTGCTAAGCGTAATAACAGCTGCAAGTTAGTAAGAAAGGGAAACAAGCTTTCAGAATTCTACGAAACTTGACACCATGCAAAACATCTAAATTTTGAACGTTTTCAGAATTCTACGAAAGTTGACCCAAACGTAAATCTAGACCTATACATTTGCATGGTAAATTTGTTTAGCATAATAATAACTATAAGCTTGTATGAAAGAAAAACAAACTTTCTTCAATAAAACAGTGCAAAACAGCTAAATTTTGAATATTCCTAAAATTCCACGAAATTGGACCCAAACATAGGTCTAAACCCAGTATTTGTGTGGTAATTTGCTGAGCATAATAATAACTATATGTTAGTATTAAAGGAAAACAATCTTTCATTAATAAAACCATGCAAAACAGCAAAATTTTGAAAATATTCTCAAAGTTCCACGAAAACTTCACCTAAACGTAGGTCAAGACACATGCATTTGTGTGCTAAATTTGTTAAACGTAATAATGACTATAAGTTAGTAGGAAAGGTAAGAAAACTTTATTTATTAAAATCGTGCAAAATAGCTAAATTTTGAACATTCTCACAATTCTACGGAACTTGACCCAAACGTAAGTCTAGACCCACGCATTTGTATGGTAAATTTGATAAGCGTAATAATAAATACATGTTAGTATGAAAGAGAAAAAAACTTTGTTTAATAAAACCGTGCAGAACAACAAAATTATGAAAGTTTACTCAATATTCCACGAAACATGACCCAAACGTAAGTTTAGACCTCTGCATCTGTGTGGTAAATTTGCTAAGCTTTATAATAGCTGCAAGTTAGTAAGAAAGGGCAAGAAACATTCTTTAATAACACCGTGCAAAACATCTAAATTTTGAACGTTCTCATAATTACACGAAACTTGACCCAAACGTAGGTCTAGACCTATGAATTTGTATGATAAATTGATAAGCGTAATAATAACAATAAGTTAGTATAAAAGAAAAACAAACTTTCTTTAATAAAATCGTGTAAAACAGATTAATTTTGAACATTCTCACAATTCCACAAAACTTGACCCAAACGTAAGTCTAGACCCATGCATTTGTGTGGTAATTTGCTAAGCGTAATAATAAATACATGTTAGTATAAAAGAGAAACAAACTTTCTTTAATAAAACCGTGCAAAACAACAAAATTATGAAAGTTTTCTCAAAGTTCCACGAAACATGACCCAAACGTAGATATAGACCCAGGCATTTGTGTCGTAAATTTGCTACGCGTAACAATAACTATAAGTTAGTATGAAAGGGAAAGAATCTTGCTTTAAAAATTCATGCAAAACAGCTAAATTTTGAATGTTTTCAGAATTCCACGAAACTTGACCCAAACATAGGTTTAGACCCATGTATTTGTCTGGTAGATTTCCTAAGCGTAATAATAACTATAAGTTAGTGTTAAGGGGAATAAAACTTGCTTTAAAAAATCCTGCGTAATAGTTAAATTTTGAACATTTTCAAAATTACACGAAACATGACCCAAACGTAGCTCTACCCATGCATTTGTGTGGTAAATTTTCTAAGCGTAATAACAGCTGCAAGTTAGTAAGAAAGGGAAACAAACTTTCAGAATTCTACGGAACTTGACACCGTGCAAAACATCTAAAGTTTCAACGTTTTCAGAATTCTACGAAAGTTGGCCCAAACGTAAATCTAGACATATGCATTTGGGTGGTAAATTTGTTTAGCGTAATAATAACTGTAAGCTAGTATGAAGGAAAATAAACTTTCTTAAATAAAATCGTGCAAAACAGCTAAATTTTGAATATTCCCAAAATTCCACGAAACTGGACACAAACATAAGTCTAAACCCATGGATTTGTGTGGTAATTTGCAGAAAACAAACTTTCATTAATAAAACCATGCAAAACAGCAAAAATTTGAAAGTGTTCTCAAAGTTCCATGAAACTTCACCTAAACGTAGGTCAAGACACATGCATTTGTGTGCTAAATTTGTTAAATGTAATAATAACTACAACTTAGTAGCAAAGGTAAGAAAACTTTATTTATTAAAATCGTGCAAAACAGCTAAATATTGAACATTCTCACAATTCTACGGAACTTGACCCAAACGTAAGTCCAGACCCACGCATTTATGGTAAATTTGCTAAGCGTAATAATAAATACATGTTAGTATGAAAGAGAAACAAACTTTCTTTAATAAAACCGTGCAAAACAGCAAAATTATGAAAATTTTCTCAATGTTCCACGAAACATGACCCAAACGTAAGTCTAAACCCCTGCATCTGTGTGTTAAATTTGCTAAGCTTTATAATAACTGGAAGTTAGTAAGAAAGGGCAAGAAACATTCTTTAATAACACCGTGCAAAACACCTATATTTTGAACGTTCTCATAATTTCACGAAACTTGAACCAAACGTAGGTCTAGACCTATGCATTTGTGTGGTAAATTTGATAAGCGTAATAATAACAATAAATTAGTATGAAAGAAAAACAAATTTTCTTTAATAAAATCGTGCAAAATAGATTAATTTTGAACATTCTCACAATTCCCCGAAACTTGACCCAAACGTAAGTCTAGACCCATGCATTTGTGTGGTAAATTTGCTAAGCGTAACAATAACTACATGATAGAATAAAACAGAAACAAACTTTCTTTAACAAACCGTGCAAAACAACAAAATTATGAAAGTTTTCTCAAAGTTCCACGAAACATCACCCAAACGTAGGTAATAGACCCATGCATTTGTGTCGTAATTTTGCTAAGCCTAATAATAACTATAAGTTAGTATGAAAGGGAAAGAATCTTGCTTTAAAAAATCATGCAAAATGGCTAAATATTGAATGTTTTTAGAATTCCATGAAACTTGACCCAAACATAAGTTTAGACCCATATATTTGTCTGGTAGATTTCCTAAGCGTAATAATAACTACAAGTTAGTGTGAGGGGAATAAAACATGCTTTAAAAAATCGTGCGTAATAGTAAAATTCTGAACATTTTCAAAATTACACGAAACATGACCCAAACGTAGCTCTACCCATGCATTTGTGTGGTAAATTTGCTAAGCGTAATAACAGTTGCAAGTTAGTAAGAAAGGGAAACAAGCTTTCAGAATTCTACGAAACTTGACACCATGCAAAACATCTAAATTTTGAACGTTTTCAGAATTCTACGAAAGTTGACCCAAACGTAAATCTAGACCTATACATTTGCATGGTAAATTTGTTTAGCATAATAATAACTATAAGCTTGTATGAAAGAAAAACAAACTTTCTTCAATAAAACAGTGCAAAACAGCTAAATTTTGAATATTCCCAAAATTCCACGAAATTGGACCCAAACATAGGTCTAAACCCAGTATTTGTGTGGTAATTTGCTGAGCATAATAATAACTATATGTTAGTATTAAAGGAAAACAATCTTTCATTAATAAAACCATGCAAAACAGCAAAATTTTGAAAATATTCTCAAAGTTCCACGAAAACTTCACCTAAACGTAGGTCAAGACACATGCATTTGTGTGCTAAATTTGTTAAATGTAATAATAACTACAACTTAGTAGCAAAGGTAAGAAAACTTTATTTATTAAAATCGTGCAAAACAGCTAAATATTGAACATTCTCACAATTCTACGGAACTTGACCCAAACGTAAGTCCAGACCCACGCATTTATGGTAAATTTGCTAAGCGTAATAATAAATACATGTTAGTATGAAAGAGAAACAAACTTTCTTTAATAAAACCGTGCAAAACAGCAAAATTATGAAAATTTTCTCAATGTTCCACGAAACATGACCCAAACGTAAGTCTAAACCCCTGCATCTGTGTGTTAAATTTGCTAAGCTTTATAATAACTGGAAGTTAGTAAGAAAGGGCAAGAAACATTCTTTAATAACACCGTGCAAAACACCTATATTTTGAACGTTCTCATAATTTCACGAAACTTGAACCAAACGTAGGTCTAGACCTATGCATTTGTGTGGTAAATTTGATAAGCGTAATAATAACAATAAATTAGTATGAAAGAAAAACAAATTTTCTTTAATAAAATCGTGCAAAATAGATTAATTTTGAACATTCTCACAATTCCCCGAAACTTGACCCAAACGTAAGTCTAGACCCATGCATTTGTGTGGTAAATTTGCTAAGCGTAACAATAACTACATGATAGAATAAAACAGAAACAAACTTTCTTTAACAAACCGTGCAAAACAACAAAATTATGAAAGTTTTCTCAAAGTTCCACGAAACATCACCCAAACGTAGGTAATAGACCCATGCATTTGTGTCGTAATTTTGCTAAGCCTAATAATAACTATAAGTTAGTATGAAAGGGAAAGAATCTTGCTTTAAAAAATCATGCAAAATGGCTAAATATTGAATGTTTTTAGAATTCCATGAAACTTGACCCAAACATAAGTTTAGACCCATATATTTGTCTGGTAGATTTCCTAAGCGTAATAATAACTACAAGTTAGTGTGAGGGGAATAAAACATGCTTTAAAAAATCGTGCGTAATAGTAAAATTCTGAACATTTTCAAAATTACACGAAACATGACCCAAACGTAGCTCTACCCATGCATTTGTGTGGTAAATTTGCTAAGCGTAATAACAGCTGCAAGTTAGTAAGAAAGGGAAACAAGCTTTCAGAATTCTACGAAACTTGACACCATGCAAAACATCTAAATTTTGAACGTTTTCAGAATTCTACGAAAGTTGACCCAAACGTAAATCTAGACCTATACATTTGCATGGTAAATTTGTTTAGCATAATAATAACTATAAGCTTGTATGAAAGAAAAACAAACTTTCTTCAATAAAACAGTGCAAAACAGCTAAATTTTGAATATTCCCAAAATTCCACGAAATTGGACCCAAACATAGGTCTAAACCCAGTATTTGTGTGGTAATTTGCTGAGCATAATAATAACTATATGTTAGTATTAAAGGAAAACAATCTTTCATTAATAAAACCATGCAAAACAGCAAAATTTTGAAAATATTCTCAAAGTTCCACGAAAACTTCACCTAAACGTAGGTCAAGACACATGCATTTGTGTGCTAAATTTGTTAAACGTAATAATGACTATAAGTTAGTAGGAAAGGTAAGAAAACTTTATTTATTAAAATCGTGCAAAATAGCTAAATTTTGAACATTCTCACAATTCTACGGAACTTGACCCAAACGTAAGTCTAGACCCACGCATTTGTATGGTAAATTTGATAAGCGTAATAATAAATACATGTTAGTATGAAAGAGAAAAAAACTTTGTTTAATAAAACCGTGCAGAACAGCAAAATTATGAAAGTTTACTCAATATTCCACGAAACATGACCCAAACGTAAGTTTAGACCTCTGCATCTGTGTGGTAAATTTGCTAAGCTTTATAATAGCTGCAAGTTAGTAAGAAAGGGCAAGAAACATTCTTTAATAACACCGTGCAAAACATCTAAATTTTGAACGTTCTCATAATTACACGAAACTTGACCCAAACGTAGGTCTAGACCTATGAATTTGTATGATAAATTGATAAGCGTAATAATAACAATAAGTTAGTATAAAAGAAAAACAAACTTTCTTTAATAAAATCGTGTAAAACAGATTAATTTTGAACATTCTCACAATTCCACAAAACTTGACCCAAACGTAAGTCTAGACCCATGCATTTGTGTGGTAATTTGCTAAGCGTAATAATAAATACATGTTAGTATAAAAGAGAAACAAACTTTCTTTAATAAAACCGTGCAAAACAACAAAATTATGAAAGTTTTCTCAAAGTTCCACGAAACATGACCCAAACGTAGATATAGACCCAGGCATTTGTGTCGTAAATTTGCTACGCGTAACAATAACTATAAGTTAGTATGAAAGGGAAAGAATCTTGCTTTAAAAATTCATGCAAAACAGCTAAATTTTGAATGTTTTCAGAATTCCACGAAACTTGACCCAAACATAGGTTTAGACCCATGTATTTGTCTGGTAGATTTCCTAAGCGTAATAATAACTATAAGTTAGTGTTAAGGGGAATAAAACTTGCTTTAAAAAATCCTGCGTAATAGTTAAATTTTGAACATTTTCAAAATTACACGAAACATGACCCAAACGTAGCTCTACCCATGCATTTGTGTGGTAAATTTTCTAAGCGTAATAACAGCTGCAAGTTAGTAAGAAAGGGAAACAAACTTTCAGAATTCTACGGAACTTGACACCGTGCAAAACATCTAAAGTTTCAACGTTTTCAGAATTCTACGAAAGTTGGCCCAAACGTAAATCTAGACATATGCATTTGGGTGGTAAATTTGTTTAGCGTAATAATAACTGTAAGCTAGTATGAAGGAAAATAAACTTTCTTAAATAAAATCGTGCAAAACAGCTAAATTTTGAATATTCCCAAAATTCCACGAAACTGGACACAAACATAAGTCTAAACCCATGGATTTGTGTGGTAATTTGCAGAAAACAAACTTTCATTAATAAAACCATGCAAAACAGCAAAAATTTGAAAGTGTTCTCAAAGTTCCATGAAACTTCACCTAAACGTAGGTCAAGACACATGCATTTGTGTGCTAAATTTGTTAAATGTAATAATAACTACAACTTAGTAGCAAAGGTAAGAAAACTTTATTTATTAAAATCGTGCAAAACAGCTAAATATTGAACATTCTCACAATTCTACGGAACTTGACCCAAACGTAAGTCCAGACCCACGCATTTATGGTAAATTTGCTAAGCGTAATAATAAATACATGTTAGTATGAAAGAGAAACAAACTTTCTTTAATAAAACCGTGCAAAACAGCAAAATTATGAAAATTTTCTCAATGTTCCACGAAACATGACCCAAACGTAAGTCTAAACCCCTGCATCTGTGTGTTAAATTTGCTAAGCTTTATAATAACTGGAAGTTAGTAAGAAAGGGCAAGAAACATTCTTTAATAACACCGTGCAAAACACCTATATTTTGAACGTTCTCATAATTTCACGAAACTTGAACCAAACGTAGGTCTAGACCTATGCATTTGTGTGGTAAATTTGATAAGCGTAATAATAACAATAAATTAGTATGAAAGAAAAACAAATTTTCTTTAATAAAATCGTGCAAAATAGATTAATTTTGAACATTCTCACAATTCCCCGAAACTTGACCCAAACGTAAGTCTAGACCCATGCATTTGTGTGGTAAATTTGCTAAGCGTAACAATAACTACATGATAGAATAAAACAGAAACAAACTTTCTTTAACAAACCGTGCAAAACAACAAAATTATGAAAGTTTTCTCAAAGTTCCACGAAACATCACCCAAACGTAGGTAATAGACCCATGCATTTGTGTCGTAATTTTGCTAAGCCTAATAATAACTATAAGTTAGTATGAAAGGGAAAGAATCTTGCTTTAAAAAATCATGCAAAATGGCTAAATATTGAATGTTTTTAGAATTCCATGAAACTTGACCCAAACATAAGTTTAGACCCATATATTTGTCTGGTAGATTTCCTAAGCGTAATAATAACTACAAGTTAGTGTGAGGGGAATAAAACATGCTTTAAAAAATCGTGCGTAATAGTAAAATTCTGAACATTTTCAAAATTACACGAAACATGACCCAAACGTAGCTCTACCCATGCATTTGTGTGGTAAATTTGCTAAGCGTAATAACAGTTGCAAGTTAGTAAGAAAGGGAAACAAGCTTTCAGAATTCTACGAAACTTGACACCATGCAAAACATCTAAATTTTGAACGTTTTCAGAATTCTACGAAAGTTGACCCAAACGTAAATCTAGACCTATACATTTGCATGGTAAATTTGTTTAGCATAATAATAACTATAAGCTTGTATGAAAGAAAAACAAACTTTCTTCAATAAAACAGTGCAAAACAGCTAAATTTTGAATATTCCCAAAATTCCACGAAATTGGACCCAAACATAGGTCTAAACCCAGTATTTGTGTGGTAATTTGCTGAGCATAATAATAACTATATGTTAGTATTAAAGGAAAACAATCTTTCATTAATAAAACCATGCAAAACAGCAAAATTTTGAAAATATTCTCAAAGTTCCACGAAAACTTCACCTAAACGTAGGTCAAGACACATGCATTTGTGTGCTAAATTTGTTAAATGTAATAATAACTACAACTTAGTAGCAAAGGTAAGAAAACTTTATTTATTAAAATCGTGCAAAACAGCTAAATATTGAACATTCTCACAATTCTACGGAACTTGACCCAAACGTAAGTCCAGACCCACGCATTTATGGTAAATTTGCTAAGCGTAATAATAAATACATGTTAGTATGAAAGAGAAACAAACTTTCTTTAATAAAACCGTGCAAAACAGCAAAATTATGAAAATTTTCTCAATGTTCCACGAAACATGACCCAAACGTAAGTCTAAACCCCTGCATCTGTGTGTTAAATTTGCTAAGCTTTATAATAACTGGAAGTTAGTAAGAAAGGGCAAGAAACATTCTTTAATAACACCGTGCAAAACACCTATATTTTGAACGTTCTCATAATTTCACGAAACTTGAACCAAACGTAGGTCTAGACCTATGCATTTGTGTGGTAAATTTGATAAGCGTAATAATAACAATAAATTAGTATGAAAGAAAAACAAATTTTCTTTAATAAAATCGTGCAAAATAGATTAATTTTGAACATTCTCACAATTCCCCGAAACTTGACCCAAACGTAAGTCTAGACCCATGCATTTGTGTGGTAAATTTGCTAAGCGTAACAATAACTACATGATAGAATAAAACAGAAACAAACTTTCTTTAACAAACCGTGCAAAACAACAAAATTATGAAAGTTTTCTCAAAGTTCCACGAAACATCACCCAAACGTAGGTAATAGACCCATGCATTTGTGTCGTAATTTTGCTAAGCCTAATAATAACTATAAGTTAGTATGAAAGGGAAAGAATCTTGCTTTAAAAAATCATGCAAAATGGCTAAATATTGAATGTTTTTAGAATTCCATGAAACTTGACCCAAACATAAGTTTAGACCCATATATTTGTCTGGTAGATTTCCTAAGCGTAATAATAACTACAAGTTAGTGTGAGGGGAATAAAACATGCTTTAAAAAATCGTGCGTAATAGTAAAATTCTGAACATTTTCAAAATTACACGAAACATGACCCAAACGTAGCTCTACCCATGCATTTGTGTGGTAAATTTGCTAAGCGTAATAACAGCTGCAAGTTAGTAAGAAAGGGAAACAAGCTTTCAGAATTCTACGAAACTTGACACCATGCAAAACATCTAAATTTTGAACGTTTTCAGAATTCTACGAAAGTTGACCCAAACGTAAATCTAGACCTATACATTTGCATGGTAAATTTGTTTAGCATAATAATAACTATAAGCTTGTATGAAAGAAAAACAAACTTTCTTCAATAAAACAGTGCAAAACAGCTAAATTTTGAATATTCCCAAAATTCCACGAAATTGGACCCAAACATAGGTCTAAACCCAGTATTTGTGTGGTAATTTGCTGAGCATAATAATAACTATATGTTAGTATTAAAGGAAAACAATCTTTCATTAATAAAACCATGCAAAACAGCAAAATTTTGAAAATATTCTCAAAGTTCCACGAAAACTTCACCTAAACGTAGGTCAAGACACATGCATTTGTGTGCTAAATTTGTTAAACGTAATAATGACTATAAGTTAGTAGGAAAGGTAAGAAAACTTTATTTATTAAAATCGTGCAAAATAGCTAAATTTTGAACATTCTCACAATTCTACGGAACTTGACCCAAACGTAAGTCTAGACCCACGCATTTGTATGGTAAATTTGATAAGCGTAATAATAAATACATGTTAGTATGAAAGAGAAAAAAACTTTGTTTAATAAAACCGTGCAGAACAGCAAAATTATGAAAGTTTACTCAATATTCCACGAAACATGACCCAAACGTAAGTTTAGACCTCTGCATCTGTGTGGTAAATTTGCTAAGCTTTATAATAGCTGCAAGTTAGTAAGAAAGGGCAAGAAACATTCTTTAATAACACCGTGCAAAACATCTAAATTTTGAACGTTCTCATAATTACACGAAACTTGACCCAAACGTAGGTCTAGACCTATGAATTTGTATGATAAATTGATAAGCGTAATAATAACAATAAGTTAGTATAAAAGAAAAACAAACTTTCTTTAATAAAATCGTGTAAAACAGATTAATTTTGAACATTCTCACAATTCCACAAAACTTGACCCAAACGTAAGTCTAGACCCATGCATTTGTGTGGTAATTTGCTAAGCGTAATAATAAATACATGTTAGTATAAAAGAGAAACAAACTTTCTTTAATAAAACCGTGCAAAACAACAAAATTATGAAAGTTTTCTCAAAGTTCCACGAAACATGACCCAAACGTAGATATAGACCCAGGCATTTGTGTCGTAAATTTGCTACGCGTAACAATAACTATAAGTTAGTATGAAAGGGAAAGAATCTTGCTTTAAAAATTCATGCAAAACAGCTAAATTTTGAATGTTTTCAGAATTCCACGAAACTTGACCCAAACATAGGTTTAGACCCATGTATTTGTCTGGTAGATTTCCTAAGCGTAATAATAACTATAAGTTAGTGTTAAGGGGAATAAAACTTGCTTTAAAAAATCCTGCGTAATAGTTAAATTTTGAACATTTTCAAAATTACACGAAACATGACCCAAACGTAGCTCTACCCATGCATTTGTGTGGTAAATTTTCTAAGCGTAATAACAGCTGCAAGTTAGTAAGAAAGGGAAACAAACTTTCAGAATTCTACGGAACTTGACACCGTGCAAAACATCTAAAGTTTCAACGTTTTCAGAATTCTACGAAAGTTGGCCCAAACGTAAATCTAGACATATGCATTTGGGTGGTAAATTTGTTTAGCGTAATAATAACTGTAAGCTAGTATGAAGGAAAATAAACTTTCTTAAATAAAATCGTGCAAAACAGCTAAATTTTGAATATTCCCAAAATTCCACGAAACTGGACACAAACATAAGTCTAAACCCATGGATTTGTGTGGTAATTTGCAGAAAACAAACTTTCATTAATAAAACCATGCAAAACAGCAAAAATTTGAAAGTGTTCTCAAAGTTCCATGAAACTTCACCTAAACGTAGGTCAAGACACATGCATTTGTGTGCTAAATTTGTTAAATGTAATAATAACTACAACTTAGTAGCAAAGGTAAGAAAACTTTATTTATTAAAATCGTGCAAAACAGCTAAATATTGAACATTCTCACAATTCTACGGAACTTGACCCAAACGTAAGTCCAGACCCACGCATTTATGGTAAATTTGCTAAGCGTAATAATAAATACATGTTAGTATGAAAGAGAAACAAACTTTCTTTAATAAAACCGTGCAAAACAGCAAAATTATGAAAATTTTCTCAATGTTCCACGAAACATGACCCAAACGTAAGTCTAAACCCCTGCATCTGTGTGTTAAATTTGCTAAGCTTTATAATAACTGGAAGTTAGTAAGAAAGGGCAAGAAACATTCTTTAATAACACCGTGCAAAACACCTATATTTTGAACGTTCTCATAATTTCACGAAACTTGAACCAAACGTAGGTCTAGACCTATGCATTTGTGTGGTAAATTTGATAAGCGTAATAATAACAATAAATTAGTATGAAAGAAAAACAAATTTTCTTTAATAAAATCGTGCAAAATAGATTAATTTTGAACATTCTCACAATTCCCCGAAACTTGACCCAAACGTAAGTCTAGACCCATGCATTTGTGTGGTAAATTTGCTAAGCGTAACAATAACTACATGATAGAATAAAACAGAAACAAACTTTCTTTAACAAACCGTGCAAAACAACAAAATTATGAAAGTTTTCTCAAAGTTCCACGAAACATCACCCAAACGTAGGTAATAGACCCATGCATTTGTGTCGTAATTTTGCTAAGCCTAATAATAACTATAAGTTAGTATGAAAGGGAAAGAATCTTGCTTTAAAAAATCATGCAAAATGGCTAAATATTGAATGTTTTTAGAATTCCATGAAACTTGACCCAAACATAAGTTTAGACCCATATATTTGTCTGGTAGATTTCCTAAGCGTAATAATAACTACAAGTTAGTGTGAGGGGAATAAAACATGCTTTAAAAAATCGTGCGTAATAGTAAAATTCTGAACATTTTCAAAATTACACGAAACATGACCCAAACGTAGCTCTACCCATGCATTTGTGTGGTAAATTTGCTAAGCGTAATAACAGCTGCAAGTTAGTAAGAAAGGGAAACAAGCTTTCAGAATTCTACGAAACTTGACACCATGCAAAACATCTAAATTTTGAACGTTTTCAGAATTCTACGAAAGTTGACCCAAACGTAAATCTAGACCTATACATTTGCATGGTAAATTTGTTTAGCATAATAATAACTATAAGCTTGTATGAAAGAAAAACAAACTTTCTTCAATAAAACAGTGCAAAACAGCTAAATTTTGAATATTCCCAAAATTCCACGAAATTGGACCCAAACATAGGTCTAAACCCAGTATTTGTGTGGTAATTTGCTGAGCATAATAATAACTATATGTTAGTATTAAAGGAAAACAATCTTTCATTAATAAAACCATGCAAAACAGCAAAATTTTGAAAATATTCTCAAAGTTCCACGAAAACTTCACCTAAACGTAGGTCAAGACACATGCATTTGTGTGCTAAATTTGTTAAATGTAATAATAACTACAACTTAGTAGCAAAGGTAAGAAAACTTTATTTATTAAAATCGTGCAAAACAGCTAAATATTGAACATTCTCACAATTCTACGGAACTTGACCCAAACGTAAGTCCAGACCCACGCATTTATGGTAAATTTGCTAAGCGTAATAATAAATACATGTTAGTATGAAAGAGAAACAAACTTTCTTTAATAAAACCGTGCAAAACAGCAAAATTATGAAAATTTTCTCAATGTTCCACGAAACATGACCCAAACGTAAGTCTAAACCCCTGCATCTGTGTGTTAAATTTGCTAAGCTTTATAATAACTGGAAGTTAGTAAGAAAGGGCAAGAAACATTCTTTAATAACACCGTGCAAAACACCTATATTTTGAACGTTCTCATAATTTCACGAAACTTGAACCAAACGTAGGTCTAGACCTATGCATTTGTGTGGTAAATTTGATAAGCGTAATAATAACAATAAATTAGTATGAAAGAAAAACAAATTTTCTTTAATAAAATCGTGCAAAATAGATTAATTTTGAACATTCTCACAATTCCCCGAAACTTGACCCAAACGTAAGTCTAGACCCATGCATTTGTGTGGTAAATTTGCTAAGCGTAACAATAACTACATGATAGAATAAAACAGAAACAAACTTTCTTTAACAAACCGTGCAAAACAACAAAATTATGAAAGTTTTCTCAAAGTTCCACGAAACATCACCCAAACGTAGGTAATAGACCCATGCATTTGTGTCGTAATTTTGCTAAGCCTAATAATAACTATAAGTTAGTATGAAAGGGAAAGAATCTTGCTTTAAAAAATCATGCAAAATGGCTAAATATTGAATGTTTTTAGAATTCCATGAAACTTGACCCAAACATAAGTTTAGACCCATATATTTGTCTGGTAGATTTCCTAAGCGTAATAATAACTACAAGTTAGTGTGAGGGGAATAAAACATGCTTTAAAAAATCGTGCGTAATAGTAAAATTCTGAACATTTTCAAAATTACACGAAACATGACCCAAACGTAGCTCTACCCATGCATTTGTGTGGTAAATTTGCTAAGCGTAATAACAGCTGCAAGTTAGTAAGAAAGGGAAACAAGCTTTCAGAATTCTACGAAACTTGACACCATGCAAAACATCTAAATTTTGAACGTTTTCAGAATTCTACGAAAGTTGACCCAAACGTAAATCTAGACCTATACATTTGCATGGTAAATTTGTTTAGCATAATAATAACTATAAGCTTGTATGAAAGAAAAACAAACTTTCTTCAATAAAACAGTGCAAAACAGCTAAATTTTGAATATTCCCAAAATTCCACGAAATTGGACCCAAACATAGGTCTAAACCCAGTATTTGTGTGGTAATTTGCTGAGCATAATAATAACTATATGTTAGTATTAAAGGAAAACAATCTTTCATTAATAAAACCATGCAAAACAGCAAAATTTTGAAAATATTCTCAAAGTTCCACGAAAACTTCACCTAAACGTAGGTCAAGACACATGCATTTGTGTGCTAAATTTGTTAAACGTAATAATGACTATAAGTTAGTAGGAAAGGTAAGAAAACTTTATTTATTAAAATCGTGCAAAATAGCTAAATTTTGAACATTCTCACAATTCTACGGAACTTGACCCAAACGTAAGTCTAGACCCACGCATTTGTATGGTAAATTTGATAAGCGTAATAATAAATACATGTTAGTATGAAAGAGAAAAAAACTTTGTTTAATAAAACCGTGCAGAACAGCAAAATTATGAAAGTTTACTCAATATTCCACGAAACATGACCCAAACGTAAGTTTAGACCTCTGCATCTGTGTGGTAAATTTGCTAAGCTTTATAATAGCTGCAAGTTAGTAAGAAAGGGCAACAAACATTCTTTAATAACACCGTGCAAAACATCTAAATTTTGAACGTTCTCATAATTACACGAAACTTGACCCAAACGTAGGTCTAGACCTATGAATTTGTATGATAAATTGATAAGCGTAATAATAACAATAAGTTAGTATAAAAGAAAAACAAACTTTCTTTAATAAAATCGTGTAAAACAGATTAATTTTGAACATTCTCACAATTCCACAAAACTTGACCCAAACGTAAGTCTAGACCCATGCATTTGTGTGGTAATTTGCTAAGCGTAATAATAAATACATGTTAGTATAAAAGAGAAACAAACTTTCTTTAATAAAACCGTGCAAAACAACAAAATTATGAAAGTTTTCTCAAAGTTCCACGAAACATGACCCAAACGTAGATATAGACCCAGGCATTTGTGTCGTAAATTTGCTACGCGTAACAATAACTATAAGTTAGTATGAAAGGGAAAGAATCTTGCTTTAAAAATTCATGCAAAACAGCTAAATTTTGAATGTTTTCAGAATTCCACGAAACTTGACCCAAACATAGGTTTAGACCCATGTATTTGTCTGGTAGATTTCCTAAGCGTAATAATAACTATAAGTTAGTGTTAAGGGGAATAAAACTTGCTTTAAAAAATCCTGCGTAATAGTTAAATTTTGAACATTTTCGAAATTACACGAAACATGACCCAAACGTAGCTCTACCCATGCATTTGTGTGGTAAATTTTCTAAGCGTAATAACAGCTGCAAGTTAGTAAGAAAGGGAAACAAACTTTCAGAATTCTACGGAACTTGACACCGTGCAAAACATCTAAAGTTTCAACGTTTTCAGAATTCTACGAAAGTTGGCCCAAACGTAAATCTAGACATATGCATTTGGGTGGTAAATTTGTTTAGCGTAATAATAACTGTAAGCTAGTATGAAGGAAAATAAACTTTCTTAAATAAAATCGTGCAAAACAGCTAAATTTTGAATATTTCCAAAATTCCACGAAACTGGACACAAACATAAGTCTAAACCCATGGATTTGTGTGGTAATTTGCAGAAAACAAACTTTCATTAATAAAACCATGCAAAACAGCAAAAATTTGAAAGTGTTCTCAAAGTTCCATGAAACTTCACCTAAACGTAGGTCAAGACACATGCATTTGTGTGCTAAATTTGTTAAATGTAATAATAACTACAACTTAGTAGCAAAGGTAAGAAAACTTTATTTATTAAAATCGTGCAAAACAGCTAAATATTGAACATTCTCACAATTCTACGGAACTTGACCCAAACGTAAGTCCAGACCCATGCATTTATGGTAAATTTGCTAAGCGTAATAATAAATACATGTTAGTATGAAAGAGAAACAAACTTTCTTTAATAAAACCGTGCAAAACAGCAAAATTATGAAAATTTTCTCAATGTTCCACGAAACATGACCCAAACGTAAGTCTAAACCCCTGCATCTGTGTGTTAAATTTGCTAAGCTTTATAATAACTGGAAGTTAGTAAGAAAGGGCAAGAAACATTCTTTAATAACACCGTGCAAAACACCTATATTTTGAACGTTCTCATAATTTCACGAAACTTGAACCAAACGTAGGTCTAGACCTATGCATTTGTGTGGTAAATTTGATAAGCGTAATAATAACAATAAATTAGTATAAAAGAAAAACAAATTTTCTTTAATAAAATCGTGCAAAATAGATTAATTTTGAACATTCTCACAATTCCCCGAAACTTGACCCAAACGTAAGTCTAGACCCATGCATTTGTGTGGTAAATTTGCTAAGCGTAACAATAACTACATGATAGAATAAAACAGAAACAAACTTTCTTTAACAAACCGTGCAAAACAACAAAATTATGAAAGTTTTCTCAAAGTTCCACGAAACATCACCCAAACGTAGGTAATAGACCCATGCATTTGTGTCGTAATTTTGCTAAGCCTAATAATAACTATAAGTTAGTATGAAAGGGAAAGAATCTTGCTTTAAAAAATCATGCAAAATGGCTAAATATTGAATGTTTTTAGAATTCCATGAAACTTGACCCAAACATAAGTTTAGACCCATATATTTGTCTGGTAGATTTCCTAAGCGTAATAATAACTACAAGTTAGTGTGAGGGGAATAAAACATGCTTTAAAAAATCGTGCGTAATAGTAAAATTCTGAACATTTTCAAAATTACACGAAACATGACCCAAACGTAGCTCTACCCATGCATTTGTGTGGTAAATTTGCTAAGCGTAATAACAGCTGCAAGTTAGTAAGAAAGGGAAACAAGCTTTCAGAATTCTACGAAACTTGACACCATGCAAAACATCTAAATTTTGAACGTTTTCAGAATTCTACGAAAGTTGACCCAAACGTAAATCTAGACCTATACATTTGCATGGTAAATTTGTTTAGCATAATAATAACTATAAGCTTGTATGAAAGAAAAACAAACTTTCTTCAATAAAACAGTGCAAAACAGCTAAATTTTGAATATTCCCAAAATTCCACGAAATTGGACCCAAACATAGGTCTAAACCCAGTATTTGTGTGGTAATTTGCTGAGCATAATAATAACTATATGTTAGTATTAAAGGAAAACAATCTTTCATTAATAAAACCATGCAAAACAGCAAAATTTTGAAAATATTCTCAAAGTTCCACGAAAACTTCACCTAAACGTAGGTCAAGACACATGCATTTGTGTGCTAAATTTGTTAAACGTAATAATGACTATAAGTTAGTAGGAAAGGTAAGAAAACTTTATTTATTAAAATCGTGCAAAATAGCTAAATTTTGAACATTCTCACAATTCTACGGAACTTGACCCAAACGTAAGTCTAGACCCACGCATTTGTATGGTAAATTTGATAAGCGTAATAATAAATACATGTTAGTATGAAAGAGAAAAAAACTTTGTTTAATAAAACCGTGCAGAACAGCAAAATTATGAAAGTTTACTCAATATTCCACGAAACATGACCCAAACGTAAGTTTAGACCTCTGCATCTGTGTGGTAAATTTGCTAAGCTTTATAATAGCTGCAAGTTAGTAAGAAAGGGCAACAAACATTCTTTAATAACACCGTGCAAAACATCTAAATTTTGAACGTTCTCATAATTACACGAAACTTGACCCAAACGTAGGTCTAGACCTATGAATTTGTATGATAAATTGATAAGCGTAATAATAACAATAAGTTAGTATAAAAGAAAAACAAACTTTCTTTAATAAAATCGTGTAAAACAGATTAATTTTGAACATTCTCACAATTCCACAAAACTTGACCCAAACGTAAGTCTAGACCCATGCATTTGTGTGGTAATTTGCTAAGCGTAATAATAAATACATGTTAGTATAAAAGAGATACAAACTTTCTTTAATAAAACCGTGCAAAACAACAAAATTATGAAAGTTTTCTCAAAGTTCCACGAAACATGACCCAAACGTAGATATAGACCCAGGCATTTGTGTCGTAAATTTGCTACGCGTAACAATAACTATAAGTTAGTATGAAAGGGAAAGAATCTTGCTTTAAAAATTCATGCAAAACAGCTAAATTTTGAATGTTTTCAGAATTCCACGAAACTTGACCCAAACATAGGTTTAGACCCATGTATTTGTCTGGTAGATTTCCTAAGCGTAATAATAACTATAAGTTAGTGTTAAGGGGAATAAAACTTGCTTTAAAAAATCCTGCGTAATAGTTAAATTTTGAACATTTTCAAAATTACACGAAACATGACCCAAACGTAGCTCTACCCATGCATTTGTGTGGTAAATTTTCTAAGCGTAATAACAGCTGCAAGTTAGTAAGAAAGGGAAACAAACTTTCAGAATTCTACGGAACTTGACACCGTGCAAAACATCTAAAGTTTCAACGTTTTCAGAATTCTACGAAAGTTGGCCCAAACGTAAATCTAGACATATGCATTTGGGTGGTAAATTTGTTTAGCGTAATAATAACTGTAAGCTAGTATGAAGGAAAATAAACTTTCTTAAATAAAACCGTGCAAAACAGCTAAATTTTGAATATTCCCAAAATTCCACGAAACTGGACACAAACATAAGTCTAAACCCATGGATTTGTGTGGTAATTTGCAGAAAACAAACTTTCATTAATAAAACCATGCAAAACAGCAAAAATTTGAAAGTGTTCTCAAAGTTCCATGAAACTTCACCTAAACGTAGGTCAAGACACATGCATTTGTGTGCTAAATTTGTTAAATGTAATAATAACTACAACTTAGTAGCAAAGGTAAGAAAACTTTATTTATTAAAATCGTGCAAAACAGCTAAATATTGAACATTCTCACAATTCTACGGAACTTGACCCAAACGTAAGTCCAGACCCACGCATTTATGGTAAATTTGCTAAGCGTAATAATAAATACATGTTAGTATGAAAGAGAAACAAACTTTCTTTAATAAAACCGTGCAAAACAGCAAAATTATGAAAATTTTCTCAATGTTCCACGAAACATGACCCAAACGTAAGTCTAAACCCCTGCATCTGTGTGTTAAATTTGCTAAGCTTTATAATAACTGGAAGTTAGTAAGAAAGGGCAAGAAACATTCTTTAATAACACCGTGCAAAACACCTATATTTTGAACGTTCTCATAATTTCACGAAACTTGAACCAAACGTAGGTCTAGACCTATGCATTTGTGTGGTAAATTTGATAAGCGTAATAATAACAATAAATTAGTATGAAAGAAAAACAAATTTTCTTTAATAAAATCGTGCAAAATAGATTAATTTTGAACATTCTCACAATTCCCCGAAACTTGACCCAAACGTAAGTCTAGACCCATGCATTTAGGTGGTAAATTTGCTAAGCGTAACAATAACTACATGATAGAATAAAACAGAAACAAACTTTCTTTAACAAACCGTGCAAAACAACAAAATTATGAAAGTTTTCTCAAAGTTCCACGAAACATCACCCAAACGTAGGTAATAGACCCATGCATTTGTGTCGTAATTTTGCTAAGCCTAATAATAACTATAAGTTAGTATGAAAGGGAAAGAATCTTGCTTTAAAAAATCATGCAAAATGGCTAAATATTGAATGTTTTTAGAATTCCATGAAACTTGACCCAAACATAAGTTTAGACCCATATATTTGTCTGGTAGATTTCCTAAGCGTAATAATAACTACAAGTTAGTGTGAGGGGAATAAAACATGCTTTAAAAAATCGTGCGTAATAGTAAAATTCTGAACATTTTCAAAATTACACGAAACATGACCCAAACGTAGCTCTACCCATGCATTTGTGTGGTAAATTTGCTAAGCGTAATAACAGCTGCAAGTTAGTAAGAAAGGGAAACAAGCTTTCAGAATTCTACGAAACTTGACACCATGCAAAACATCTAAATTTTGAACGTTTTCAGAATTCTACGAAAGTTGACCCAAACGTAAATCTAGACCTATACATTTGCATGGTAAATTTGTTTAGCATAATAATAACTATAAGCTTGTATGAAAGAAAAACAAACTTTCTTCAATAAAACAGTGCAAAACAGCTAAATTTTGAATATTCCCAAAATTCCACGAAATTGGACCCAAACATAGGTCTAAACCCAGTATTTGTGTGGTAATTTGCTGAGCATAATAATAACTATATGTTAGTATTAAAGGAAAACAATCTTTCATTAATAAAACCATGCAAAACAGCAAAATTTTGAAAATATTCTCAAAGTTCCACGAAAACTTCACCTAAACGTAGGTCAAGACACATGCATTTGTGTGCTAAATTTGTTAAACGTAATAATGACTATAAGTTAGTAGGAAAGGTAAGAAAACTTTATTTATTAAAATCGTGCAAAATAGCTAAATTTTGAACATTCTCACAATTCTACGGAACTTGACCCAAACGTAAGTCTAGACCCACGCATTTGTATGGTAAATTTGATAAGCATAATAATAAATACATGTTAGTATGAAAGAGAAAAAAACTTTGTTTAATAAAACCGTGCAGAACAGCAAAATTATGAAAGTTTACTCAATATTCCACGAAACATGACCCAAACGTAAGTTTAGACCTCTGCATCTGTGTGGTAAATTTGCTAAGCTTTATAATAGCTGCAAGTTAGTAAGAAAGGGCAACAAACATTCTTTAATAACACCGTGCAAAACATCTAAATTTTGAACGTTCTCATAATTACACGAAACTTGACCCAAACGTAGGTCTAGACCTATGAATTTGTATGATAAATTGATAAGCGTAATAATAACAATAAGTTAGTATAAAAGAAAAACAAACTTTCTCTAATAAAATCGTGTAAAACAGATTAATTTTGAACATTCTCACAATTCCACAAAACTTGACCCAAACGTAAGTCTAGACCCATGCATTTGTGTGGTAATTTGCTAAGCGTAATAATAAATACATGTTAGTATAAAAGAGAAACAAACTTTCTTTAATAAAACCGTGCAAAACAACAAAATTATGAAAGTTTTCTCAAAGTTCCACGAAACATGACCCAAACGTAGATATAGACCCAGGCATTTGTGTCGTAAATTTGCTACGCGTAATAATAACTATAAGTTAGTATGAAAGGGAAAGAATCTTGCTTTAAAAATTCATGCAAAACAGCTAAATTTTGAATGTTTTCAGAATTCCACGAAACTTGACCCAAACATAGGTTTAGACCCATGTATTTGTCTGGTAGATTTCCTAAGCGTAATAATAACTATAAGTTAGTGTTAAGGGGAATAAAACTTGCTTTAAAAAATCCTGCGTAATAGTTAAATTTTGAACATTTTCAAAATTACACGAAACATGACCCAAACGTAGCTCTACCCATGCATTTGTGTGGTAAATTTTCTAAGCGTAATAACAGCTGCAAGTTAGTAAGAAAGGGAAACAAACTTTCAGAATTCTACGGAACTTGACACCGTGCAAAACATCTAAAGTTTCAACGTTTTCAGAATTCTACGAAAGTTGGCCCAAACGTAAATCTAGACATATGCATTTGGGTGGTAAATTTGTTTAGCGTAATAATAACTGTAAGCTAGTATGAAGGAAAATAAACTTTCTTAAATAAAATCGTGCAAAACAGCTAAATTTTGAATATTCCCAAAATTCCACGAAACTGGACACAAACATAAGTCTAAACCCATGGATTTGTGTGGTAATTTGCAGAAAACAAACTTTCATTAATAAAACCATGCAAAACAGCAAAAATTTGAAAGTGTTCTCAAAGTTCCATGAAACTTCACCTAAACGTAGGTCAAGACACATGCATTTGTGTGCTAAATTTGTTAAATGTAATAATAACTACAACTTAGTAGCAAAGGTAAGAAAACTTTATTTATTAAAATCGTGCAAAACAGCTAAATATTGAACATTCTCACAATTCTACGGAACTTGACCCAAACGTAAGTCCAGACCCATGCATTTATGGTAAATTTGCTAAGCGTAATAATAAATACATGTTAGTATGAAAGAGAAACAAACTTTCTTTAATAAAACCGTGCAAAACAGCAAAATTATGAAAATTTTCTCAATGTTCCACGAAACATGACCCAAACGTAAGTCTAAACCCCTGCATCTGTGTGTTAAATTTGCTAAGCTTTATAATAACTGGAAGTTAGTAAGAAAGGGCAAGAAACATTCTTTAATAACACCGTGCAAAACACCTATATTTTGAACGTTCTCATAATTTCACGAAACTTGAACCAAACGTAGGTCTAGACCTATGCATTTGTGTGGTAAATTTGATAAGCGTAATAATAACAATAAATTAGTATAAAAGAAAAACAAATTTTCTTTAATAAAATCGTGCAAAATAGATTAATTTTGAACATTCTCACAATTCCCCGAAACTTGACCCAAACGTAAGTCTAGACCCATGCATTTGTGTGGTAAATTTGCTAAGCGTAACAATAACTACATGATAGAATAAAACAGAAACAAACTTTCTTTAACAAACCGTGCAAAACAACAAAATTATGAAAGTTTTCTCAAAGTTCCACGAAACATCACCCAAACGTAGGTAATAGACCCATGCATTTGTGTCGTAATTTTGCTAAGCCTAATAATAACTATAAGTTAGTATGAAAGGGAAAGAATCTTGCTTTAAAAAATCATGCAAAATGGCTAAATATTGAATGTTTTTAGAATTCCATGAAACTTGACCCAAACATAAGTTTAGACCCATATATTTGTCTGGTAGATTTCCTAAGCGTAATAATAACTACAAGTTAGTGTGAGGGGAATAAAACATGCTTTAAAAAATCGTGCGTAATAGTAAAATTCTGAACATTTTCAAAATTACACGAAACATGACCCAAACGTAGCTCTACCCATGCATTTGTGTGGTAAATTTGCTAAGCGTAATAACAGCTGCAAGTTAGTAAGAAAGGGAAACAAGCTTTCAGAATTCTACGAAACTTGACACCATGCAAAACATCTAAATTTTGAACGTTTTCAGAATTCTACGAAAGTTGACCCAAACGTAAATCTAGACCTATACATTTGCATGGTAAATTTGTTTAGCATAATAATAACTATAAGCTTGTATGAAAGAAAAACAAACTTTCTTCAATAAAACAGTGCAAAACAGCTAAATTTTGAATATTCCCAAAATTCCACGAAATTGGACCCAAACATAGGTCTAAACCCAGTATTTGTGTGGTAATTTGCTGAGCATAATAATAACTATATGTTAGTATTAAAGGAAAACAATCTTTCATTAATAAAACCATGCAAAACAGCAAAATTTTGAAAATATTCTCAAAGTTCCACGAAAACTTCACCTAAACGTAGGTCAAGACACATGCATTTGTGTGCTAAATTTGTTAAACGTAATAATGACTATAAGTTAGTAGGAAAGGTAAGAAAACTTTATTTATTAAAATCGTGCAAAATAGCTAAATTTTGAACATTCTCACAATTCTACGGAACTTGACCCAAACGTAAGTCTAGACCCACGCATTTGTATGGTAAATTTGATAAGCGTAATAATAAATACATGTTAGTATGAAAGAGAAAAAAACTTTGTTTAATAAAACCGTGCAGAACAGCAAAATTATGAAAGTTTACTCAATATTCCACGAAACATGACCCAAACGTAAGTTTAGACCTCTGCATCTGTGTGGTAAATTTGCTAAGCTTTATAATAGCTGCAAGTTAGTAAGAAAGGGCAACAAACATTCTTTAATAACACCGTGCAAAACATCTAAATTTTGAACGTTCTCATAATTACACGAAACTTGACCCAAACGTAGGTCTAGACCTATGAATTTGTATGATAAATTGATAAGCGTAATAATAACAATAAGTTAGTATAAAAGAAAAACAAACTTTCTCTAATAAAATCGTGTAAAACAGATTAATTTTGAACATTCTCACAATTCCACAAAACTTGACCCAAACGTAAGTCTAGACCCATGCATTTGTGTGGTAATTTGCTAAGCGTAATAATAAATACATGTTAGTATAAAAGAGAAACAAACTTTCTTTAATAAAACCGTGCAAAACAACAAAATTATGAAAGTTTTCTCAAAGTTCCACGAAACATGACCCAAACGTAGATATAGACCCAGGCATTTGTGTCGTAAATTTGCTACGCGTAACAATAACTATAAGTTAGTATGAAAGGGAAAGAATCTTGCTTTAAAAATTCATGCAAAACAGCTAAATTTTGAATGTTTTCAGAATTCCACGAAACTTGACCCAAACATAGGTTTAGACCCATGTATTTGTCTGGTAGATTTCCTAAGCGTAATAATAACTATAAGTTAGTGTTAAGGGGAATAAAACTTGCTTTAAAAAATCCTGCGTAATAGTTAAATTTTGAACATTTTCAAAATTACACGAAACATGACCCAAACGTAGCTCTACCCATGCATTTGTGTGGTAAATTTTCTAAGCGTAATAACAGCTGCAAGTTAGTAAGAAAGGGAAACAAACTTTCAGAATTCTACGGAACTTGACACCGTGCAAAACATCTAAAGTTTCAACGTTTTCAGAATTCTACGAAAGTTGGCCCAAACGTAAATCTAGACATATGCATTTGGGTGGTAAATTTGTTTAGCGTAATAATAACTGTAAGCTAGTATGAAGGAAAATAAACTTTCTTAAATAAAACCGTGCAAAACAGCTAAATTTTGAATATTCCCAAAATTCCACGAAACTGGACACAAACATAAGTCTAAACCCATGGATTTGTGTGGTAATTTGCAGAAAACAAACTTTCATTAATAAAACCATGCAAAACAGTAAAAATTTGAAAGTGTTCTCAAAGTTCCATGAAACTTCACCTAAACGTAGGTCAAGACACATGCATTTTTGTGCTAAATTTGTTAAATGTAATAATAACTACAACTTAGTAGCAAAGGTAAGAAAACTTTATTTATTAAAATCGTGCAAAACAGCTAAATATTGAACATTCTCACAATTCTACGGAACTTGACCCAAACGTAAGTCCAGACCCACGCATTTATGGTAAATTTGCTAAGCGTAATAATAAATACATGTTAGTATGAAAGAGAAACAAACTTTATTTAATAAAACCGTGCAAAACAGCAAAATTATGAAAATTTTCTCAATGTTCCACGAAACATGACCCAAACGTAAGTCTAAACCCCTGCATCTGTGTATTAATTTTGCTAAGCTTTATAATAACTGGAAGTTAGTAAGAAAGGGCAAGAAACATTCTTTAATAACACCGTGCAAAACACCTATATTTTGAACGTTCTCATAATTTCACGAAACTTGAACCAAACGTAGGTCTAGACCTATGCATTTGTGTGGTAAATTTGATAAGCGTAATAATAACAATAAATTAGTATGAAAGAAAAACAAATTTTCTTTAATAAAATCGTGCAAAATAGATTAATTTTGAACATTCTCACAATTCCCCGAAACTTGACCCAAACGTAAGTCTAGACCCATGCATTTGTGTGGTAAATTTGCTAAGCGTAACAATAACTACATGATAGAATAAAACAGAAACAAACTTTTCTTTAACAAACCGTGCAAAACAACAAAATTATGAAAGTTTTCTCAAAGTTCCACGAAACATCACCCAAACGTAGGTAATAGACCCATGCATTTGTGTCGTAATTTTGCTAAGCCTAATAATAACTATAAGTTAGTATGAAAGGGAAAGAATCTTGCTTTAAAAAATCATGCAAAATGGCTAAATATTGAATGTTTTTAGAATTCCATGAAACTT